>NC_056743.1:873741288-874073788 GCF_019279795.1 Protopterus annectens | reverse complement strand
ATGTAATTACTGTTCTGCATTTTATGTGGGTAAAACTTCAAGAAAATTTAGAAAACATTTATATGAGCACCTTTTGGATATCAAAAATAGGAAAGGGACTAATGCATTATATAAACATATAGCAGAGTTTCCCACACATAGCTTTAATTTTTTGATTTTACAACAGATTAAGGCTGATCCTCAAGTATGTGTTATTAGTGAGCACTTGGACAGAGCAGAGCTTAGGCGGCAATTAATATTGGATGCTATGAATAGCCCTGGGCTTAACGAGGCATGTTCTATAATTTCTTTGCTTAGACTAAAATATTATGAGATGTATTAATGATTTAAATACAGTAAAATACACACACACACACACACACACATATATATATATATATATATGTATATATATATATATGTATATATATATATATATATATATATATATATATATATATGTATATATATATATATAGATAGATAGATATATGTATATTGTATTTATTGATTTTTATTGGTTGTTTTTTATTGGTGAGTCTTTTTATATTCATTATTAAGAGTTTTATTATATTTAGCATTTTATTGGCTGTTTTTGACCACATGACTTTTTCAGGTGTATTTAAATGGGTATGTGTTTGTTTAATGCTGTTCTGAAGAAGTTCTTAATTTTTGAAGAAAAGCGCTTATTTAACTAATAAAGTTTTTTCAGTGTCTACTTTTTGTTGGCTTACCTACTTTTGCCAGCGTTACTTGGTTTGTCTGTTGCAGTTATTATTCATGATTTTACTCGCATTTAATTTTATGACAACCTCAATGATCATTTGCAGACTGAGGAAGGTAACTGAAGGCCTTTGATGATGAAGTGTTATCCTGTCAGATATGAACCCAAGTAGTGAATTGTTGTTAAACTTCTCTTAGTTATGGAAGATCCAAACATACAACAAGCTTAAACTCAAGGTTCCAATTAAATGTGCTTTTGAAAAGAATTTCTTCTTCCAAACATCAGCAATCGAATCTATAGACATGTCATCATACCTGAGGCTGTATATTCTGGGCAGTGAGGTCAAGACAGGTGCTGGGCTGTTAACTGATCCCTATCTGGTGATGAATTGCGTCAGATTGATTGTTAGATCCAAGAAACCTGAGGATATTGGGGTGTTGTGGTAGTGGTGAGCAGATGCTTCGCTGGATGATAAGGTCATATTTCACTTCTAAAAAAAGCTTCTCCCATAAAACAGATTTTGGAAGACAATGCAGTCAAGGTTGTTCTCAGCAGGAACAGAGATACCCTGATCTTGACTGAAGATGCTGGTCAGTCGGATGGATTTTCAGGCTGGAGAACAAGTCTTGTTTTGTGAAGGCAGGACAAGTCTTGTTTTGTGAAGGCAGGATTGGATGAAGCTGGAACCATTGAGTCCATCTCTATAATCGAGACCACTGCAGCGATTAAAAAAGTTGCTTGTTTGGAGGCTTGCAGGATTTGATGAGATCCTGCCAAGATGGTGAATATGCTAGTTACTGTTGTGGTGTAATTGGTAAAATGCCCTTTCTAGGTTGGGTAGAAGGCAGGGATATTAGCAATAGATTGGTAATCTGGAGTGACAGTCTGCATTTATGAGAGAGGAGGATGTTTTATTTATATATATATATATATATATATATATATGCACATATATACACACACACACACACATATATATATATATATATATATATATATATATGTATATATATATAGGGATCACAGCATTTAGCAACCCTGAGACACCTTTTTCGTGAGGGCTAGAAAGAAGACTTCATCCATTAGCCAACATTCTGATTTGTAAGGAGCAGTACTGATTCTGTCAAGGCTGTGCAACATTGGATCAATTCTTTTTCCTAACATAGAAGCTGGATGGGCCAGAGGAGCCTGCCAACAATGTCTGTATATGCTTTGTAGATCTGACAAAAACATATGGCTGCTTAAACCCTTAGGGTGCTACAACTTTACTAGATTCTGCAGTCACTGCTGTTTACCATTTTGTCCATTTATTTGTGGATATCACGTTGTGCTCATATTCTTACAGTTAAGCCAGCTCTATTCAGGGTAGAGACAATATTCCACTTAAAATGTGCCTTGGTTCTCCTCTACTCTTGATTTCTCATGGACAGGAAATTATGGTACAGTGGTGGTTTGTTGATCTTTTTTTTTGAGGCTAGGATCTTTGCTGCATCTTTGCTGTTAGCAGACAATGTGGTCCTGAAGTAACTGGGATCTTCATCCTGTAATAGAGTAATTCACTGCTGAGAGTGAACCAAGTGGGAGGAAAATCACCCCTTCCAAATCAGAGATCATGGCTCTTAATCCCTACAGGGTAGGGTAACAGCCTCTGGTTGAGGAATTTAAATTTCTTAGTGTTCATAAGTGATGGCTAAAGCCGTGAGGGGAATACACTGACTGTGATGTTGGCTTTAGTGCATGTGTTGTACCAGAGTGAGTTGGTGAAGTGAAAGCTGTGCCATAGGACAATGCTCTTAATTTACTGGTTCTGTGTGTCCCCATCGTAAATGATGGTCACCAGGTTTGGGTAGTAACTGAATGGATGAGTTTGTGAATAGAAGTGGTAGAGTTATATGAAGGAATAAAGAAGTTTGAACAACAGGCAGAATATCGGAAACAGGTTGATTTATAACAAAACGTGGTTACTGTGGAACAGGAATTAAAAACCAGGATGCTTAAAAAGTTTTCTAGGGGTTCTACAGATTATCAGAGTGGTAGGCAATTTAATATGAAAAAGGTTGTTAAATCTGCCAACACCAAGGTACAGCTTTATGGTAAAAAGCACAAAAGGCATAGGTCAGTTTTAAAGAGGACTGATAGTACACCAGAAACTTCAGCTGAAGAATTTTCTTCAGCAATGGAAACAGATTTAGAGGCTTTACCATCTTCTCCTGCTCCTAAAAAGAATGTGTCAGATACCCCTTTCAGCCAGTTAGAAGGGCTGGAAAGAAACACTGACATGGGTGGTCCCACTTTAGAGACCTTATTACAGCTGAAGGTGGCCAAGTAATTAAAAATAGGCATGTTTATAATATTTCGTCTGTGTCTTTGTCCTTTGCTGAATGTGAGTTATTAAATAACGGTTTGGGCTTTATCCCATGTTATGTAGTACCAGAGGATGTATTTGCTCATGATATTATTGCTTTTTGTAGACTGCACAATTTGAAATTGTATTTTCTCGATAAGCAATTTGATGATGGTACATCTTTTGACTTTAGGTTTAGGTCCTCCACTTTTGTGCCCTTGAGTAACAAGTTTGTGGCCACGTTTCAGCAACAACTGTTAAAAGAACTACATTTTACATATAATGCATATTCCACTGGAAAAAAAGAATAACTTAACTAAGGTGAAATGACAGGTTATTAATAGTTTGGCGTCAAATAAACATTTAGTTGTTATTCAAGAAGATAAAGGGGGTACAGTGGTATTGTGGTATTGGGCCATGTACTATGTTGAAACACAGTAACAGTTGACTGACCATTGTTATTATCAAAGAATGTATTTGGATCTATCTTCCAAATTTAAAATTGAGATAGATGATTTTTTTGAAATTGGCTGTTGAGGAAGGCATCATTTCTAGGGATGCCTTCCGTCAGTTCGTAGTACAGGATCTGTTAAGACAATATCTTTACCTATTGCTGAAGATTATTCATAAAAATCCTGAATCCACTCCTGGGAGGCCTGTTATTTTGGGTAAAGGGTCATTAACTCAACCACTTTTAGAATTTCTTTCACATCATTTTAAATCTTTATTGTGTATGGTCCATTCCAGAATTCAGGACACTACTGAATTCTTGACGATTATAGAACACATGCAATTGGATCATGGTTAGCTTTTATGCACTCTGGATGTTAAAGCCATATGCACTAACATTTCCCATAGGGTGGGCCTGATGGCACTGGAATATTGGTTAAACAGGGCCTCTATATGTATCCCAGGTTTCAACACATTTTTGTTATGTTTGACGGAACATGTGTTGACTAAATATGTGTTTTATTTTAAAGATGAATGTTATTTATAGTTGAGGGGTACTGCTATGGGTGCGTCATTTACACCAATTTATGCAAACCTCTTTATGGGCTTTATTGAAGAACAGCTTATTTATGATGAGTCCCACAACATTTATCAAGAATCCATGGACATCTGGAGAAGATATTTAGATGACTGTTGGTTGGTCTGGCGGTTACATATCCTATATTTATTAGAATTTGTTGAATATCTAAATAACAAATGGGGTACTCAGTTTAGTATACACCATGACCCTTGACACTTTTCTGGTTGTGATGGTCATTGTTAGAGGATGGGAAGTTGAATAGTCAAATCTTCAGGAAATTTCCCCAGACCAATAAACTCTTGCATGTCAGTAGTTGTCATCCTCCTCATGTGATAAGAAAATATGCCTACATTTCAGTTTTTTAGGTTAAAATAATGAGGCACAAGGTATGGTCAAGAAGATTTGTGACAGGGGATATAAACAAGCTGACATTGTGGAGATATGTGATTCAATTAAAAGTGTTGGCAGAGTGCATCTTTTCAAATATAGAGCTAGGATTTTTTTGACTCCGGTCCCACAGACCAGTGGGCAATTTTAAATGTGGTAGATGTAGTCTTTGTTCTTATATTTTAAATACCAGGAATAAAATTAAAGTGAGGAACAAATTAATTTTTATTAAGGGACATTTTAATTGTTACACAAAAAATGTGGTTTATGTGGCTAAGTGTAGTGATTGTTTAGCATTCTACATAGGGAAAACATGTAGAATGTTTAGGGATAGAATAGGTGAACATATTCTAGATATTAGACATCAAAAGAATACTAATGCACTTTTTAGGCATATTAACCAATTTCCTGGACATAGTTTTAAATTTGCTGTTATACAACAAATCACAAAGGATTTACAGGGACGTATTTTGGATGTGCACTTAGACCTTTGTGAGTTAAAATGGCAATTGAGACTAGATGCTACTAGATTTCCAGGTTTAAATGACAATATTAGTATCGCCCTAGTATTAAAAATAAGGTATATTAATGGTTAAAGGCTTCAGTGCTTGGTTGCCCTATGCTTCTCATTACTAATTATTGGAGTATATGGCATATTTTTGTATACATATTTATTGTTATTCATAATGTATATATTATACATATTATTTTGTTTTAGTAAGCTTTGATTGAAATGATGTTACACACTATTTATAGTAATTTTTAAGTGTGGAGGTTTTAGAATTTAACAATGTACACTTTATGGTAGTTTTATTTATTATATTTATTTCATGTTTCATTAGTGTGTTTGTATATGGTCCAGTAATTTAATTTAATTTTTGGTTGTGATTTTATGGACCTTGACAGGCTGGTTTGAATCACGAACCAAAATGCATATGTTTTAATATGTAGCGGTTTCTTTAAAAGCCGTAGGGTAATTAAGGAAGTTATCGGTGTTTGATGGATGTATTTAAACATTCACTCAGTGAAATGTTGTAGTTCTGAAGAAGTCTTAGTGCATAAGACAAAACCTAGGGTAACTATTGTGGTCGTGTACTGGTTGTTCGTATTTAACTATTGTGATCGTGTACTGGTTGTTCGTATTTTAATAAAGTGGATGGCACTTTTGTACGTGAAGGTTCTTTTCCCATTTTTGGTCCGAGTGTTTGAGTGACTGCTATCCTTGGTGTTTTTGGATCATATTTAGATGACTGTTGGTTGGTCTGGCGGTCACATATCCTATATTTATTAGAATTTGTTGAATATCTAAATAACAAATGGGGTACTCAGTTTAGTATACACCATGACCCTTGACACTTTTCTGGTTGTGATGGTCATTGTTAGAGGACGGGAAGTTGAATAGTCAAATCTTCAGGAAATTTCCCCAGACCAATAAACTCTTGCATGTCAGTAGTTGTCATCCTCCTCATGTGATAAAAAAATATGCCTAAATTTCAGTTTTTTAGGATAAAATAATGAGGCACAAGGTATGGTCAAGAAGATTTGTGACAGGGGATATAAACAAGCTGACATTGTGGAGATATGTGATTCAATTAAAAGTGTTGGCAGAGTGCATCTTTTCAAATATAGATCTAGGATTTTTTTTGAAAGGGCCCCTCAGGTTTACAACTAGTTTCAGGAGCAATACTTTTTTTTTTTATGGATCTTGTCCAAAAACGTTGGAATGCTCTTTCATTGGATGGCAGGTTAATAAATATTATATCATGTAGATGCCTTTTTTCTTTTAGAGTGGGCAAAACATTGGGAGGGTGATTCAGTCATTACAAAAGAAGTGATGTTATTAATCAGTCTTTGGGTCAATTGACCATGGGAGCACTATGATCAAAGGTTGCCAGCCCTGTGGATATTGTAGTTTTTGTAAATATGTTTCTAAGACTGAATGTTTTTCATTTTTTAATACATTAAAAGTATACCAATTAAGAATTTTTGGAAATTGTGACACAGATTGGGTTATATATTTGGCAAAATGTAGCTGTTCGGCTTTATATGTGGGACAGACTTCAAGTCCGTTAAAATTTAGAATTTCAAAATATCTTAGCAATATTGGATGTGCTAGAGTGTCAAATGCATGGTTTAAACACACAAATTACATCATAAAACAGCCAGGTTTCAATTTACAATTATAGATAAAATTGTGTTAGAGGCTACAAGGGGAATTGGCATAGTATTTTAAATAAAAAAAGAAAAGGGTTGGATTATTAGGTTGGGTGCACTGTTTTTTCCAGGTTTAAATAATTCTTTGTAATTGACCAATCAATGGTAAGGTATTGTTATTTAAGGGATGCTACACTGTCTTGATTGTTAAGCACTGAAGAAGGCTAGTTTAGCTGAAACCGGTATGATGTAAAAATTGTGGAATATTGGAATAAAGTACTTTGTACTTCTGTGAGTTGCTGCTGTTTTCCACTATGGATGAGTGCTGGCTGTTTTAGAGAAGGCCTTTTCAGCAGTATCTAATTTGAAAGCCAGTCTCTTCAGCTGTGGCTGTTATGGCCCCTATGTGAGCATGTGGTATATCTCACTGGCTCCTAGAAAACAACAAAGTGTTAAGACTTCTCATCTTCTCTTTGTCAATGACTTAAAACTGTATAACTCATCAGATGAGGAACTGAAAGTACAACTGCCAGTTGACAAAACTTTTACAGTTGATTTAAGAATGCCATTTGGTCTTGATAAATGTGAAAAAGCAACCTTTAAAGCAGGAAAACTGCACCACCAGGAAAACATCAGTTTGGGACAAGAATGTGATATAAAAGAACTTGAGCAAGAGGGAGTCTATAAAATATTTGGGAATTTTCTGAAGGATCAACAATAAAACATGAACAAATCTGAATAAAAGTAAGGAATACTTTAGAAGACTTAAATTAATCCTGAAAACAGCACTGACATCTAGGAACTAAATCCAAGCTATAAACCAATTTGCTCTTCCTGTTCTAACTTACAGTTTTGGAGTGACTTGACTAGCCCCAAAACATGTTGGATGGAATAGATAGGAAAACAAAAAGGATGTTTCATGCTCACCAAATGATTTATAAAAATCAGCGCATGCCAAGAATTGTATATTCCCCTTTCCAACAGAGGGATGGGCCTCCTTAAAACTGATTGCATGTATATCTCTGCAATCGTGGGATTTCACACATATTTGTTGACCTTACAAGACCCAAACTTAGTTAAAGTTTTGAAACATGAGAATAAATCTAAGATGACTTCTCTGCTTAATCTAGCAGAAGCATATCGGCATCAAGCAGGAATGGAAATCAAACCAGAAGTAGATAAAAATCGGACAGGAACTGAATGTGCCAAAAAAAAACAAAAGAAAGAATATAAAGTGAAGGACCAGATGAGAAGGCAAGAAATGCAGAAAATGCATAAATATAATTGTAAGTTGTGACGCGCCTGCACTGGCCCAGTAATCATGGAGCCTCAATCCTCACAACTGGCAACACTGGGGAATGTACAGATCAGGATGACAAGTACACACACAGTAAAGTGCAATTTCCCTTAAGAGCACATAGAGATCACAGTCAGTCTGGACTGGTTTCACCCTCTTTCTCTAGATCCCCAGTAAGACTCTCCACTGACACAGCTATAGGGTTGAGATCTCAGCTGAGTGGCCAAACCAAGATCTCCAGCACCCTCTCTGTCCAAACAGTGCTTCATGTCTGGGTCTACGTTAAAAGAACAAACGATCACAATGTCAAGTACAAATACTTGACACACTATGATCGAAAGTTCAAAACCTTAAAACCCTGAAATAAACAAAAATCGAAAGATTTTGTTGTCCCACACCTTCCCTACACTAACATGCAAAACAAACACATACAACCAATGCATACAATCCCCTACACACTCATATCATTCAAACACTTACACACCAACACAAACACACCTACTTTTAAAACAAAGTGGGGGGCTTCACCCCCCACACCCCTGATGTGTGAGGCGGTGTCCCCCCACACACCCCTAATTAAATATACCAACTCTGAGATCGCTGTACATCGGTGAAAGGGCAATTTCCTGGTAATTGCAACAAGCGATTACCGGTAAATTGCCCTTTCCCCAATGCACAGCGATCTTGGAGTTGGTATATTGAACAAAGCAGCCTCTTACCTAGCCATTCCGAACAGTGTAGTGTGTTTACATCACATGCTACACTGACTAGGATGGCCGACCAAAACATTTCGGAACTCCAAATTATGACATTTGGAGTCTCCGATTACATGAACGTTCGATCAAAGGTTGTCGAGTATGCAGTACTCGACATTTTGATCATTCGTTCATGTAACATAGACCCTCATGTCCCTGCCCAAGTAGCTAACATACACACACTTTGAGATTTGATTTATATACAAACACACACACGCACACACACACACACACACACACACACACACACACACACACACACACACACACACACTCCTGGGAAAGGCTGGCAGAGCTTTACTAACTATGCCTCCCTCTGCCCAGACTATAAGGTCGTTACCACTGCCACCAGAACCCCTTATTAGCTACTTTAAGGCCCTTAACAAAGGGTGTCCAATCCTACTGTGTAATGTTACTGTTAATCCAAATGGTAGTCTGACCAAGAGCAAGGCTATTTAGGAGTGGCCTATACAGTGTCACCAAATAAGTATGCAAGTACTCTAAGAGCTTAAATATCTCTAAACAGGTCAGCCACAATGAAAAGGTTTAACTATATTTAATAATAAATAATAAAAGACCAAGACAATATTCAGTAAGTAATCAGTTATGTCAGAGTTCAAAATCACAGGAAATATTTAAAACAACATTGCAGGACAGTCTCAATTAAATAAAGAAAACATCTAAGCTATACTTTACTATATTTCTCTCTGAATCTAAAAGAGTTACTATGCCCTTAAACTTACTTACAGCAAGGCAAGTGCAGAAGTGATGATGAGTGGATGTTCTTGTTAGGTCAAAGACAAAATACAAAATGCACAATGTATAGTCTCTCTCTGAGAGAGTTCTTAAATTAATGTCAAATATTACTGCTGGGTTAGCTTGAATGACATCACTTTTTGACACCTGACTTCAGTTCCCAAGTTAAACCTCCTTAGTCAGAAACTAACAGAATTTAGCATCTCTCTGTGAAAATACATAGCCTTCAGATGTTTGCAACAGCTAGGAGACATAAAACAATAAAACACTTCTACATCTCAAACCTAGTAATTACCTCTAGCTCTATACATTGTGTCTGCTACTGCACTGAAACTGAGAGACAACATCTTTTGTTTATGGCCCAGCAATTATAAAAAAAACAAAAGTTAACCTCCTGCATTATAGTTTCCATTAAACATACGCATCTAAACAGTCACAATAGTGCAGGTACTTTCCTGTTCTATTCCAACAGGGCATGCTGTGGTTACATTTTAGCTCAGTACTTTACAAACACTTCTTTATAAATCATATCAGTATTCACAAATGACAGAATTATTTACAAAATTCCCGATATCTGGGCTGGCAGTGTGTTACAAGTATAGAAAACTTCTGAAAGAGCCTCATGTTGATCAGGATCAAACCCAGGAATGGTTAAGGAGAGGTGAATTCAAACTAAGAGATAAATGGTTAATAATGGCAGCCCAAGATAGTGGGTTATGTACGTGTTGGTTTACAAAGTCCATTGACATGTGGAAGAAACAGACAAATGTAGGTTTTGTAAAACAGAATTGGAAACATTTGCACACCTTGTTGCTGTTTGTGACATAATGGCAGAAGAATTGTATACTGAAAGGCATAATAATGTGGGAAGACTGTTGCACTGGGGACTGTACAACATTATGGTTTTGAAGTGGCTGAAAAACAATGGAAACATGAGCCACAAGGCATCATGGAAAATGATGAAGTTACATCACATGGGATCACCCATTACCAACAGTTCAAAAGATACATGCTAGAAAACCAGATATAGTGGTCCTTGAAAAGAAGACAAAAGTAGCATTGATCATTTAAATCGCCACACCCAGTGACTACAGTGTCTTGCATATACAGAGGCACAAAGTCATAAAATATCAGGATTTGCAGATAGAAATGAGAGCAATGTGGAAGAAAGACACCCAAACAGTTCCAATAGTAGCAGGAACAACGGGTCTTATAAAAAAGGATCTACAAGCATATTTAGATATGCTACCAGTACGAATTGCAGAAGGAGTCATTACTGGGCACATTGCAGGTGCTGCGTAGAGCACTTCTTGCTGACATCAAAGATTGAAAGAGTACTAATTTCATGAACTTTTACATACTTTGACTTAGAAATGTGGTCCATTCCTGTCATGGTATTAGAAACCCAAAAGATTTGGAGAAATTAAAAAAGGGAGAACCTGTTCTTCAGTGTGGGGATATAATTTTCATACAACAGTGATATTGGTTCCATGTAGATTGGTTCATGAATCTAAGGATCTTAATTTTAGTTGTTTGTAAAATGTCAGTATTATGAAGTGAGAAGGGTAGTGAAGAGCAGAGCATTTTCAAATCTTGGCAGTATTACATTGATTGCAGCAGCATACCTAACATCAGTCGTAAGTAAATGGGATATTTTGTATGCAACATTCAGTTACTTTAGAGCCTTGATAAACTGTGCCACTGTGTGTGTGCATGAAATGATAGGGTTCCATCTTGTGAGATACCCACAGGTGTGGTTAAGTAATAAAGTAACAATGTCTGTAATTAGAAAAGGGGAGACAGCAGCTACATGTCTCGGTGTGCCAAATAACATGACTTGATTATCATGGGATCATAGCAAATTACTAGGCTATTGACCCAGAGGTCATTTCAAGCCTAGCCATTTCATCCCAATATAATACCATATATACTCTAGTCAATACCCATGATTGTAATTAGTAATGACTGCCTATATCCAGAAGGGTTGTGGGAGTTATCCCTGGTAAGAATTTATGGTGTGAAAAGAATACCCTTGCAAGTACGGCAAGTGCAAAGGCCCCATAGGCCTCAAACTCAGTCCACAAAAAGGAGGGCCAGCACAAAGTGTAGAAAAAAATGATGATTTATTGACTCATAAGCTCAAAGGCAAAGAAGTAAAAACACAACACATAAAGGGTAGGGGTTAATAAAAAGCCCCAAATCCCCCCAAAACAAACCAGTTTGGGACTTTTTATTAACCCCTACCCTTTATGTGTTGTTTTTTTTTTACTTCTTTGCCTTTGAGCTTATGAGTCAGTAAATCGTCATTTTTTCAACACTTTGTGCTGGCCCTCCTTTTTTTGGATTAAGAATTTATGGTATTCCATCCACTCATCCAGGTTCCTTTTGAACAGTGTCATAGAGGTGCTCTGCTTCACATGAATTGGCAGTCTATTCCAATGACACGGCAGTCACTGGGAGACAAATCCGTCCTTCCAACACATCCTATTCAAGTTGCAGGCCATATTTAGGTTCCTTGAATGGGTAGCTCTAATTCTGTTTGATTTATGGATGTGCAGCAAATTCATTAGGTTTGGGTTAGAGATTACTCAGTAAGCCAGGCATAATTCTCCCCTAAGAAGGCTATATAGTACTGAGTATAGTGAAACTTTAGTTGGTTTGCATAAGGCATGTACTGGAGTCCTTTGATGATCTTAGTTAAAAACCTCTGAAGTTTCTCCAATTTCTGCAGGTGCTTTGTATGGTACTTGCCGAAAGGGGTGTTATACTGAAGTATGGGCCTGATTAGTGACTAGTATAGAGGAGTTATAACCTCCTTTACTCTAGAAGTGATGCCTTTGCTAATCAAGCGTGCAATATAGAAAACCTTCCTTACTACAGTAGACACATGTTTGTCAAAGCTAAGGTCACAGTCTACTTGTGATCCCAGTTCTCATACCACTTCATAGGTACATATCGTATTGTTGTTAATTTGATAGTGTGAAGGGACATTGTTTTTACTGAAGGGAATGATGATACATTTCTTTGCATTCAGTTTGAGACCATGACCAAAGACTCCAGTCATTGGTCTGTGTAAGACCCTCCTGAAGTATACCGACATCATTTAGGGATTCACTGATTGCATCCAGTTTGCAATCATCCACAAACATGGTTAGCTTCAGCCTCTTAGTTTTGGCCTGAACTTCTGAGAAGTATATACCAAACCATAGAAGGCCTAGCACTGACCCTTGTGGCACCCCACTGGTGGCAGGTCTGCTGGTTGATGTGGAGCGACCCACTTTGATAGTGTGTGATGGTTTATGAGCCAGTTGGCAACCATCTTACTTCAAAGGGGTTTACATTCAGTTTGCTATGTTTATTGGTAATGCCTGAGTGTGGGATTGTGAACCAAGATAAACGGACCCAACAGTGCAAAGTCCACAAAAATCAAAAAAGTAGTCACTGCTGAGACGGAAATCTCTTGAATTTCTTATTTTATTGTACCACTCTAAAATGTTAAAATAATAAAACGAACAGCAGGATTGAGCACTTTCTTCCCTCACATAGGGATTTCATCAGAATTCTGATGAAATCCCTATGTGAGGGAAGAAAGCGCTCAATCCTGCTGTTCGTTATATTATTTTAATGTTTTAGAGTGGTAAAATAAAATAAGAAATTCAAGAGATTTCCGTCTCAGCAGTGACTACTTTTTTGATGAGTGTGGGATTGTGTCAAAGGCCGTTGCCAAGTTGAAGTATGATATGTGCACAGATTTGCCTTCATTAATGGGCCTGGTCACATTTCCAAAGAAATCTACCAGGTTTAACAGGCAGGATCTGCCCTTGACGAAGCCGAATTGGGTTGGATCCTGGGTTTGGAGGTCGCTTATGTCTTTATTTATGAGGTCCCTGATGATACATTCCATGGCTTTACAGATGAGGCTGGTCAAACCTATGGGTGTATAATTACCTGGGTTTGCTGCTAAGTCACCTTTGTTGGGGGGGGGGGGGTAACTGTTGCTGTTCTGAATTCCACAGGAACAAAGCCTGTGGTTAGGCTGTGATTGAATATGGTACTTAATGGTGATGGTAGTTCATGTTTTAGTTTGTTCAGAAGACAGCCTGGGATGCCATCTGGTCCCATAGACACTGTGTTTTTCACCTTAGACAAGACTTTAATGACCTGCTCTTTGGATATGTAGAGTGGGGGGGGGGAGTTGGGGGCACGGTTTGTGATAAGTTTGGAGGGGATAAGGAAGAAACATTTTCACCAAGTCTGTCCGCTAGCTGGTTGCTATCACTGTACTGTGGGATCAGTGTGTGCGATACTATTAGGCACAATTTTGGCACATGCTTGTATCCTGCCTTTTAGGCTTCATATGTAGGTATAAAAGGCCTTATACCTTAGGCTACATATGTAACTATAAAAGGCCTTATGGTTATCCTTGTCTGTGATCGCTAAACCTTTCTCAAAGTTACCCTTTGAGGATTTGACATGTTGTCTTATTTGCCTGTTGAGGCTGAGAAGGGTGCTTTTCCATTGTTAGGGCCTCACTTTAGTGTTCTTAGACAGCAACTTTTTGTGTTTGTTGTAAAGTTTGTTGATGTTGGATGTCCACCAGGGCAGCTTGTTTTTACTTTGGGCTCTGGCTGTGATTCTCTGAAACAGCCAATTCTATACACTTATACAAGTGATAGTACTGGGATTTAATGTAAGCTTTGGTGTAGTTACCATTTCCAGCTGGGTGTGGGGCTTGGAAAGCATTTATGCCTTCCCCTAGGAGGATATAGTTTGCTTTGGTGAAGATTTTTAGTCTGACTTTGCCCTTTGTGAGTTCTGCTGTTAGTGCCATCTCAAAGTGATTGATTTGTGGTCAGATTTGACTAATGATGGTCTGATAGTTGCAGTGGTGCATCTGTTTGTCATGTTAGTGAGGACCAGCTCTAGTATCTTTGTTCCTCTTGTTGGGGTTTGAACAATTTATTCCAGGGCATTTGAGTTAACAAAGTCAAGGAACTTTTGCGCTAGTGAGTTAGGGCTAGAGAAGGTTTCCCAGTTGATGGTGGGATAATTGAAAGCCCCCATGACTAGAGTGTTTGGCAATACTTGGATTGACTCCAGTTTGGTCAAATAGGCCTCACGCCGTGATCCATGGAGGAGGATCTGTAACTAGCTATTACTTGAATGGGGGTCTTACCCACAGCAATCTGAACTTGGAGTAACTCCATGGAGTTGTCCAATCTAAGTAGTCTGGAGGTGAATTTATCTGTAATATAGACAGAAACACCACCTCCTTTGGTTCTCACACGTTAGTTTTGTAGTCTGAAGGTGTGGAAGACATTTTAGCCTTGAATGGCTAGGGTACTCTCTGAGACTTGAACCAGGCTTCTCTGACTGCACAGACATTTACATCCTTCAGTGACAGAAGAGCTTCTAGGATGTGCAGGTTTTGGTTTAAGCTCCTAGCATATAGCAGCATAACCATTATTTTGTTATGATTGGTAATTTTCATGTTGGCAATTTTGTTTTTGAGACCTTGCCTAGAAAAGGCACTATGGGGGAGGCAAGATCCTTTGCCAGCAGCTGAAAGCCCAGTGCTGCCAGGTGTAAACCATCTTTGGAAAAGCAGAGAGGTTTGTCGACCATGTCATCCCAGGCTGACAGAAACTGGATCCCCTTTGAATGACACCAAAAACTAGACCAATTATTGAAAGTGATAATTGTTTGTTTATAATGTGGATAAAAACCACAAACTGCGTTGATAAACTTGCAAAAACAAAAAATCAGGCAACGTGTCAGCTAAATCCACAAAGACGAACCACCACTTAGAAGTATAAAATGATCGCAAGCTTTATTCCAAAGATCTTTGGAATAAAGCTTGTGATCATTTTATAGTTCTAAGTGGTGGTTCGTCTTTGTGGATTTAGCTGACACGTTGCCTGCTTTTTTGTTATTTATAATGTGGCATCATTCTAGGTGAGGGTAATATGCTGCTCAAGGCTTAGGGGCATACCTTCCTGGGACACATACTCGGAGAGCTCAATCATGTCTTTCTTCATATAGTCCAGTGAAGTACATCACAGGTCATTCACTCCAACGTGAGCTATGACAGAGTCATAATGGTACTTGTTGCAGAGAGACGTGAGTAATTTGTTGGAGTTTATTATGAACCTGTTTGCAGATGACCAGTTTGAAATAGTGCTAAAGTCTTTCTGCATAACTACTTTTAAAGTGCCTAAGTTTTTCTGTCAGCTAGTTATAACAATATTCTCAGCGTACAAAGTGTAGTTAATAAGGATAATTCCAGGGAAGGGCATTAGTGAATAGATAAAAATGGGAGAGCACCCAAAACTAACCCTTGAAGCATCCCTTTTGTGAGGACACCTCAGACAGTGATATTGTTATTGTTAACAATCATGAAAGCTGTATTAGTGAGGCAACTCTTAATCCATTGCATTACTATTATGGAGAAGTCATTGAGTGACAGCTTTTTGAGGAGTAGAGGGTGCTGGGCAGTTTCCAGTGCTCTCTTCAAATCAAAGAATGTCACTCCAGTGAGGGTCTGTCCTCATTCATATTAGTACATTACCTATGAAGGTATTTAGAGCTACTAGGGTACTATATTTGGATAAGAACCCATGTTTAAAGTGAGTAAGTCATAGTTTATATTCTAGACTTTCATAAATTATGTTTTGCAAAATTTTAACCATGCACAAGAGTTTACTATTAGTTGGAAGT
The DNA here is from genome assembly GCF_019279795.1 of Protopterus annectens. NCBI lineage: Eukaryota > Metazoa > Chordata > Ceratodontiformes > Protopteridae > Protopterus > Protopterus annectens. The sequence goes on along the minus strand of NC_056743.1, from coordinate 874,057,645 downwards.
CAGATGGAAGATCGCTTGAAAACTCATTTCAGAGTAGAAAGTTGGAGGAAAATTTACTGAAATCTCTTTATATTACTTTTGTGATTTTTAAAAACATTTGTTTCCATACTTTTTGTGGCTGTGATGGCCTTACAGATTAGGCTGCCTGGGCTTTGTGAAAGTGGGACTTCTGATTTTAGGCTGTAGCAACAAAATGTATTAAAAGTAATGGCCACTTTTTTGCACGCATACTAGTAGATTTTTGAGAAAGTAGCTTAGAAAAGATCACCACCACACAAGGAAAGAAGCCAGTGATTACCTTTATATTTTATTAAAATTATAGTCCAGTCCAGTAGTAGATCCACAATGTAGTCCCACAAAACAGGTAAAATAAGCACACATTGGATCCAATAAAATCTGGTTAGCAGCAAATACAAAGCATAAAATGCGGACTCCTCTAGCGCCTCGGCTCTTCAGCCTTTACAGAGTATATACCTTCTTCACATATTCTATCTTTAAATAGCATGATTACAAACAGTAAACCAATCACAGACTTAAATTAATTAAAGAAAATATTTCCAATGTCATTCTTGATTCATTCCATACAGAATTAAAGTGTCAAACTTCAGAATTAAAGTAGATTCTAACTTCCAAAGTTGTCTTTTAATATCAAAGTCATACATTTGTTGTACTTGTCCCAAAATTGTAGCTTGTAAGCCTTGTATATTTAACTTAGAAAAGGCATCAGCTTTCTTAAAGAAGATGGCTGCCAAAACACTTCATTTATAGAATATGTTTGCCACAAGTAACTGCTTGATGTTACACGTTTTACACCTGTTAACTCTCTCCTGCAAGTTACCCGCCTGTGCTACAGAAGCGCCGTGTGAACAGAAGTACCCTATGGCACATTTTGCATAGCTACTGCTTATCTAAACTTATTGTATGTCTCACTTTAAGTAAGTCTTTAAATGCCATTAGTGTGTCTCATTGTCAAGCACTGTACACAACCAGGACATTCAGCTATCTCTGTCTATCTCTCCTCTAGCTTACCCTTCTCAAAGAAGGGATTTTAACATTAGTTAACTGCACTTCCATATTATACTGTAACTTTCCCCCTGGTTTCTACCACTCCCAATACTCTGCTACTACATATCCTCTGATTCTAGTTACTAGGATTTTCCCTTACATCACTCAAGCTTATGCATGGTTAACTAATAACAGTAGGAGACTGATAGAGAGCATCTGTTTCTTGCACTCATTTTCTATTCTTCACGTTTTATACCTAACAGCTTATTTCTCAGTCTAAACTTCCTAGAGTAAGTAACTTGCTTTTCAGCATACTCTGTAGATTTAGTACATTACTGATTGTTTCTTGAAGGCCTCTGCAAACTCGATCCAGGTCCAGGCCTGCTCCATTCACCCTTGCTTCACTCGGGCTCACTCCACTCCCCTACCCTACTTCATTGCCACCCACCCCCACTATCCCTGAATTTGTGTCATCTAATCCCTCCCACTATAGTCACCCAAGCCAATCCTGATCTACGCTACTACCCTATCACCAATCAAATCTTTTGATTCATTTACTTCATCCTTTTGATTTCATTTACCACCCCCACTATCCTTGAATTTATGTCATCTAACCTCTCCCACTATAGTCACACAAGCCAGTCCTGATCTACTTTACTACCCCATCTCTCCTCCACCAATCAAATTTTTTGATTAATTTACTTCTCTCCACATCCTCTATTACTACTACCCACCGCTCTGTTACTGCAATCCACTGCATCTCCACCTCACTACCAACATTCAAATCTTTCATTCATTTATTTCTCTTCACATCATCAATCACTGTTCACTAGCTATCCTACCTATACCTAATCTTCTATAATTCAACTTCATTCATTTATTTCTCTTCGCATCCTCAGTTACTATGTACTACTCATGCTATCTGCACCTAATCTTCTATAATTCAACTCTTCATCTCCAGTTACACAGATATTGCTGTCCTCTTCTACCTCACTACAACTTTTATCTTCAGACTTCCTCACTCACTCTATTAGATTCCCTAGAACAATCCTAAAGCACATTCTATTCTCACCGTACCACTATCTCTCCATCCCTCTATCTGAAACCTCCCTCCTCCCACTATCTAGAAACTTCCTTCTTTCATAATTCATTCTTTCTCTTTACTAATATACTACTACTTTCATTCTGTCTGTTTCTCTGTCTCTTGCTACTTGTAACATCGCTGGACACAATGTACCCACCTCCCAAACTTACATCCATAACATCTACACAAGCCCAATCTTTCACCAGCTACTAAAGATATCCTCCAGCCTGTCTGAAGTAAACATACTTCTATAGACCAGATTAAAAATCCTAAATCCTTCCTTTACAAAAAAAAAAAAAAAACACCTGCTACCACTCACCCATAAACTATCTACACAGATCAAAAATAAAGGAGTTACCCTTCATCTACACACACAAATATTCTAACTTAAACCAATGTGGAGATATCCACCCCAATCCAGGACCTACCTCCTCTTCTTTCAATCCCCTCTCAATTCTTACAAATCTCTAAATATCACATCTCTACACATTCAAAGTGTCAGAAACAAAATTCAAGAATTCCATGCCTAGGTATTCTGTAACAAACCAGATATAACTGCTGCTACAGAAACACAGCTAAAACCATACATAAAAGACTCTGAACTCCCCCCCCCCAGGCTATGCTTGTTTAAGAACTGAAAAACCCATGAAAAAGGAGTAGGTGTTGCACTACTCTTTCAAACACCTAACTCCATTCCACAATTGTCTACCACCAAAATGATAATATCATTCCTAAAAATGAACAACTGCAATGACATTCCCCATTAGAAGAAATTCTGGCCTGGACATCTAGCAATATAACAGATGAAACAATTATTCTTGGTGATGTAAACATTAATTGGCTATATCTCTCCAACTGTTCCCCTTCATCCAATATTAATTTATTTAACTTTACTCAGCTTATTACCAATCCATCCAGATCCAACAGAAACAAAGACAGTGGTTTCGTCCTTGACTGGGTTCTTTTCTTTGACCCAAACAAAGTCTCATCTGCAGGCACACTACCTAACCGTATCAGCGCCCACCTGCCTGCCCATATTCTACATTAAACCTCTCCATCACTAAGTCAACACCAATATAAGCAAATAAGACATCTATCTTTAAGCCAACAATGCTCAATGAAACCTTGGAAAACATCAACTGGGAAATACTAAACGTTCTTCCCAGCTGAGTTCTTCAACTCATCATTTCTCAATACTCTAAATAGACTAGCCCCACTTTGACAAAAAAGAATAAAAACTAACCATGGCATCTGGTTCACTAGACTAACCAAGCAACTCATGACTGCAAGGGAGAAATCCTGGAAACTATGGCAAAAAAATAAAAATTCTTTCAATTGCTTTCAATATAAGCAGCTCTGTAATCAGGTAGAACGTCTAGTTATTAAAGACAAAAAAGAACATTTCCTAAGTCTTCAAAATAACCACAAACAACTCCCATAGAAATTCTGGAATTCCATTACATCTCTGTTAAATCCAGGTTCAAATAACAACCCATGTCCACACCCAGACAAATTGCCTACTGAAATAGCCTCCCTTTTTGACTCATATTTTATCAACACAATATCTAACCTCACTGCTACCTCTCCTCAAGCCAACTGAAATTGTAACTCTGCTCCTTTGAATCAATCTTCTCTAAACACCACCACCCCTGTCCACCCAGCTTTTCTTTCTCTTCTTTACATACTGCTACAATAACAAACTTACTTCTCAAGCTCAAACCTGTCCCTAATGCTCTTGACAACCTACCCTCTGAATACCTCCAAATGTCAGCTAAAGCCATCGCATACCCTTTTAGCATGCTCCTTAATGGATCAATCCAAGAGGCTTATGTTGCTAGCATCTAGAAAAAAGCATATATTCTTCCTCTTCACAAAGATGGCAACAGCACTGACATTTCCAGATGTTCTTCGTGTTTCACTGTTGCAGTCATCAGCCGGCCTGAATTCCAAAGTCTTGGATCCTGCGTCGGCTGCTGTCGCCCCTTCCCTGACGTCAAGTCATCAGGGGTATAAAAGCTGCAGCCGACGCCATTTTCTTCAGTCTTTCTTGCCGCGCTGTGCCCAAAGCAGAAGCATTTTGCAAGTGCCAGTCAGCCGACTCCTGAGATTTTCGTGTTTGAGTTTCATATCCGAATTCTTCAATAAAGCTAAGTACCCCGTTGGGGAAACTTTTTTCTTGCTCCAGACCAATGTCAGAAAAAGTTAATAATTGTATTTCTTGTCGAAAACAAATACCTCATAAGGATTTTCATTCTTACTGTATTCCTTGCCTAGGCCCTGATCACAACGTTACTGGTTGTCGGTTTTGTGCTAGATTTAACCAATGCACTATTAAGCGTAGGTATGATTTTGCTTTAAACTTTTTTGGACGCCGGTTTAATTATCCTGAAATGTCATCGGATAGCCATCTGACTACCGGAGTTTACAAAAAACACAAAGAAAAGGATAGAGAAAAACAACCGAGGCCCAAAACCGACGACGAAGCTTCCCCTAAGCCAGTCGCCGGTTCGCCGGTTCTCAGTGAGGTGCTTTTGCAACCCCTGATGCCTGCTACTTTAGAGTCGCAGGCCGCTATCGACTCCCATGTGGAGTCGGCCATACCACTGGATACTCAAGGAATTGGAGCCTCGGATGCTAATCCCTCAGATGGGTCCGGAGCCGCTGAGCAGGTACCGGCTTCTGAGGGTGTATTCAGACCTAAACATCTTCACATTAAAACGACTACAGCTTCAAAGGCAAAGACTAAAGCACCTTCTAAAGCAAGGAAACAAACTCAGGAGCCACGTGGACAGGCCTCTATGCCCAAAAAACAGATGCTCAAAATGGCTGAAGACTTGATTACCTTGATCAGGGGTTCCCATTCCCCTCCTGATAAGAGGCCTAGGCAAGACACTGACTATGAATCTTCAGATCAGGTCTCTATTTCTTCTGATCAGGAATATTCTCTTCCCCCCTATGAGGATTCTGATGCTGAAGAATCTATACCCTCAGCATCTCCTCCTGTGGACTATTCCTTTGGGGAAACCTTGCATACCATGAGAGAGCATTTCCACTGGGAGAGCCAAGATTTTTCAGAATCTAAAAAGAGGCTCAGGGATTTTCTTTTACTACCTCAGCACAGGCCTCTAGCCATACCACCTGTGTTAGACATTGTAGATGATGTGTTTTCGGAGTCTAGTCTGACCCCTGACTTACCCCCAGCTCCTGTTAAGCCTGACAGATATTACAGGGTTCCTGACTAACACAAATTTCTTTTTAAAAACACTGCTGCTGACCCAGAAACTATTTCACAGGGTCCAAAGGGATTTAAGGCTTCCACTGCAAAAAACCCAACCCCCTCTGACAGAGATTCAAGGGCACTGGATGGGGAAAAAAGGTTTACACATCTGCAACTTTGGCTATAAGGGCCTTAAACTGTCAATTTCATATGCTTAAGTATCAGCAACATGTCATGGGATTGCTTAAACCGAAAATGTTGTTAAATTCTGAATGTGCAGAAAACAAGGAAATGCAGGATTTATTGTATGCAGCAGAACAAGTTGGAAAACATACTTTGCAATGTGGTTTTTTATTCTTTGGAGGCCTCCTGCAGGGCCGCAGTTACGGGTTCTGTAATTAGGAGGCATGCTTGGTTAAAGGAACAAAATCTGCCTGATCATATTAAAGTTAAATTACTAGATCCACCTTTACAGCATGATACTTTGTTTGGTGTTAAGGCAGAAGAGGTGTTAAAGAAAATGGAGGACAAAGCTAAATCTATGCAAACTGTCAAAGATTTTTTACAAGTACAGCCATCTAGGTTTAGTAGACACTGGCCTACAAAAATTGGTCCTTTCCTGTGTCAGACAGACCTCAGAGGGGCAGATACAGATGCCCTAGGGGCAGATCCTAGGTGCAAGGTTCTTATAGGCCCAAGCAATGGGGTGCTTCTATCTCCAAAGTTGGAGAAGATAGATCACAAACATACAGAAACCAGTCCCAATGACTTCCCCCTGCCTGCACCAAGCACTTATCTTCTGGCAGCACCCTTAGGGGGAAAATTAGCACTTTTTGCTCAAAATTGGCACATCATAACCCAGGACAAGTGGGTTCTAAACATAGTGTCACAAGGCTACAAGTTCCATTTCCATACTCTGCCAAAGGCAAACGGCTGGCGAGATCTGCCAAAACATCAGTGGGCAGAGGCACAAAAACAAGTCTCATCCCTCATGGACATGGGGGCCATTCAACAAGTACCAGAGCAAGATCAGGGACAAGGATTTTACTCGACTGTTCTTGGTACCCAGAAAGGACAAGGCCTGGAGGCCGATACTGGACCTATATATTCTGAACACTTCCCTGGATATTCCAAAATTCAAAATGTTGACTTTGCAGCAGCTTCTGCCCATGCTGGGCAAGAATGCTTGGCTTGTGACATTAGACTTAAAAGAGGCATACCTGCATGTTCCATTCAGACAATCATGCAGAAGATACCTAAGATTCAAGGCTGGTTCAATGCTTTACCAATTCTCTGCACTGCCCTTTGGCTTATCTGCTGCACCCAGGGTCTTTACAAAGTGCCTTGGCACCAGTAATTGCATTCTGCAGACAAAGAGGAATACAAATATATCCTTACTTGGACGACTGTCTCATTCAAGTAAAGAACAAGGACATTCTTCTTCAACATCTGGCGTTTAATTCTAACATGCCTAGGGTACACAGTCAACAAAAAGAAATCAAAACTAGTACCCTCACAAGAGATAACATTCCTGGGTGCAAGATTGAATACAACTGCCCAGATGGCTTATCTCACGCCAGACAAACAAAGGCAACTGACTATCTATTTCAAAATGTTGGCAACAAAGGCCCAGTTATCTGCAAGAAAAATTCTGCAGGCTTTGGTCTTCATGGCATCCTGCATCCTACTAATTCCATATGCAAGACTGCATATGAGGAAACTTCAATGGTACCTAAAAAGTGTTTGGACTCAACATTGCCACAGCCTGGAAACAGTCATTACTCTCATCCCCTGCCTGCAACAGGAGTTTCAATGGTGGGCAAAGGCTTGTCACCAGAACAAGGGACATCCATTCACATTACCTCCAGCCAGGCAGACACTAACAACGGATGCATCAGACTATGCCTGGGGAGCCCACATGGCAGGAAGATGCATTCAGGGCACATGGTCCTCAAACCAAATGCATCTACATATCAATCAAAAAGAGATGTTAGCTGTTCAAAATGCCCTGACAGCCTTCAAGGACCTACTTCATCCGGGCCACCTAAAAAGATTCTGCACAAGGACTTATCACAGACAAGCATGGAAAGTGGACACCCTATCTTTCAGCTGGAAATACCTATCAGTATATACCTCTCCTCCCCAAGATGCTCCTAAAGGTCAGACAGGAGAAGCCAAAGATGATACTGATTGCCCCAGACTGGCCACGCCAGCACTGGTATCCAATACTAAGGAACTTATCTCTATACCCAGCTTGGACCTTACCTCAAATACCTCGACTACTGTCCCAGCAAAACAATCAGATCCTGCACAGCCAACTCAGGACTTTAAACTTGGCAGCATGGCGGATAATGTAGTCATACAAAAAACACCTCTCAGTAAAGCTGTGATGGATGCCATTCTGGAAGCCAGAAGGCCTAGTACTAGAAAGTCTTATGCTGGAAAATGAAAGAGATTCTGTGCCTGGAACCAGGCACAAGGAACTGATACAGCGGTACCAAATATTCCTTTGCAATACTTAACTGAGACGCTGGACAAAGGCCTATCTTTTTCATCAATTAAAATTCATGCTGCTGCCATTTCGGCTCATTACAATACAGAGCCACCACTTTTTTCTCACCCTTTATTAAGGCAGTACCTCAGAGGAGCCAATAATTTAAGGCCCCCAAGGAGACTACCAATACCTGCATGGAACCTCAACTATGTCTTGGAAAAGCTCACCCTGCCTCCTTTTGAGCCAGCTGCTTCTGCTGATATGAAGTTTTTATCTTGGAAAACAGCTCTGCTCTTAGCAATTACTTCTGCAAGACGAGTTTCAGAGCTACAGGCGCTCATGGCTGTGGAACCTTTCATCATTTTTCATCCAGACAGGGTCTCCCTGAGGACAAACCCAAAATTTATGCCTAAAGTAGTGTCCAGTGTGGCTCTTAACCAAGCCATCCATCTGTCAACCTTTTTCCCAAATCCACAGAACAAGGGGGAGAGAATTCTGCATTCTTTGGACGTACACAGACAGCTTAGATTCTACTTGGACAGAACCAAAGCTTTCAGGAAGACAGAGCAACTACTAGTGGCATATGCTGCAGGATCACAAGGAAAGCCTATCTCAAAGCAGACTATTTCTAAGTGGTTAGGCCACTGTATTCATTTCTGCTACTTACATCATGGCAAGCCAGTGCCTAAGGGCATTAGGCCTCATTCCACCAGAGCTGCAGCCATCTCAGCAGCCTTTCTCAGGGGAGTACCAACCAGAGACATTTTAGAGGCTGCTACTTGGAGTTCAGTGCACACCTTTGCAAAGCATTATCATCTGCCACTCTACTCTAAATCCAGGGCAGGCTTTGCCACGGCAGTTCTGCAGGGCCTCATAGCCGCTCCTACTGCTGTCTAGTTCCAGCCTCCCAACTATAGCTTTGGGACTCTACCCAAATGTAATGACTGCAACAGTGAAACATGAAGAACATAGTACAGTTGTGTACACTTACCATAAATGTAGACGTTCGAGTGTATTCACTGTTGCAGTCCAGGTTACCCACCCGCCTTCCCCCTTTTTTCTTTTGGATCTTATCTTTCCTTCTCTGAATTATACAACCTATGTGGTGTATTTGCTTATAGATGAAGGTAAAATTTATATTGGTGTATTTCTGATTATATATATAAAGTTTGGCTACCCTTTTTGGGGGCACCTGACATCTGGGGCAAGAAAAACTGAATAAAATGGCGTCGGCTGCTTATTTTATACCCCTGATGACCTGACATCAGGGAAGGGGGTGACAGCAGCCGACACAGGACCCAAGACTTTGGAATTCAGGCCGGCTGAGGGCAACCTGCCAGCAGGATTACCCAAATATAATGACTGCAACAGTGAATACACTCGAACATCTACATTTATGATGTGTACACAACTGTACTTTTCCTCCCTCTTCTCCATCGCTACGATCTTGGAAAAATGTATTCACATTCAACTTCTAAACTTTCTACTTCATAACCATATCCTTTCCCCACTCAGCATGGGTTCAGGCCAGGCCACAGTACTACGGCAACTCTTATATCCTTCATGGACACAGTCAATCAAACTCAAGATGAAGGTAAAATTGTTTCCTCACTCTTTCTTGACCTTTCCAAAGCCTTTGATACAGTCTCCCACCCTCTACTCCTCACACAACTCTCTAAAGTAGGCATCTCCTCCTCATCCCTAAATTGGTTCTCTAATTACCTAACAAATTGACAACAAGCTACCAAATGGCAGCACTCTCTTTGTCGATTCCTTGACACATCTACAGGGTTCCCCAAGGCTCCATACAAGGGCCTCTTCTTTTCATTATTTTCGTAAACAACTTTCACTCTGCACTTAGTCATGGTTCTGTAATACAATGTACAGGTGACTCAGCCATCATCTGCTCTGTCAACTCCATATCGGAACTTCAACAAATCACCAAAAATATCTTTGTATCTACTGAAATTTGGATGACCAATAACCATCTTGACATCAACCCTAACAAAACCAAACTTTTATTATTCACCACTAAGAAAACCACTCCCCTAAACAAGACTGAGTTCACTATACACTCTTAAAACAAAACAATTCCTGAGGTTGTGTCTCATACATAATTACTAGGAGTAATCTTAGACAGAAACCTGACATTTGACCTGCATGTGCATAATAGTATCAAAAACACTCACCAAAAACTGGGTATCTTGTATAAAAATAAACATTTCCTTAGCCTCTCCACAAAACAAACCCTTGCCTCAACCTGCGTTCTAACCTTGTCTTATATATAGTAGTCCACTCCTTACTAACATTCAGTCCTCTCTGAAATCCAAGCTTGAGACCTGTTACACAAAATAGCCAAGTTCACAACTAACGCCAAATACTTCTCCCTTCACTGTTCCTCCTTACACTTACTGAACTGGCTCGAACTCCCACATTACCTTAAATATGTACAATTAACAACTGCACATAAAATGAACTTCAAACCCTCAGACTGCCCAGCCCTTAATTCTATATTTACTCTTTACCATTCAAGTAGGCCTCTCGGAGCTGAGAACCACCTTCTCCTGAAGGTAGAAAAACCAAACCTTCCAGTTCGGCAGATGCTATACTCATTCTCTGTTGCCAAACAGTGGAACACCCTCCCATTACCAATAAGGACTACTAGGAATGCTCCTTTCTTTAAAACGTCTGCACAGTAACACCTCTTCACCCTATGGTACTGCACATGTGCCAACTCTGCACCTCTCCGAACCTTATTCCCCAGCTTAGTACTCCTGTTGCCCATAATGACTTTCTCTCTGTTAAGTTTACTTCTTCTTCTACGTACTAGAATGAATACTCAAAGAAATACCATCTATGCCTGCTGTGCTGTAATTCCTATTTGATATCCATATTGAATTGATGTGACTGACAAGTACACCTATGTTTTATCTACTTCTATATCTCTGTTGATGTTCTTGCAGAACTTATCTTCACAAGTTGTTAGTGTACTTACTATGTTATTTGAAGTTTGCAATATTGACATGGTTACCTTTGTGTATGCAACCGTAACTCTTACTTGTGTATTTAACTGTGACTCATGTACTGTACATGCTTGTCAATGCTATATCTCTATTTATGTGCTTGCAAAACCTATCTTCACAAGTTGTTAGTATACTCACTATGTTATTTGAAGTTTGAAGTATTGGCATGTTTACCATTGTGTATGCAACTGTGACTCTTACTTTTGTATTCATCTGTGTCTCTTGTAGTCAATGTGCTTGTTAATGTGAGCTTTTCTCACCGGGCCTCCACTGAAGATGGGCTCATTCCAGCCCAGTGGACCATCCCAGTAAACACATGAAAATAAATAAATAACTAACTAAATAAATAACAAAGGTAAATGGATATACTTTTAAGGAGAGGAATGATTGTGGCATGTTTAAAATTGTGGGGATAGTGCTTTTGCTTGGAACCAATTCAAATGTAAGTAAGGTTTTACATAATATTTCACTTCCGTTTGTCTGAATTTAGGATGTAAAATATGGTAAAAAGATGTGTAGTTATAGTCAACCTTTTCTAGTAGGGCTTTGTACCTTATTTTTGATAATAGTTTTAAATTAAAAAGAAAGGAGATGCGGTAAAGAAGCTGTTAGTCTTTGAGTTATAGACATGATAATGTCGGGTAAAGAGGCTGAGGCTATGGAGTGATTTATTAAGTTCGTGTACAGTAAGACAATTAGTAGAGGAATGTTTTGGAACTAGTCTGAGCTTATGTTATTGATCTTTTGCCAAAACATCTTTGGATAAGCAAGAAGACTAGATTGTACAAGTGTAAAATAGTTTGGCTTTGCTCTTTATATTTTTAATTATTTGTTGCTCTTCTTCTTCCAGTCAGGTCATGCTTTGTTTCTATTTTTAGTGTTTCTTTTAACTCCTATGTTAACTAAGGTGCCCTTGTGCCCTGATTTAATCTTTTTCTAAATGGATAATGTTTGTATTTCATGGGTGATTGGCAGTGGCAGCTTTAAGTTCCTTATTTATTTATTTATGTATTTATTTTTTGCTGGGGCACAATAGGAGCACAGCAGCTAGCTGGTGGGGAATGCAGGGCATATGGAGAAGAAAAAACACCATGCCAATAAAGTATGAAATTCACAATATAGGGTAACAGCTCGCCCATAATCCACTGTTAAAAATGAAAGTCCATCTCCCTATGAAAAATGTGAATGCCATAATCTTACAAATCCTAGCAACATTTACAGTGTAGAAACTAATCATTTGTCATGGTTAAGGAGTATGGTTTGGATGAAGTGTTGATATGATGCAGTGTAGTAAGTCAAGGGTGTAACTACCAATACAGCAGAGATGAGAAAATGTCATGTGCAAATACATTTATGCCTTACTAGAAAGAGGAAAACTATCATTAACCCAACGTCAAGAACAGAAAAGCCATACTTATTTTGCTCTGTGCTGCATTGTAAGAAACTATTTTTAAAATAAATACATTTGCCAACATTCAACATAAAACACACCCTCCCACTTCAGTCACTAGTAACTAGCAAATTAGTTTAAATGTCTCTTAATATTCCTTTGAACTATATGCAAAAAATGGACAGTTAACTGCTCCTAGATTACACTGATAGTTTTGACACCACAGGAAGGATGTGGAAAAGAGGGTCTGTCAGCACTTGGAATAACAACTGGAAGCCTTAAAACATGCAGGTCATCTAGTTTTTGTCGAGCATTTACAACGGCTGTTAAATAGGAAAGAAGTGCTCTTAGAATACAATACAAATCCGAATAATCTGAGTAAAAAAGTGAAAATGAAAAATAGATTCCAGAAGCTGTGCAAGATACCTGTGAATCACACTCCTACATTCTGTTTACATGGAAGTTTGAAAAAAAAAAGATCTACTTATTTCTAGCATGACTCGCATAAAGGACTTGAAGTGGCTTCTGGGAAAACAACTCCAACATCACTTTACAGCAACAAGTCCAGTGAGATGCAACAACCATAACCCCTTAATGATGCTGCTGCATTAAAATTGTCAGAATACAAAGATATAGTGAAATAACCGAGATGTAGTATCAATCCTTAAAAGATATAGTGAAATAACCGAGATGTATTGTCAATCCTTAAAAGATATAGTGAAATAATCGAGATGTAGTGTCAGTCCTTAAAAGATGTAGTGAAATAACCGAGATGTAGTGTCAATCCTTTATAGATATAGTGAAATAACCGAGATGTAGTGTCAGTCCTTAAAAGATGTAGTGAAATAACCGAGATGTATTGTCAATCCTTAAAAGATATAGTGAAATAACCGAGATGTATTGTCAATCCTTAAAAGATATAGTGAAATAACCGAGATGTGTTGTCAATCCTTAAAAGATATAGTGAAATAACCGAGATGTATTGTCAATCCTTAAAAGATATAGTGAAATAACCGAGATGTATTGTCAATCCTTAAAAGATATAGTGAAATAACCGAGATGTAGTGTCAGTCCTTAAAAGATGTAGTGAAATAACCGAGATGTAGTGTCAATCCTTTATAGATATAGTGAAATAACCGAGATGTAGTGTCAGTCCTTAAAAGATGTAGTGAAATAACCGAGATGTATTGTCAATCCTTAAAAGATATAGTGAAATAACCGAGATGTATTGTCAATCCTTAAAAGATATAGTGAAATAACTGAGATGTAGTGTCAGTCCTTAAAAGATACTGCGGTGGTGGTGTTGCGGTAGCGTTGTCGCCTCACATTAAAACGTCCTGTTCGATTCTCAGCTAGAGCGTCTTCTGTGTGGAGACATGCGTGAATGGGCGCACCTTCGTTGAAGGTTGTGCGTCAGGGCTGGCAAATCGGCATGTAAAAATCTACTGCCAATCATTAGCGGACCGGAGTTCCACTGTGGCGACCCCTAACCGGGAAAAGCCGAAAGACACAACAGTATCAATCCTTAAAAGATATAGTGAAATAACCGAGATGCGGTGTCAATCCTTAAAAGATATAGTGAAATAACCGAGATGTAGTGTCAATCCTTAAAAGATATAGTGAAATAACCAAGATGTAGTGTCAGTCCTTAAAAGATACAGTGAAATAACCGAGATGTAGTGTCAGTCCTTAAAAGATATAGTGAAATAACTGAGATGTAGTGTCAGTCCTTAAAAGATATAGTAAAATAACCGAGATGTAGTGTCAGTCCTTAAAAGATATAGTGAAATAACCGAGCTGTAGTGTCAATCCTTAAAAGATATAGTGAAATAACCGAGATGTAGTGTCAATCCTTAAAAGATATAGTGAAATAACTGAGATGTTTTGTCAATCCTTAAAAGATATAGTGAAATAACCAAGATGTAGTGTCAGTCCTTAAAAGATATAGTGAAATAACCGAGATGTAGTGTCAGTCCTTAAAAGATATAGTGAAATAACTGAGATGTAGTGTCAGTCCTTAAAAGATATAGTAAAATAACCGAGATGTAGTGTCAGTCCTTAAAAGATATAGTGAAGTAACCGAGATGTAGTGTCAATCCTTAAAAAATATAGTGAAATAACCGAGATGTAGTGTCAATCCTTAAAAGATATAGTGAAATAACTGAGATGTAGTGTCAGTCCTTAAAAGATATAGTGAAATAACCAAGATGTAGTGTCAATCCTTAAAAGATATAGTGAAATAACCGAGATGTAGTGTCAGTCCTTAAAAGATATAGTGAAATAACCGAGATGTAGTGTCAATCCTTAAAAGATATAGTGAAATAACCGAGATGTAGTGTCAATCCTTATTTAATTTACTTATTTATACTTTTGTTGACTGGGTTAGTTCTACTAGACCAATGACCTCTTTTCAGGGGAGACCCGAGGTGGTAGTCATACTGACTAGGGGAAGTTCCTCTGCTCTTTTTTGATAAGTGCCATGGGATCTTTTACATCCACCTGAGCTACCACCAATTTTTTCATATGAGGCCTCTGTTCAAAGTCTCATCTGGAGGACAGCACACCCAGGAGTGCAGCACCCCACTAATACTCCACTGACAGTCTTTATCTTCTACACCATAGGTGTATGCCCATGTTGAGCTGCTCAGACTGTAGATAAAACATACTAGTTTTCCACCACCTGCCAAGGACAACAGCAGTGGCGGCTAATGACTTCAAATTAAAGGGGGGCTGCAGGAGACAGCTGAATGGGTGGGACCAATGGGAAGGAGTGTGACCAGCTAGAAAAGGGTGGAGCTATGCTCAAAACTACAACAACTGGAACTTTAATTAAATACACTGCCCTTGGGTGCCAAACCATCATAACGAGAGTCTAATCAAGACAAATTGAAGCGTAGAAGAAAAAATATTCCAATACATTGGCTACATGACAGCTTACTTAATATCTAGATGGAAACACATAGGTTGTGAGGCATGAAAAAATAAGTTACTTTTTAAATACATTACTGGAATGCCAGTCAAAAATCAAGTATAAAAAAAAAACAAGCAGCACTCAACTCAAACCACTTCTCCTTGCACTGCATTTCTAATTATAATTTATATTCAGCTTTGTAAAACTACCAAGTAACATGCTAAAAGTAGCAATCTCTGTGATACCCCCACTTGTAAAATTGTTTCTTATCCAAAAAAGACCTGCTGCCTGACAACAACTATCTACTTGTTTCATGGGGAAGACATGATCAAAGTAAAAAATGAACAGCAAACAAGAAACAAGCTCAAGATAAATTGCTTAAAGGATTACTGCACAGGTTATGGACCACACATAATAGACTGGCATTCTGTTTAGTTTACGGACAAAGCCTGGAGAGATGACTGCAAGTCTCCAACAAATGTAATGAGCTTCCGAAAATACTGTAATCCTGTCTTTTATTACAAATACTGTGATATGCATTTCAATACCTAAGGCTTATATGTTATCTAGTTATGTAAATATTCTCTGCATGGCAACAACAAAAAGGCTTTCAATGTTGGTAATTCTTTAACAGTATGCTACAATCTCTAACAAGCTTACCTGATGGTCATTAAAGCATTGCTACTTAAACACAGAGCAACAGGGCTCTGCGACAGCATGCATTTTTTGAAAAATAAGGAGTATAAATCAACAGTATAAATATGACAGAAAACCAGAAAATTCTGCAAAATCAAGGACAGATGAAAAGCCACTGTCGTACTTGTGTCTACTTTGGAAAGGGGGAATACTCTGCACACTTACACTGCATAACTGCTCCTTGTCTTACTTAGACACATCTAGAGTCACTACAATGGGGAGTGGGGTGCAACAAGTATGTTACAATTTGAAATGTTTCTGGCTGATGGCAATGGCTCTGACACTCATACCTCTTAACCTCAGAGCAAGAAATCTGGACAAAGCCATACATAGAAGTGGGACACAGGCCCAAAAATAAGGACAATTTTTTAAATATTGCTCTTATAAACTTAGAAAGATAATAGAATAGTAGTAGGTCTTGCATTAGTATGAATTTTCTGAAGGGTATGAAATCTGAAACTCAAATGTCTGCCATTATTTTCTAACTGCAATCTTTAATGATTTTCCACTAATTTGCCAGAAAACCACAATTTTATGAAAAACGGACCAAAAATGTGATGCAAAATATAAAATTGCCACACAATACACCTGGAAACCTGTCAAAGAAGGGACACCTTTTTAATATTAGTACTGTTAACTTGAGCAGCTGACAAAATAAGAGAATCTACATGCATTTCTGAAATAAAAGTAATCTATAACTCTGATCATTGCAGTCATTTATAATTGTAAACCATCCATGTTTTTTTCCAAAATTGCCATTTTGCGGAGGGATTATTAGGAGAGAGCAGCATTTTGAGCCAAAATTGGGGACATTTGAGAGGTTTGGATATTCCTAATTCTGTAAAGCGATTTATTTGCACGTACCTCTTAACCTCTTAATGCAGGAAATCTAGACAAGGCCAAATATATTGGGGGAACATACAAACAGTACTAAAATTGCTCTTGTATAAACTTAAGACAGTTGATAGAATAACAGGTCTTGCTTTAGCATGCATTTTTCTGAAGGTTATAACGTCTGAAACTCAATGTCTGTCATTACTTAGTAACTTCATTCCTAAATGATTTGCCAGAAAACCACAAATTTTATGAGGAACAAACCAAAAATAAGAAGCAAAAATCTATTCATTCTGCAAAAATCTGGACATTTGAGAGGTATAGTTCAGTCGGGGCTGTCTTTGAGTTTGCTGCCCTTCCCCCTCACAAAATCATAGTTGAATGGAGCCTCCCCCCTGCAGCCATTCCAATGTCCTATTCCTTGTTTATTTCACTCCATTTACCATAAACACTGTAATGTGCATACTGCTTTACTTCTGTGATGATTTCGATTTGAAAGTTTTATTTTGCATTTTACAGCACAAACACTAATGCATATCTGCTAAACAAAGCAATGCAGTCCCACAATGAAAATAAACTTAGCATTAAAACTTCTCTGTCCTTGAAACTCACATTCATTGAAACAACATTGAAACCCATATTCAAAGAAAGTACATTTTGCCAGTGGCAGGTAAAGATTAACTTTGGGCTGTTTTCAAATCATAGGCCCCTTGCACACAAAACATACACAAGCTCTTTGATACACCTTCCTGATTGTATTAAATTATATTCCTTGTACAATGCAGTACAGTTGTTAGAGGGTGTTTTTAATTTATTGTTGTGAACATTTTTCCAGTAAACAATGAAACAGAATGCATGCACCAATAATGACAAAACTGCCCAATTCAGAAAATTTCCATCATAAAAGTCTACTCAAACTTCTACAGTCCACCAGTATAAGTAAATATGCACAATCTCTGAAGAAGTAAAAGTCATCTAAATAATTCCACATTAAAGACATCTGTAACTAATGAAGAGGTTGCTGTTAGCAAACAAGTTTATATTTCATTGTTTCATCTACAAGTAAAGTGCCTGTTGCCCTTGAGGAATAAATTACCTGTGTTGCATTAAAAAAATGATAAGCTAGTAATATTGCAATAGGGAATGGATGGCAAACTGATAACAGGTTCATAGTTACTAGGTATCGTTGTCAAAAAAGACTGCAGCATCTACCCCCTTTACAACACAGTACAGTATCAGCAATGCATCTACCTACTGTGGGAGTAGAACCCACAGCCTTCTGCATCAAAAGCAAGTACACTACCTGTTATGCTATTAACAATGAAAGCAGATTCTGCATAAGCAGCACTAAACTTTTGTTCCCTTGCAGCTTTCAGCTTCTTGTAAAATCTACTCGACACTCAGCTATATCTCTGAACTTTGCAGCATAAGAAATCTGATAAAAGCCAACATTTATTGGGGGGGGGACAAAAGCCCCAAAACCATGGACACATTTTAAGCATTGCTTGTATAATGTTGGAAAGTTGCTAGAATAAAATGCTGTGTTACCACCTTACATTTCACTGCCAAGTATTGAACCCAGGATCCTGTCCACTATTGTGAAAGAGAGGAAGGCTGAAACTTAAATGGTTACCATTTAGTGAATTCAGTTCTCACCATAGCTGTCAACCTCTTAGCACAAAACACCTGAACAAAGCCAATAATGGTGGAATACAGCCCCCAAACATATTCAGTTCTCATCATAGCTCTGAACCTCTTAGCAAAAAACACGTGGACAAAGCCAGTAATGGGGGAATACAGGCCCCAAACATATTCAGTTCTCACCATAGCTCTCAACCTGTTAGCAAAAAACATGTAGACAAAGCCAGTAATGGGGGAATACAGCCCCCAAGCATACTCAGTGAATTCAGTTCTCACCTTAGCACAAAGAACCTGGACGAAGCCAATAATGGAGGAATACAGTCCCAAAATAGGGACAAATTTCAAATATCCATGAGGGTTAGAAATCTGCTTTGGAGGTCTCTGATGCTTTTGCAAGGGCATCATCATGGAACTCATTAACAAAGACATTGGGAACCTCCAAACACTTGACCCAACCCAGTTCGGCTTTGTTAAGGGCAGATCATGCCTATTAAACCTGGTTGACTTATTCGAGACAGTCACCAAGGCCATAGATGAGGGGAAGGTGGTTCACACAGCCTACCTTGACATCACCAAGGCATTTGACACCATTCCCCACTCGGGAATTATAGAAGAAATCACCAGCCTGAATTATAGAAAAACTCACCAGCCTGAACATAAACCCCTACGTCACGAGATGGGTTGCCAACTGGCTTACAGACAGAACTCACACAGTAAGAATAGCGGGCTCCAGGTCCGACTCTAAACCAGTCACAAATGGTGTCCCACAAGGCTCAGCCCTGAGACCCCTACTGTTCAGCATATACTTCTCAGAAGCACAGGCAAACACAGGAGGACTGTGGCTAACCAAGTTCGCTGATGACTGCAAACTGGGAGCCATAATTGACTCTCCGGCTGACGCAGACATTCTCCAAAAGGGCCTTACTGAGACGGACACCTGGTGTCAAAGTCATGGTCTCAAGCTAAATGCCAAAAAATGCATAGTCATCCCATTTGGGAAAAACAAAACATCCATGAATTACCACATAGGTGGCAGCCCCCTTAATACAGAAGAGGTAATAAGAGATCTGGGGACCCAGGTAGACAGTAATCTCTCCTTTGACAATCATATTGCCAAAGTAGTTAGGAAATCCTTCTATGTAGCCCATCTAATTACTAAAGGGTTCGCATCTAGAAATAAAGAGGTTATAGTGCCCCTCTACCCGTCCCTCATCAGACCCATCATAGAGTACAATGCCCCATTTGGGATGTACCTCACAAGACACTTCCAACAGCTGGAAAGACCACAAAAGTACATCACCAAGAGGATTACTGGCCTCAAACATATGTCCTATGTGGCCCGACTGGAAAAACTCCGGCTGTACTCAGTGGCATATTGCTTACTCAGAGGTGATCTCTGCCTGACTTACAAAGCAATGTCCAACTCAGAATTGATGGACATGCTCCACCTAAAGAAATCCAAGTCACTGCGGGCCACTCGCTCTAGTGAGCTAGACCTTGCCACAACAATAAATAGAACATACTGGAGGGATAGATTCCTGTCACAGAGACTCCCCATGCTTTGGAACAAAATTCCTAACTACATTAGGCAGAGCCCCTCACTAACACTCTTCAAGAGAAACCTTGACGAGTAGATGGATAACAGAAAATACACCTCTGGGATCATTTAATTGGCTCTTCTTGACAGAGGCTCAGTTAATTAATCAGTGGGGCAGTGAAAGTTGACACACTCTCGCTAGGCTTATAAATGACCTCAGGCAGATAGCCTAGTACCTACCTACCTATGAACCTATAACCCTCTTCAAGAGAAGCCTTGACGAGTGGATGGGAAACAGGAAGTTTACCCCAGGGATCACTTCAATGGCTCTGCTGGACAGAGTCACAGGGAACTAATCTAAGGGGGCAGCAAAAGCCAACACATTCTGTCTAGGCTTATAAATGCCTTCGGGCAGATAGCCTAGTACCTACCTATGAACCTATAAACTTAGAAAATTGCTAGAATAAAAGGTTTTGTGTTACCATGTACTTTTTGAAGAATATGATTTCTGAAATTCAAATGCCTGTTATTTTTATATATTTAACATTTGTTAACCGGGAAAGTCTGACTTGGAACAAAAGTCAATTTTCAGCAAAGACCTAGGGGAAACACTCCAGACATATGTCTTTGTAAGATGGGAGAACATGCAGACTCCACACAGAAGGCACCCCAGCCAAGAATCAAGCCAGAGAACCTGTAGCTGTCAGGCAACAATGCTACCAGTGCACCACTGCACTACTGACTGTATAAGGAAAGAAAAATACAGAAACCACAGATTTTATGAGGAACAGAACAAATATGAGGCAAAAATCTGCAAAGATTTAATAAGTGGTGGTGGGTAGGGAATTCAGGCCCTTTGCCACCTGCATCCAAGGTACAGGGTTCAAGCCTGAGGTATTCTCTACCTATCACCATGTGTTTTCTCTAGCCACCAGTATATAGCAACTGGGGCATTACATACACACACACACACACACACACACACACACACACACACACACACACACACACACACACACACACACACCACTTACTAATGGCTTTCTGACACTTAGCTCTCACTTCCATTGCCTGCCTAGGTAATCTCTTCTAAAAGAAAGGCAACCTGCCTGACAGGGTTATCCTGCCAGACAAGACAGGAAAACATGGGTCTATATAAAGAAGAAGCCTAATAATTAAAGTTGAGGAAGAAAATAAATCTGTTAAAAATAAAAACTAGTTAAAAACAATACTTTCTAGCCTCCCACCTTCATTGTAGAGTGTAGACTGGTCATGGTAATGTGGAAAACTGTTCCCTAAATCTCACTACAATGGTCACTTCAAAGCCACAGAATCATACCACATCAAGAATCAACTGTGTTCACTGATTTTAACAACATAATTTCAGTCATCAGACTCTGTATAAAAATATTTTTTTTGTGTGTCTCTTCATGCTATGTTCTCCCAACAAACAAGATTCATCACCCCCTGAAACAGGACTTCTCTATGATTTTTTAATATCTTGAGAACACATGGCTTAACATTAACACCAGCAAGATAATGTTTATGTTGTTTGTAATGCACAAGTGGTCAAACAAAGTCTTTGTCACAAAATGTTAACAAATCACTAAACCGATCTCAACTTTTAAGTACTTAAGTATTTTACTTAGGTCTCATCTAAACTTTCAAGCCTCACACTGAGATAGTGAACTCTTAATAGAAGATAGTTAGGCATCGCTTGAAGATTTTCCACATACTCATTTCAGAAATGACCGATCACAGTTACAGATGTCCCAATTCCTCAAACTGAATATTGACTGCCACAGGGCTACATGTTTAAATATCATTGCCCATTTGTTTGTTTATTTAAAGATGAAGCCTCAAAGGTAGAAATCTCTGAAGGCTAAACCTTAAAAGTACCAAACTAATATTCTGAAAGAAAACCAAACTACCTGAGATGGCAAGACATACCTCTCAAATGTCCAGATTTTCATAGAATATATGGCTTTTTGCTTCGTATTTTTAAATTTGTGTTTTTCTGGCAAATCAGTGAAGTCCTCCATTGCTGTAGGGTCCAGGGCCTTCCAAGTGAAGTCCTCCATTGCTATGTACGTCCCCAATCTTTTCCGTTGCTGTATAGCTGCAAGTACGTCCTCAATCTCGTTGTGAAGTCCTGTGAGAGCAGGCCAGCCTGCAGACGTTGCAGTCCGTTCCCTTTACAGTCTATGCAGTTGTAACTAACTGCATAGACTTCTGGGATGCTCTTGACTGCTGTGTTTGTAATCCGGACTCTGAGCATGCTCCGGACTGGTTCAGCAGCAGTCTGGATGTTGGAAATGCCGTGACTGCACATGCGTGAGGTTCACGATTTTTGTCCGTATTTTTTTATTTTCTTTTTTTTATATTTTCTTTCTTCTGTTTTCTTTTACAGCTGGGGGGGGGGGAATGCAGTCCTGCAGTCCAGTAGCACAGGCCGTCCCTGGACAACAGCACTGATAAAGGCAAAAAATGTACAAAACAAATGCAGCAACATAGTACTCCATTTCTGGTTTGCTAAAATAACATGTAGAAAAGTAATTCAGATGTGAATGTTTTGGGGTAGCACTCTACTTCTCTACTTATTTGGTCAAAAATTCTGGACATGGCCAAAATAATGGGGGTGTAAGATCAGAAACAATTTTTAAGTTAAAAGAATGACAACTTTTACATCAAATGCATTTTGAACAAGAAGAATAAAAATCTAATGACTGGTATTACTGATTGTAATCATGACTGATTTACCAGAAATTAAAAATATTTTGAGGGACAGGTCAAACATATGAAGCAAAATCAGGGACATTATGCAAAAATAGGGACAGCTGAGAGGTATAGGTAGCACACAAAGGGAAATGTCCGGTCACAATAACCATTCCAGGATATGAATACTTTTTTAGATGTGCAGTATACAGTTATAACATTCTGAATGTTGTTATAACTGTCTAGGAACAAGTGTCAGCAGATTATTTTAAGAATTTCTAGTTTTAATGGCTTAGATAATTAAAACTACACATCCTTAAATTCTTATGCTGTGGCTTCTTCATTTTCAGACAGTTTAATATGGATTGATAGTAGCATAACATCCATAGTACCAACAAGAAAAAAGATTAAAGAAACTGCAGCCATAGTCAACTTTCCATCTTAAAATATGGAGCACTACATTATCTCACTACCTCTCATAAGGTGGAACAAATGGGAAAAATGTACAGCTGGTTAAAGTGTTACTTTATATTTGTTTTACTAAATATCCAGTTATTCATCCATTGTAGACTCTCAGGAGAAATGACTCGGATTGAAACTGTGCAAGGCCTGACATGGGCAAGCCAAACAACCTAACCTCCAGAAAAAAAAGATAAGCAACTCCAGTCAACATCAAGCAATCAAACAGTACAGCTAAGAGCAAACACCCAACATCATAAATCCCATATCACCCATATGTTCAACAAGCAAAAGAATTAAAGAAACTGCAGCCATAGTCAATCTCCCATCTTCAAAATGAGGAATACTACTCTGTCTTGCACAAAATAGAACACATAGGTAAAATGTAACACATTTACTAACAACTAAGAAGGAAGCTCACACCATGGTTAAACTGTATATTTTAAGTTGTTTGATACTCCCCATCTGTTTGCTTGACTTTATACAGGATATTCAAACAAATAGGTTTAATATATCCTTTGATGGAGTACAATGTGGCTCAAGAGTTTCCTTTTTAGATATTAATTTACAGGGTATTGTGGGCAAACATATTATTACAACCATCCATAGAAAATTTGACTCACCGAATGAATTTTTGATGGGCACTAGTTGTCACCCAAAACATACTATCGAAGCCTTACTGTATGGTGAATTTTTGAGAATTTCCCGGTTATATAATGATGATAATATATTTATGAATGAAATACAAAGTACTAGGAATATGTTTGAAAAAAGACAATATGATGTCAAATTAATTAAATCAGATATTCAGAAGATACTTGATAACAGATATAATAATAGGCCATTATATAAAAACAAATGTAAGAATTATATCATGAATTATAATAATGAGGAAAAGATATTTATGGTTTCTACTTATAATATCTGTAGTGAGAATATTAAAAAATGTATATTGCATTTTTGGGATTTCTTAAAAAAATTTTTTGAACTCAAAAGTTTAACTGAGAAGAAGTTAATTTTTTCTTACAAGAAGGGTAGAAATATTAAGGATATGGTAGTACATACTAGATTTTATAAACCTGATGAGAAATTCTATTACCATATTGCTACAAGAGGGACGTTATCATGTGGAAAATGTAGTGGTTGTCCATATGTAATAAACTTTTTCCCCCTACATAAACAATATTGATTTTAGACCAAATGGTCAGTATAATTGTAAAACTGAGAGAGTTATATATGCCATCAGATGTGGTTGTGGTAAGTTTTATATTGGTCAAACTAAGAGAATGTTTAAGACCAAATTAATGGAACATCTGAGGGACATTAGGGTAAAAAAATTAGAGAGCCCTTTAGTTCAGCAATTTTATGAATTTCATGAAGGAAAATGTGATAGTTTGTCAGCAACTATTTTAGAACAGGTTTTCATAAGTGAATTTAATGATAATTTGATTAAGAATGCACTTTTAAAGAAAGAAACTATTTTTATTTTGAAGTATGAAACCCTGATTCCTAGGGGTTTGAATACAGATTGTTGCTGGAGAAGTATTGTTTAAAATACTGCTTGAGATGTATTCTTATTAACTTTTAATTATTTTAATTATTTAATTGTTTAATTGTTTGATTGGTGATTGATGGAAGTAGCTGGTGCTATATAAACTTTTTTGTAAATGTGATGTGTTACTCCTTGAAGGCTTACTGTGGCCAAGGCGCTAGAGAATAATAATTTTTTACTGGCGTCATTGTTTCGTTTTGTATATTTTAAGTTGTTTGATACTCCCCATCTGTTTGCTTGCCAGAAGAGTCACTTTGTTGTAATGTGAAATTTTTATTTTACACTGTTTATAAAAGACAAAAAAGTTATACAACAGTTGTAATGTATTTTTTGCCACACTCTCAACTCTTCAAATATTAGAGGCTTGAGAGTAAGTTGAAAATGTGTACCCCCCACCAGCACCATAAACACAAACCCACAAAAATAAGCAAATTATTCTTATATTCTCTCTTAGCATCTCTAGTTACAAATTCTCAGTGACAAACTACTTTAGCCTTTCTCCCCATCTCAGTTATTATAACTTTGTTCTACCCACTAGATTGCTGATACTTTGATCTTTGGTCCACACACACGTGGGCACACACACAGACACACATCTACCAATCAATTACAACCACTTGTATGACTGTACTTCTCAGATATTTGCTTGAGATCAAGTGACTGAATACATTTGTAAGTAATGGCCCCAGAAATGCATCTGAACTCGCTGCTGTCAGAACCATAGAGTGCAACTCCCCTCTGTCCTCTCGACTTTAGTTGAAGAATCAGAAACAAGGAACAAAATCAGGAATAGCTTTTAAATATTTCCCTTATACTTAGAATAACATGCTTTTCATTATCAACTTTTCTATCAGGCATTTTCTGAAATTCCCATGCTTGACATTTATGACTGCCAGAAGCAACACGTTTTACAGGGAGCAAGTTGTTTGCTTAATAATTATTGACAAAGACAAAACTAATAGTGGACAAAAAGGGACAGATTTTAAATATTATTATTTTATGTATTTCTAAACCAGATAAACCCAATGGGCAAAGTGTCGCTTACCAGGGATAAATTGAGAGGCACTGTCTGGTAAGTGACTTGCTCAAAGTTGCGAAGTAAGCAAAATGAGATGAAAGGCTTCAACCACTGTACCATTGTCTACAGAAAGCAGTTTATTAACATAAGTGACAGACAACCATAATCTGAAACACACATGCCTGATATTTAATGACTGTCCCAGAACAATTTGTCAGAAAACCACACATTTTACAAGGAACAGACCAAAATAATTTTCAGTTTCTTTGCTAATGAATTTTGAACAAAGCCAAAAATAATTGGGGGGGGGTGACAAAATGGACAATTTGTTAACCAGGTAAACCACTGGGAAAACTTTTGTTTTTCAGGGTGACCCAGGTGTATTAAGGAACTTGCTCACAGCCAAAGTATAAGCGAATGGAGATGGTAGGATTCAAACCCTGTACTTTTGAATGCAGGAAGAAATTAAGAGCTCAAAGCCAGATGCAAGAGTTAAGGAAGGTTTAGCTTTTGGTGAGGTGGATTAATGCTTATAGTGAAGGGTACAGGGTTTGATTCTCTTACTGTGTGAGACTGAGCTGGTTCTATAATGAGGAAACCCTACACACACACACACACACACACACACACACACACACACACACACACACACACACACACACACACACACACACTTTCCTGCTTACAATTCGTTCAGTGAATTCCAAATGCTTGCTCATTTGTGCTAGAGACTGTTCTCATTATCTGATTCAAAATGGCCATGACAATGGAACTTGAGTGATGTGATGTCAGTGTTTAGGAAAGTAGCATCTTGCAAAACCAGAACCACTTGGGCAGTATGACATCAGTGTTAAAACCAGAACTGCTTGGCCAGCTAGGAAATATCAGTGTCCAAGCAAGTTTAGGTTGAGCTTGTTTTTACTGGGGCACACTTTCATGGAGGGATCACATGCCCCCCCCCCCCCCCCCCCAGCACTGCCACTGGTATCAGAAGATTGTAAAATACTGAAAAAGAGGAAGAAAAATCAGAACAGCTGAACACTGCTGCCCAGTATAAGATTTTGTATTTAGCCAGCAGGTGCAAATTACTAGAATCTGGACCGGCTGTGGTTAAGTATAGTCTGTTGCAGGGGCTTGCTAATTTTCAGTGACCAATTGGTTAAAACTGGGCAAGGATCTTTCAAACTGTCAGGAAAGTTTTTAAACCTTTATATGCATGCTTATTCTCCATGCTAGAGTGACCATAGAGTATGACTACATAGGTAAGGTCACTGGAGTGACCATAGAGTATGAATACATAAGTAATTTCACTCAAGCGACCTTAGAGTATGAATACATAACGTCACTGGAGTGACGTTAGAGTATGAACCACATAAGTAAGGTCATTTGGGGTGTAGGAAAAGCTTACCAGCCTGCCATGGCAATTCCTATTAGTCTTTATACGTTCCCAAAAAATCCCGATCTCCTTAAGTACATATGTACAGATCTTTCATATACTTGAGGTATAGCGTTTTTGTTGAAATGTGTTTTGAAGTAACACAGTAGTCCCATATCTGTGTATTTCTGTAACTTATATCTATACTGATATGTTCACACCTGTTTGTAAATATCCATCCATCCATCTGCCTGTTTATTTATATAAATTCCGATTCTAATTCAGTTCTTCTCAGAGAAAGGTGTTAATTGTTACACTTTCCTCTAACCACAAACTTTGGATAAGAATAAAGTATATACCTTTGGGCCGTTACACATAACTACAATAAATAAATAAAATGTGTCTTTTGAGATGCAGCAATAAACCGGAATATCTTGTGAAAAACCATGCTAACATTGGGAGGCATACAAATTTTCATATAAACTACCCCAGCTAGGAACCAAATGTGATGCAGCAGCAACACTAACTGCTATGCTACAGTGCCATCTAGGGCAACATCTGTTGCACATTTCATGGTGACTGGACCACTTGTGTCAGACTATGCTCCAATAACATTTATTTTTATTAATATTTAGACCTCCCCTCACCCTTTAAGCCCTTATTTCCTAGTCAGTCCCTTCTCACCCATGGTGCCAGTGTCTGAAGACTCCAGTAAACAGGGTGTGTGAGGCGGTGATCATGCCCATCATTTTGCAGATGAGGGATGATAGCTTTGCTGTACTGCACTGCTTTCTTCTTTCATTCATCAAGTACCACACCATGTATGCTATGCTGAGCTCTGATAACTGTGTAAACTTCCATTCTTGCATTATACTTAGCTATGGTGCAATGGGTCCTTGGCTGGGTTTGTGCCTCCATGTGCCACATTCATCCTTGGAACACATACATGAGGCTTCCTACTAGGTGGTGCAGCAGTGGGACCCTTAGCAAGCCATCCTTGTGGGGTACATAAGCCAGCATCATCTGAAGCACACCTCCTAATCTTCCAGAGTGGAATCCTGTAGCACCTGGTCTGGTGATCGAACCTGAGTTTCCTGAGACACAGTCAGATCTTTATTACTTCATTCCATGGAGCCTGTATAAAAAAGAGGTAACAACTGAACAGAATGGAAATGTCTTCGTCATAGTACTACACCATGATAAAATGTAAGCACTGTTAACAGAGCAGCCAGCTGTCTGGCCCACACTGCCTCTGATCCTTAAGAAAACTGCATCACACAAACTGAGGGTGAGCAAACTCCGAAATTCCACATTTTGAGATGCATGTTTTGGGAAGATTTCCTAACACTTTAATATTTACTGAACATGTAGAAATACTTTTACAATATGTCAGAATTTTCAGGAATTTCTGTTCTCTTGTTTTCACTGAGGTGAAATAAGCTGTGAAATATTTAGAAGTATTAGATCTGATAAGTTATTCTCATGTTCTATACCAGTATGCAGTGTATCTTGGTGATACATTACATTTTTTTGTAGTGTTCCCAAATTAGATGCTTTTGTAAGTCTGAAGTTTGTTAGCAGTTGCTGTTTTCCACTTTTGGAATTGTAAAGATAGAGCTGTGTGAAAAGTATGGGATAAGTATTATGTTTGTAATAGAAAATCCACAGAATACAGAAAATGAAGTCCAGAAAAGAGAAGAGATGAGAGAGAGTCTTTACAATGAGGTTCTATTATATGTCAACAGATAATGAGCTTTAATATATTCAAACTCATTCTCTGCTGATGTTTGTTAAATATTGTTATTGTTACATTTGGAAAGATTTAATTAAATCTGCTTTTCAAAAAAAAAGAAAGAGAATACACTTTAACTTCTTTAGAAAAGATTTATGTCATTGCTGATTACAAATGTAATAGATTTCCTTATATGATTAACCATTGGTAGCAGCGTGGTCCAAATGAAGTATGTTATTAAACAATTCTTTTACAGTCCAGCACTTGGAGTCCTTCCATATTACAATAGTAATATGCATGTCTCAGAGGTGCTTACAACAGTGAATTGTGCACATCCTGGTTTGATTAATACAAATCTCCATTATACATACATACACACACACACACACACACACACACACACACACACACACACACACACACACACACATGCTCTCTCTCTGTTTTTCACACACATACTCATATACTCACATACTCATACCATACCACTCAACCTCTTAGTGCAAGAAATCTGGACAAAGCCTGTCATAATGGAGGAACAAAGACCCAAAACGTAGGGACACATTTTAAATATTGCTCTTATAAACTTAGAAAGTTGCTAGAATAGCAGGATTTGTGTCAGCATGCTCTTTATGAAGGATATGAAGTCTGAAGCTCAAATGCATATAATTATTTAGTGACTTTAATCCTTAGATCATTCCAGTGATTTGTCAAAAAAAATCACAGTTTTTATGAGGAACAGACCAATAGTATGTGGCAAAAATCTGGACATTCTGCAAAAATCTGGTCAGTTCAGAGGTACGGCACAATCACATGCTCAGGCATGCACATGTAAACAAGTTTACTTTTTACATTATTGCATCTACTTATTATTGCATCTACTTATTTTAAGGTTATAACTAATAAGAAAAGGCTGTATTGATTAAAAGGCAGGCCTCTGGTTCACTAGAAAAACATGCATACCTTTTATAACAGAATTATTGATGAATATCGGTAATACAAAATCTTTTAATTTTTCATCTTTCATCTCTTGTGGCACAATTTGCAGTGATAAACACCTTTAAGTTGCAAACAGCTTCAGTTCTGGTTTTCTGTGCTGTATATTTACACTAATCTTGATTTATTACAAGAATACAGTTGATACCATCAGTTTTCAGTAAAGATGACCATTTCTCAGGGGCATTAGAAGGTGCTTAATTTCTCAAATGACTGTGATGTACCTACTTCTAATGGAATGTTCACACCCTACCAGTGAAATATTGGTTAAAGAGAAAAGCATTCATACTGCACAAATTAGATATCCTCATCTCAACATTCTGCGTATTGTTTTATCCAAAGCACTTCATAAAACTGATGCGATTTAAACAATCGTGACAAATTAGGAAAAACAGCTTAAGTAAACACCAAACATAAATATGGATGAAAGCATAAAACAAAGATCAGTAAAGTACACATTTAAATATTACTGTATTACTTCTACCACTACTAACAATAATAATAATGGTATAAAAATAAAATACAAATTCATAACCTGCAGTTTGATATAGTAGCTTTTTCCTTCTGGACTATTGAATTTCATCATTTCTAGGGTGTTGATTACAGACGTAGGTAAATGCACTATGCATTTCACTGAGAGATTTTCAGCAAATGTGCATGAACTTGTCATTTCAAACTATTTTATTAATGTATTTTTAGTACAGCATTTTTGGGACTCCAATTCATGAATTACACCATTCTGAGCAAAAAGGTGATTTTGCATGTCAACCATGAAATCATTCGAGAATTCTGCAGTGACAGTACCACAACTCATGAAGCAGTTTTCAGAGAGTCTGGAAATGGTTATTTAAAATGAATGAGAACTGACAATATAATTTTCCTGAAGTTTTTTGATAAGCATTTACTTGTAACTCACCAGGTGTTTAGGATTTTTGGATCAAATCTTCAGAATTTCTTTGAACCTCACGTCATGAACTGTATTCAGTTACTTCATCTTTCTTGAAATGTTGCTTCACATGCAAAACTGAAATCATTTGGGATGTCACTGACCGTGATAGCTTCCTAATTTATGAAACCATTCTTTACAGTGGCTCTTAACAACACTGTTCTTAAACTAATGAAAACTGTCAAACTCACAAACTTACATTTGAAGTGTCATTTTTATATTTTTGGGGTCCACATCTTTGACTTGTCTTGCGGGAGTTCCACCTTGTGATCTAAACGTTGGTATCCCAGTACTCTAGCTGATTCTTCTGAAACAATAGTTGTAAATTACTGAAAGCTGACAAAATCATGAACCTACATTCATTTCAGTAAATTTTTTTATGTCAGATTTCTTTCTGGGTCCAGATTTTCACTGTGTAATCTAAGGGGTCCCACTTCATAATTTATGCCACTATCGTTGTTTTATGACTCAAAAGGTAATTTGTCAGTGGTGGCAACATAAAATTACTCTTTTGGATAAAATTGTCAATGGTAGTGCTATGCTTTAAGAGGCTTATGCATATTATTGGTGTTCTGAAAATAGAGACCAATATGATAATTAATTGTATACGCTAAGAAACTCTTGTTTTTTACTTATTCCCCTTTGTTAACAGAGGTAGTCTAGCTTGGCACTCGTCCCTTTTCTGTGGAATCCCAGGGAGAAAAGTTCCATGCATATGCAACAAAATAACCAATATAAAGTTCAACAATAATTCAAAGTTAGAAACAGTGTACTGCAGTAAAGCTACATTATTAAATAGTACTGCTGAAGCTATCTACTAAAAATAACAGTGAAAAGTTAAATGTGAAGAGGACGAAAGCCTGTTGTGTGTGTGGGTGTGTGTGTGTGTGTGTGTGTGTGGGGGGGGTCTGCATAAGTTAGGGTCGATGAGTATACATAGCTGATGAACCCTGCAAGTATTATTTTGAGTCATCAGCTTGTCTGCCAGACTATTTCCTTTTTCCTTCTGTACAACAAAACACTTTATACCTTTCTCCTGTTTAATATTTATCATCCATCTATGAGGAAAAGCTGAATTTTACTGATGTGATGTCTATGATTTTGGCAGTGACTTTTTTTCTGCACAGGTAGGGGTCTTTCTCTGGGTTTTCTGTCATATATCTGGAGTTGCAGCAGATAAGAATGTCTTGTTTTACATCTCTGCATATTTATAACAACATATCTGTGAGAGCACATCTTTCTTAAACTGGGCCAAATTACACCTTCTCATAGGCAGTGCAGGTGACAGAGTTACATACTACTAATCCTTTGAGTGGACAGGAATATGGTTTGAGATATTCAGTCTTTCTGTTTCATTTTATTTTTCCTACAGTACTGGCACATGAATTCAGATCCCTGATTCACGAAGCACTAATATACTTTTCCACTCCAGAACCAGATGACATCAACCAGGAAGAAATGCTGTCTTTGAAACTATTGCTAGATCCAATGTGTAATTGCTGCTGTCAGCAGGACCAGTGTTAAGTGAAGAGGCCATAGACCATAGACTTCGTGGTGCCCCTCCCATGCCATGGGAGTGTTTGCCAATCCATATTGAGGCTACCACTTGCTGGACTTCTTCCTAATGTTTTTTTATTACTCATGGCTTTCCTTCTTCAAACATGAATTTTGGTACTTCAAACCAACTTCCTGAACTTTGTGGTGAACTGCAAATTCTTGCCATGTTTGAGACTTTTGTCCAGGTACTTTGTTTTTTTTTTTTTTCCAAATCCCAAGAAACTTGTTGGCTGATTGGGTACTCTTAAGATGTCCATATATTATGTCTGCATTACCCTTGTGGCCTGGTCATGACTGAAAAGGATCTGTTGTAGACCATTTCACTCACTGAGTTATGAAATTGAATGCATTCAACTAAAGTACAGATTGTTCAAAATATAGCCAGTGTAGCCCCTTCTTGGAATTTTACTTCCTTAAAAATGTAAAAGGAGATGAGTGTACAAGAACTTGGGTGTTTTATTCATGACACAGAAATCTGTGAATAAAGACATGCTGAAAAGCATCTCCATATTCCCTGTATTTAGCATTATTTACTGTGAATGAATGTTTAGAGTTAGTATACAAACAACCCTATAGATTTTCATTTAGATCTTGTCTGTTTCAGTAGTGCTGTTACCACTGTATTCAAATTTAATGCAGTCTGTCATGGTGAGGCTGAATTACTTCCAGGGAAGTACATCTCACATGGGTAGGGGTACGCGAAAATGTTAATAACACATTGGCTTAATGCTCACTTATGAGAATAGTTCACAGCGTAGGTAAACCAAATGCAAATTCTTCCTCCTAAAACAGGTGTTAATGCTGGCTTCTACAAGCAAACTAAGATGGTAAATTAACCCAGAATGCTTGGGGGCAGAATTTAAAATATTCTTTGTTTACCAAAGTTTTGAAAGTTCCCTAAAGCACCTTTTGAGAGTACTCTAAGACAGTGTTATTATCAATTCTCTGTTCTCATAACAGGAGCAAACTTGCAGACAGCTGCAGTCTCAAGGATATTAAACACCCAGGACTAAAATGAATATCAGTAAGTCATTGTTTCTGCCTTCTGTACCATGACAAACAAAATAGCTGCCTGACAACAAGGTAAACAAAGTATAATGTGTGAAACTGCATAGTACTGAAACATTCTTTTCTTGCCCACTTCTTTTTAACTTTTACTTGGTTTGACTTGACTTGCACTAGGCAGGGCAGTAGTTCCCATCTTTGTTTTAGGCTGCTGTTATACATTGTGTTTTAGCTGTCTGACATGAAACTTTTAATACACACTCCTTGTGTAGTTGTGTGCAGGTCAGTGAGATTTGCAAGTTGTGAAAAAAGAAAGTTTGGGTGAGGGAAGCAGGCATTTATGCATCTGTTCAGGTTGGGTAGTGTCACAGTCAGCATGGTATCTATAGGACAAATGTCTCTCAGCGGACCAACTTCAAGGCAAATTAATCCAAAGTACCAGAGTCCATTTAAACTTTGGAGTGTAGGAGCTTACAGAAGCTCCCATGCTTTAGGTGTTGTACGATAATAGAAGCTCCTATGCTTCAGATGTTGTACAATAATAGAAGTACCTATACTTTAGATGTTGTATGATAATAGAAGCTCCTATGCTTCGGATATTGTACAATAATAGAAGTACCTATACTTTAGATGTTGTATGATAATAGAAGCTCCTATGCTTCAGATGTTGTACAATAATAGAAGTACCTGTACTTTAGATGATGTATGATAATAGAAGCTCCTATGCTTCAGATGTTGTACAATAATAGAAGTACCTATACTTTAGATGTTGTACGATAATAGAAGCTGCTATGGGTTAGATGTTGTACGATAATAGAAGCTCCTATGGTTTAGATGCTGTATGATAATAGAAGCTCCTATGCTTCAGGTGTCGTACAATAATAGAAGCACCTATGCTTTAGATGCTGTGCGATAATAGAAGCTCCCATGCTTTAGATGTTGTACGATAATAGAAGCTCCTATGCTTTAGATGTTGTACGATAATAGAAGCTCCTATGCTTTAGATGTTGTACAATTTGAGCTTTGAGCAGCCTATCTGTCCCTGGAGGAGTGGTTTCAGCCCAGAAGTTAGTAGTTTATTGGCCATTTTGGGCTAATTTTGATTGTATCTGTTCTATCTTCTGGAAAAAAAAAAAAAAACAAAAAAATATACTTTTTCCCACCTTTCTGAACTAGTATAGTCCAGTTTTCAGGTTATTGCTGAATCCAGGGCTGTGTTACAAGTTTCTGTGTTGCCCATACCTTACTTGGATAGAAGGAAGGTTCTCTGTTCACCTGTGAGAGAGGGGAGCTTTGAGCAGCCTATATGTCCCTGGAGGAGTGGTTTCTCAGGTTATTGCTGAATCCAGGGCTGTGTTACAAGTTTCTGTGTTGCCCATACCTTACTTGGATAGAAGGTAGGTTCTCTGTTCACCTGTGAGAGAGGGGAGTTTTGAGCAGCCTATATGTCCCTGGAGGAGTGGTTTCAGCCCAGACGTTAGTAGTTTATCGGCCATTTTGGGCTAATTTCTATCTCTTTCACTTCCCTGCTATAAAAGTCGCATTTGCTCAGTTTTGCACACTGGGCAGTGCCGGTTAGCTAGAGTTAAACTATTCTCGGCTCCATGAAGTCTACTCTTCAATTTTTCCCTTGGAACTAGACAAACCTTCAACTTTAGCACTCAAACCATTCATTTCACAGTCAAGCACTTGCTTAAAACTCATAGCAAGCACTAATTAACCCTAGCACTAGACCCCCCTATACTGTCCAGAAGGACAAGGTTCTCTATTCGACCCTACCAACCAATCAGAAAAACAACTTACTCTACCTATTCAGGCTTGCTCAAAGGGCAGTTTCCAGTGTACTCGCCAGTCCAACTGGTGAATCCAGGCATTTTGAGGCAATGTTACAACTGCCTTGTGTACACAGACAACCCTCCCCTCCTACCACCAACACTAATATATGCGCGAGATGCAATTATACAGCCAAACTGGAGGCAAAGCTCTCTCAACCCAAGACTGGAACTGACAGTCAAGAGGAGAAGGGTAATACTTGCACCACACCACCAGTCTCACTTAGACCTAATAAACCAACACTGGCAAATAATATACATGAATACATGAAAACATACTTGGAGGCTCTAAATAAAAATCTGCAAAAGCAACAGAGACCTCCAAAGCAGACATGCAAGCAACCTCCACACCCCATCACCAACCATGAAACACATACTTCACATAATCAGTGTGCCACGCAATCACAGCCCTTAACGCAAAATAACATACCCAACACACTAGTAATAGGGGACTCTATAGTCAGGCACACTGATGTCCCACTAACTAGGCTGGACAAGGAGAAGGTTACAGTTAGCTGCCTGTCAGGAGCCAGGATCCGCCACATAACACAAGCACTCAGGTCACTCCTGAACAAGCACAAATATGACTCTGTCATTGTCCATGTTGGTGTGAATGACCTCAGATGTACCTCCCTGGACTACATGAAAAGAGACATGGAAGAGCTCTCTGATCATGTAGCCCAGGCCGGTATGACCCTGACCCTGAGTAGCATCCTGCCCTCACCAAGAATGATGCCACAGTATAAAGAAAAAATGATCAATTTCAACAATTGGTTAAGTTTCTGGTGTCATTCAAAGGGGATCCAGTATCTGTCCGCCTGGGATGACATGCTCAACAAGTCACATTGCTTTGCAAGAGATGGTTTGCACCTGTCACCCTCAGGCTTTCGAATACTGGCCAAAGCTCTTGACACCCCCATAGTGCCTTTTTTTAGGCAAGGCTCAAAAGACAAACCCACCACCATAAGTAGCACAAGTAACCAAAAACTGAGGGTAATGCTACTCAACGCCAGAAGTCTAAACCTCAAAATGCACGCACTCGAGGCACTCCTCAGAATGGAGAACATCGACATCTGTGTAGTAACAGAAACCTGGTTTAAGGCTCATGAGAACACCCCAGCACTACTAGGCTATAACTCATACCATACCTTTCGGCCACAGAACCAGGACCAAAACACAAAAGGCAGGGGTGTATCCATATTCATCAAGGATACCCACACCTCCAGGTTAGTGGAACAGCACAATGCATCAGTGATCATACATGTGCAACTAACAATGGGCAAAACTGCAATCCAAATTGTAGCTTGCTACAGATCACCCACCATGACACAGGACCCCCATTCCGCATTTCTGGAGACACTGGGAAATATGAAGGTCCTATCAAACACCCTAATACTGGGTGATTTCAATTACCCAAACATAAACTGGGAGAACTACTCAAGTGCTAACTCCCTTGCCCAATGCTTCCTAGAATTTATAAACTCAAATGCCCTGGATCAACTGGTCAACACCCCCACCAGAGGGAACAACATATTGGACCTGGACATCACCAACATGGGCGACCGGTGTTCCACACCGGAGGTCAACCCCTCGCTGGTTAGATCAGACCAAAGACTAATCACTCTGGATATCCACATTCCGCCCCCACCCCAATCAAGGAAACCACCATGAAAAACTTTTCAAAAGCAAACTTCACATTACTTAAGACCAAGGTGGAAAGGTTCACAGCCCCCATGCTAAAGGACAATGCTGTCCAATCTGCTGAAAACTTTACAAAGGCACTCTATGAGCATCTGCAGGAATGCATGGATCATGCTATCCCAAGTAAAACCAAGACTCTCTCCTCCAAGAAAAGGAAACCAGTCTGGTGGACCCCTGCCATAAACAAGACATACAACAAAAGGAGGAAACTAGTACAGAAAAAGAGTAAAATCCAAAGAAGGAAAGACATTCCTGATCAGTATCAGCAAGAAACTACGATCCCTCATTAAATCATCCAAGGCTAGTTTCGAAAGAAAAATTGCTAATGACTCCAAAGATAACCACAAAGCGTTCTTTAGCTATGTCAAGAACCTAAGTGGAAACTCTCAGATCTGCTCTGAGTTAGTGCAGAATGGTACAAAATACACTGAAACGACTGATATTGCCAACATTCTGGCAGACAGGTTTAGTGCAAACTTCACCCCCTAAAGGGCCCATAACCATACCAGAAGAATGTAGAGCCCCATCAATCACTGACACACAGGTTAAAACAGCCCTATCCAAAGCCAAAAACACAGCTTCAATGGGACCAGATGGAGTCCCAGGCTGTGTCTTACAAGAGCTCCAAAATGAACTAACCCCTCACTAAACACACTGTTCAAACTCAGCCTCTCTACAGGATATGTACCCACAGAATGGTGCACAGCAACTGTTATCCCACTCCACAAAGGTGGAGCCACAACGGACCCTGGGAACTATCGCCCTATAAGCCTGACCCTCCTGGTCTGCAAGGCTATGGAGCTCGTCATCATGGAACTCATTAACAGAGACATTGGGAACCTCCAAACCTTGGACCCTACCCAGTTTGGCTTTGTTAAGGGCAGATCATGCCTCCTAAACCTGGTGGACTACTTTGAGACAGTTACCAAGGCATTAGACATGGGAAAGGAGGTCCACACAGCCTACCTAAACCTCGCAAAGGCTTTTGACACCATTCCCATTCTAGTATTATAGACAAGCTCACCAGCTTGAACATAAACCCCAACATCACGAGAGGTTGCCAACTGGCTCATGGATAGAACCCACATGGTGAGAGTTGCAGGCTCTACTTCTGACTCTAAACTGGTTACAAGTGATGTTTCCCAGGGCTCAGTCCTAGGACCCCTCCTGTTTGGTATATACTTCTCAGAGGTACAGGCAAGCATAGGAGGACTATGGCTGACCAAGTTCACAGACGATTGCAAACTAGGAGCCATAATTGATTCTCTGGCTGATACAGACACCTTCCAGAAGGGTCTCACTGAGACGGATACCTGGTGTCAAAATCATGGCCTCAAGCTAAATGCCAAAAAGTGCATAGTCATCCCCTTTGGAAAAAAAAGTACCCGCGAACAACCACATAGGTGGTAGTCCCCTAAATACAGGAAATATAATAAGGGATCAGGGGACCCAAGTAGATAGTAATCTCTCCCTTGATAATCATATTGCCAAGGTGGTTAGAAAATCCTTCTATGTGGCCCACCTAATCACAAAAGGGTTCATATCTAAAACAAAAAAGGTTATTGTGCCTCTCTACTCATCACTCATTAGACCCATCATAGAATACAATGCCCCATTTCGGATGTACCTTACAAGACGCCTGCAACAGCTGGAAAGATCACAAAAGTACCTCATCAAGAGGATTACTGGCCTCAAACAGATGCCCTATGCAGCCTGACTCAAGAAACTCCAGCTGTACTTCGTTGCATACCGCTTACTCATAGGTGATCTCTGCCTGACATACAAGGCCATGTCCAACCCAGAATTGATGGACATGCTCCACCTAAAAAAAAAAAAACAAATCCCGGAGAGCCACATGCTCTAGAGATATAAACCTCACCACAACAATAAATAGGACATGCTGGAGGCATAGATTCCTGTCCCGGAGACTCCCCATGCTTTGGAACAGGATTCCAATATACATCAGGCAGAGCCCCTCACTAACACTCTTCAAGAGAAACCTTGACAGGTGGATGGGAAACAGAAAATTTATCCCGGGGATCACTGCAGTGGCTCTCTGGACAGTGCCGCAGGGAACTAATGGCTCTGCTGGACAGAGGCACAGGGAACTAATCTAAGGGGATGACGAAAGCCAACACATTCTGGCTAGGCTTATAAATGCCCTTGGGCAGATAGCCTAGTACTTACCTATGAACCCATGATAATAAAAGCTCCTATGCTTTAGATGTTGTATGATAATAGAAGCTGCTATGTTTCAGATGTTGTACAGTAATAGAAGTACCTATACTTTAGATGTTGTACAATAATAGAAGCACCTATACTTTAGATGTTGTACGATAATAGAAGCTCCTATGCTTCAGGTGTTGTACAATAATAGAAGCACCTATACTTTAGATGTTGTATGATAATAGAAGCTGCTATGCTTTATGATAATAGAAGCTCCTATGCTTTAGATGTTGTATGATAATAGAAGCTGCTATGATTTAGATGCTGTACGATAATAGAAGCTTCTATGCTTTATAATAACAGAAGCTCCTATGCTTTAGATGTTGTATGATAAAAGAAGCAGCTTTGCTTTAGATGTTGTGCAATAATTTTTTTTATTGAATTGGTCAGGATCTAAATCATATTTTGTTTATCTGTATTTAAACATATATATCCATCTACTGTCTGCCTACTTTGCTTAATGTATACATGGTCAGTGTGGTGATATAGTGACTGGCTTGCTTGAGGTTATGATTAGTCTTCCCATTGCAAATATTACAGTGCCAATACTACTGTTTACAGACTTGGAGAGATCTGAACATCCTATTTTTAAAATAATGAAAATGCTTTTTAACTCTGCACTGAAAATGTTGTATAGCTGGCAGGGTCAAGTATGGTGTCTGACTTTCATAGTCTTTTTTTACTGTACAAGGAATTAGGAGTGAAAATGTTGAAAATAATGGCTAACTGGTGCTAGAGAGGACATGGGAAGCAAATGGAAAAGAGGTGCTTCAGAACAAATTGAGGAAGTAATATTTTATGCATAGAATGTAAGACTCTGGTAGCTGTTGCCCAAGGCAGTCATACACCACAGGCCATCAGAAGGGGTCAGTGCTTCTTGAAACAAAGCAAGGGAAGCACTGGAGGGACACCATGGGGGCCAGCTGTAGTACCCAGGGCAATTCTTTAGATCATAAAGCTTTTTGTATCTGCATCATGGTATGTTTTAACTATAATCTCCAACTGGGTGTGGGTATCACAGGATTTATCCTTGGTTGGCATGGTCTGATCTTGACAATGAAGCGTGGGTGATTAAATAAAGACAACCATGGATAAATCCTGTGATACCAGCACACAGGAGTGGATTATTGCCATTAATACAATGACAGTATTTAAAAAAGAAATTGCTTAGCTTTCTTAAATAATGTCATTGTATTATGACACTTGATTGACTTTCTGAAGTACTGGGCATGGGAATGGCATGTACGTTCATGTACTTGCATAGTACATCGATAACCAATCAGTAGAGAAGACATATAAAGTGCATAGTACATCAGTTACCAATTAGCAGAGGAGAGAGATAAAACACTTGACTCTTAAAAGTGTTTCTATCATGGGAAAACACAAACACAGCATTTCAAAAAAATGTCCTGTCTCCTCTCTCCTTAGCAGATTATGACTTTTTTTATAAATATTGCTATCAGTACGATCAGTCAGGCCACTAAAGACTTGATGAGCAGACTTTTTAATATGGGACATGTTTGATTTACAATGTGCAACCTGATTGGTCTGTTCAATCAGTATGCAAGTTTTTGAATAATAACATACAATATATTAAATGCAGAAAAATGTCAAACTTTCTCAGCCCAATGAACACCAGTTATGTAAAAAAAAGTAGGTACTGCTGAGTTATTTTATCTGGATTAGCAGCCAGTAGGAAAAAGAAAGTATAGCTGTAAACTGACAGAAACCAGATATGTAAACCACAGTAAGAAATGCTTCAGCGTACTTCAACATAAAATAACTAATCCAAGTATCTAAGACTGTGAAGCAATGCAAAAGCACTTGGCGCAGACTAACAGAAAATATGCCTTAGGGAGGAGCATTTCAAAAAACATCAATAAATAAAATGGAAAATGCCCAAAAGCAGGTCACAGAAATGCAAAACAGACTGTGTCCATGCATGTGTGTGTGTCTATACATATATATATATATATATATATATATATATATATATATATATATATGGGTCTACTACCATAGATTGAAATTTCACTATTTTGAAATACGATAGTAGTGTCCCACTAACGCGAAAGTGCACTTTAATTAAAGTGCACTTTCACGAAAGTCACTAAGTCAAACGGGACATTTTCTGCACTGTGGTGTGGTAGTGACGGACCTTGGGGTTAGGGCTTCGGTTAAGGATAGTGGATAGCTAGTAGGTCTGTCGACTATCCTTACCCCAAGCCCTAACCCTAAGGTCCGTGACTACCACACCACAGTACAGGAAATAGGTCTGTAACTACTGATCTTTGGAGAAAATACAGTTTCCTGCACTGTGGTGTGGTAGTTACGGATCTTAGAGTTAGGGCTTGGGTTAAGGATAGTGGATAGCCCTACTAGCTATCCACTATCCATTACCCAAGCCCTAACTCTTCGTTCTAGTGACTTTCACATTAGTGGGACACTACTATCGTATTTCAAAATAGTGTAATTTCGATCTACGGTAGTAGACCCATATATATATATATATATATATATATAGATATATATATATATATATATATATATATGTGATAGAGTGGGGTTGCAGAGTGGGCGGAGGGTGTTAGGTTAGGGTGTGGGTAGGGAGAGGGTGGAGTGTGGTGTGACTTGGGGTAGGGGGGGGGGTTGGTGTGAGTGAGTGGGTTAGGGTGTAGGTAGGGGGAGTGTGTAGTGTGGGACCTTAGGGTTAGGGTTTGGGTTGGGTAGGGGCTGGTGTGAGTGTGTATGTGTGTGTGTTGTGTACTGTGTTGTAGTGTGTGTGTGGGAGTGGTGTTGGGGTGTGGCGTGTAGGTTTGTGTGTGTGTGTGGGTTTTCTGGTTGGCGTGGGTTATTTCTGTGTCGGCGAATCGGCGTTTCGGTCATTAGAAGTAGACCCATATATATATATATATATATATATATATATAGACACACGTGTATACATAAGTATATATTCATCTTACTCTAGTTCTCCATTGGTACCGAAGTATTTTGCCTTCATAAAGGAAGCAGTGGACTTAAATATCATAAATATGTCACTTATGAAACAGACAATATACAACAACAACAACAAAAAACTCATTATATCAAATGCC
This sequence comes from Protopterus annectens, assembly GCF_019279795.1. Lineage (NCBI taxonomy): Eukaryota > Metazoa > Chordata > Ceratodontiformes > Protopteridae > Protopterus > Protopterus annectens. The sequence goes on along the minus strand of NC_056743.1, from coordinate 874,015,601 downwards.
TCCATTTTGCTTCACTGGTAAGGTCATAAGATATTAAGTTTAAAAATAATTTCTGATTATAAATTCTAGAAATATATTTCCTTATGTCCTCCCCTATGTTAACTTGGGAGTAACCAACACACAAAATGTCAATATTTTGCCAGTTTCCTTGGATTGTTGTTTTGCATGAAATGCAAATGAGCTCCTTTTGTTACCTAATCGTATCATTAAGGTGTCCAGTATTTTATGTTTAACAGGCCACTTAGATTGCCATACGTATACATTTGTTGCAGCAAATAAGAAATTGTGTGTGTGTGTGTGTGTGTGTGTGTGTGTGTGTGTGTGTGTGTGTGTGTGTGTGTGTGTGTGTGTGTGTGTGCGCGCATGTGTGTGTGCACGTGTGTGTGTGTGTGTTACATATATATAAAATAAAAACATGAACACGTGGCACTATTGAAAGCAGTTTTATTAATGTGTAATTTTCAACAACTGTGAGTGCTTTCATTCTAGTTAGGACATTTCAGTCTGTGTCAATGTAACAACAAAGTGCATTATGTATTTGATTATTAATAAGTAAAACAAAAAATAATTCAATAAAAAGATCTATAATTTCATGGAAAAACATGATAGGTTACCTTGATTCTCCATGTTCATAGCGTTTTGTTTTTCCATTTTAGGTTCTGATTGGTGCTTATATTTAGTTTCTGGTGCTTAACAGAAGTGCTGACTTTACAGCTTTAATGTAGTGGTCATATTTTCCTATATATGTTGACAAAGCCTTTTGTGAACAGCTATATTAAACTTGCTCAAATGTTTGTTAGCTATTAGTTTTTTATCACATTGTCAGTTTCATGTTCTCTTCCACTTAGCAATTTGCATCTTTTGTCATACTTTTTTTGGGGAGATTACACCTTAGGTCTCCTCAGATGTACTTTTCCTGTTCTCCCATTTCCTCCTTAGCTCCCCCCCAAAACACACAGCCACCCTTATCCCAGTGTTTTTTTTAAGCAAACAGTTCTAGATTTTATTGTATTTACCTCGTCAGTATAACTTTTCCGTATTCATTTATGTGGTACACAACTTTTTTTTTTCTTTTACCTCATTTTCCACAGGCTAATGAGCTGGGCTTTGTTCTCACATTACAGTATTTACTGCATGTTACGTTTCAGATCAGTTATATGTAGTCCATCCTCCCCCTTTTGGGTTCAGTGTTTATTTATTTACATTTACGTTTGCTGGACATTCCCAGGGTGTGTTATTATCTTTATCTTCTCTCTGAATATGTGCATGATTGGCATTGTGCTAGCTTTTCCCAGTGTTTGTAATCTAACCTTTACCTGTCACTTTCACTCTGTTATAATTCTCCCCGTCCCTGGCTTATCTGTACTCACTGGTGCTGGGACACACACTTTCTCCACACTCTGTTTGGATATACTTTTGAAACTAGCATTTTGATTGGTTGTTTTTACATTTCACAAACATGGGTTCAAACCACGTCACGTTGGTTACTGGGCCAGTGTCCCTTCCTATTCATCGCATCTCCTTAGTTGTGATTGATAAGTAATCTTAGCCTAACTGGCATTTGATTGGACTGGCATGTACATGCCCCCCCTTTTTTTTACTTCTTAAGAGGCTCTATATGTAACAGACTGCACTGTTTTGTTAAGTTACTTTGAAGACGGCTTTCTAACGAGAATGAAAGCGCTTTCAGTTGTTGGGCTTTACAGATGTTAATGAAAGCAGATTGCAGTAGTTCCACTCATGTTTTCTGTTTGTTTTTAATTTATTGCTAGGAAAATGTTAGAAGGCCAGTACTTTGTTTAATGTGTGTTTGTGTTCATTCATGCATTCATTGACACCAGCACATTATCTTATTCCGTGTTGCAGGAGAGCTGGAACCTTGGCATGCAGCAAGTACAAGGCGCTAAAATTAGTTCTGGATAGGACACAATGTATTGCAAACCACACACACACACACACACACACACACACACACACACACACACACACACACACACACACACACACAGTGTGGCTTAATGGCTAAGGTGTTTGCCTAGAAACACAAGATGCAGGGTTTGAGTCTCACAAGGGATAATTGGCTAGGCTTGAAATGGCTCGCAAGGGCAGTTAGCTTAGTACTAAACTATGAACTATGAACACACAAACACACGCTGGTTCAATAGGTAGCAAGATCATCCTTGGTGATAGAAGATTAGGTGGCTGACAGTTCTATTCCCACTCCAGATAACTGGATTAATTTTCAAATTGCGGAAACTGCAGTCCCACATTAGGGGGTACTGCACTCCTGAGAACACCAACCTTCAAATGAGACTTCAGACTGAAGTCCAATCTGCTTAGGCTGGTGGTAGCTCAGGGCAGATGTAGAACAAGCCCATGGCACCATTCAAAAAGAATAGGGAAGGTTCTTGACTCCCCAGTCAAATTTCCCCTGGTAGTATAAATACCACCTCTGGTCTCCCCTGAAAAGAGGTCATTAACAATGGGACTTACCTGGTAAACAATACACACACACACACACACACACACACACACACATTCATATTTATTTGAGCAACTAACATAATGGTCGCAGTGGAGAAGGGACAGTGAAGCAAATGGCTTGTGACATTTTCATTAACCAACATCACATCTCCTCATGTGAATGAGGGGTGATGATGGAGTCACATAATCTCTTGGAGACTTCCCCAAGACCTCCTCCTTACATGCATGCAGGAAATGAGATTCCAGAACATGCTTTTCAAATGAATCTCATTATGCATGTACGGCAGATAACAATCAGTGGTAATGGGGAACAGTTCCTATCAAAGCCTGCTGTAAAGGTAGTGTCTGTACATAATGCTGCCAGTGGTAGTGTGGTGTTTAACAGGGGTGGGGTTAGGGCATTGTCTACTGTTCAGCAGTGGTAATGCCAGTCTGCTCGGTGACATGCTGAGCACTTGGTCTCTTGTTCACTACTAATAAAAGTTATAGTATCCCATTGGCAGTGCACATGTTTTAGGTGTCTCCTTCTGCACATGTAATCACACACATCACCAGTGTGCAATAATAGGTACATTACGTCAATGTAGTCAGGGAGCTTCTCTCTGCAGCACTTTGCCTTGCTAGGTGTTTACCCACCTTGTCTCAGGGCATGCCAGAGTGGACTGAAGTAAAGTCCCTAACCATTCTAAATATTTACAGGCAATGTGTGTGGAGGACTGGGCTTGACAGCCACCATCTTAGATCTAATGGAAGATGTAAAGATGCAGATGGATATAGCAGGGGGGATGCACAGAATTGTACGCAGAGATACTAAAAAACAATATTTTTTTAAAACTTTGGCAAGGTTGTGACTTTATTCACAAAGTGGAAGATATAACACTATACATGCACTATGATTCTCTATATGAAGTAGAAGACAGAACAGTATATGGAAATTATGACTCTGTACACCAGGTGGGGGACAGAACACTGTACGTGAACCATGAGTATACACACAGAGTGGAAGACAGAATACTATATGTGAACTATGACTCTGTACACCAAGTGGAAGAGAGAACACCATACATGAACTATGACTGTGTACACAAAGTGGAAGACAGAAAGCTATACATGAACTATGACTCTGTACACATATTTGCTTATCTGTGTTTTATTTTTTACTGACAGCAGAAGAGTGTGTGTGTGTGTGTGTGTGTGTGTGTGTGTGTGTGTGTGTGTGTGTCTGTGTATGTATGTATGTATGTATATCTGTCTGTGTGCTTAAATATGTTCTCTTCTCTCCCTCTCTCTCTCTCTCTCTCTAAGAAATTGATTAAACCATTTCACACAATCCTGTCATCACTTGTTTACCATTCCAAATTATTTCAATGTAAATTGGTTTTATAAAACATTGTCAAAATTATCAGCCATTAAAGCAATCCAGGGACTGAGATTTCATATAACCCACATAGTTTTTGCTAGTTCTCCTTGCCTCTTCATGTCTTTTCTGCAGTTATTCCCAGTTCCTCATGCCCTTAGCAGACCAAACTGGTTGGATGACTCCACTAAACTGTCTGTATAGTCAATGAACCACTTTATTAAAAAAAAGGTGGCATGCATAAGTAAATAAATAAACAATCAAACAGATAAACAAACAAACAAAGTGTTGGACACTTCATTCGAGTCCAGTTTTCTAAATTTACTCCTATTACTATAAAAAAAGCACAGCATGCATTTATGATATATTGTCCTACTGTGATAAATAAGATGTGATGACATGCCTGTATGTTTCATTGTTAAATCATTAAAACCTGTCTCAAGCCTGTTTTCACTTCTTCAAAATAGGGATCTGACCAAAATGATTAAAGATACTAATATTTATAGCACCTTTACTGAGAATCACTGCATTCAAAACTTGATCATCAAGAAAACTTTAGCAAAATGCAACATTTGGCTCTACTCGTAAATGCCACTAACCAAATCAAATTCACTTACAAATGCAACTTTTCTTGAGTTCAGCATTCTTTTACATCCCTCCTTCTGGTTTTCAGAATCGTCTGATGGTCAACTCTTCAAACAGGATGAGCGCATTCCATTACAGTAGGCAAGCAGGTAAGTGGTTCTACCAGAATAAGTCAGGCAGACTGATTTAAAGATTACAGTTGTTACACTATGGATTAACCTTATTCCATCCTACACTACGCAGTTGCCTGTGCCTAAGCTGACAAAATAAAACCAATGCTGCTCGTTAAAAGCATGCAGTTCTCATCACCGATAAATATGGTCATCACCTCTGTCAATCTTCTGGCATGTTACCATTCACTTCACAGTACACATGTGGCACAGATTCACCTTTCCCACTGGTTGTGGCAACCAATAGATATTTAGAAGTTTAAATTAGGGAGTGTGTTTGGGAATTAGAGTGTCTGCATCTTAATGACTAGAAGGACACTTGGCAGGCTGCAGCTGTATCACTGCTGCTAAAGTAGTCCATTGTGTGAATACAAAATACATAAAAACAATACACAATACTTAATTTAACAACAAGCAAAGCAAAAAAAAAATTTCCATAGCAGCTGGCACCTCATAAGCTGGTTCTGCATTATGCACACCCTTTATGTGGCTGTGATGAAATTAACCAGCTGTGATTATGGCTGATACATCTTTTTGTTAAAGTAGTCCGTGTTGGTGATGCTGTGGTAGTGTTGTCGCCTCACAGTAAGATGCTGTCTGGTTCGATTCTCAGCTAGAGCGTCTTCTGCGTGGAGACATGCGTGAATGGGCGTACCTTCATTGAAGGTTGTGCGTCAGGGCTGGTAACTCGGCACGTAAAAATCAACTACCAATCATTAGCGGACCGGAGTTCCGCTGTGGCGACCCCTAACCGGGAAAAGCCGAAAGACACAACAACATCTTTTTGCTAAAGTAATCAAACCTTTATGTGGTTCATACTTCTTATGTCTGATGGACCAGCAGAACAGTTCATTTCCTGGTTCATATCAGTTGAGTCAGTGCAGTCATTCATCTGAAGGCAAGATTTGCACAGTGCTTTTTCCTGTAGTTGAACTGGTGACTAGCCATCAACCAGTATGGCACATGCAAGACGGAGCACTCTTTCTTTGAAGCTACTGTATTGTGAGCATTTGACCCTGTTTTCCTGTAAGTTCCTTTTCCTCCTGGACATATCTCTGAAGTATCACACACGGAGGTGCATTATTGAATTAGTTCTCAGAAGTCCTGTGAACAGTGCTCACACGTTATATCATGCCTTTTGATAAACAAAGGTGATGAGGCTTGATGCCCATCATGATGAATGTCATACATGCCCAATGTCACACCTACACGCAGCCACCTCCATTCTGCTCTGCCACCAGGCTGCCACGCAATGTCACTTACATTTAGGCTGACAGTGTCCTCTTAATACGAAAGCACCTCAACAACGGGTGATCTCCTTAGCTGGCCAGTCGCTAACATTTTCCAAGTCCTCTTTAGCGGACCTCCAGTATGACAGTGGTTAAAAAGGCTTCTTCTTTCTGTCATAAAATGAAAACTTAACTTTCTTTGAAGTTAAAACTCCAGATGCTTTGAATTTCTTTCCTTCCTTTATTTAAATAAATTGCAACAATTAAGTCAGTTCAGAGTTTCCAATTATTTTCCTGCCACTGAAAATTAAAGCAAGTTTTGTATTTACTAGCAGTGCCCTCTACTGGTTAAAAACTATTAGCAGGTGAAGCAAACATTCAGGTGCATACCAAATCTACATGGCTTTTTAAATTTTAAGGAAAAAATGAATTTATAGAAGATTGTACTTTCTCGGACTTTTATTGCATATGTAAGGGCATTATAATTTGTGCACCACTTCAAGTTAAACCTCTTTAAAATGCTTTGTAACAAGTGTTGCTAAACTGATAAGATATCCTGCTTACCATTCCTCTGGATCTGAGCATTATTGGATTTCTGGATCTATTGTGTCATTATTTTGATGCATGCAATCAACTGGTTACGTGCAGCGAGTGCATATACAGAACAATGTCTCAAACTAAGTGAAAAACAATTGCTGAAGCATCCAGTATTAACAACTTGGCAGCCAAGATTTGAATCTAGCTTCATCACACTGGGGCAGTCAGATGAAGGAATACCAGATATAACCGAGTAGATGACAGTAATGTAATTGCTAAAAAATAAGTATAAAAACACAGAGTAAGTTATTCTCCTGCATCATGTAAAGGAATAAATGTTCTTGCATACGCAAAGCAAAATTTGATTTTGATGATTCTACCTAATTTAGTATAAGTAAACTCCAAGATCTCACAATTTCGGGGAAGAGACATATCTTGCACACCCATCAGTCATCTGTTTAGTTAGTCAAATTTTGTCGGCAAAACAGATGTTAAACTAGGTAGAGTCAACCGATTTCAGTTGACCCCCCCCCTCGTGTGTGTGTGTGTGTGTGTGTGTATGTGTGTGCCCATGTGTGTGTGTGTGCGTTCTGAACTACATGTTACATGTGATTAAGGACCTGTCACTTATTCACCGCTAAGTGTAAATGGGATGGATATGTGCCTTGTCAGAATAAACTAGGTAACAGTAATGTAACTGCTAACTAGCTAGTTAGCTAGGAAGCATGAAATGAGCTGGAGGGCAACCTTTAACCCTTTGTTGCAGTTAGCATCACTAATGATTTCTCTGACTCCTAAATGCAGAATGTTCCAGCAACTTGGCACTGCCATGCTTAAAGCGTGGTCTCACCGTTGCATGTCATAGATATTGTTAAATCAAATTGCTTGGAGATTTTTTCTGCAGTGGCTCCATGTGAGGAGGCAGTGTTAATAAGGTGCCTGCAAGGGTTGCATAGTAGTTTATGTGCAGGTCTGAGTGATGCTTCAACATAAGAGGGGCTGCTCAAGTCCAGGCATTCTGTCAAAGGCTGGAGCTTTGCAGTAACACTTATTTCAGTTAGAGTGATTTCCTGCCTTCTTTACAAGTCTATGAGATGCCCCTTCAAGGTTATTTTATTTGACCTTAAGTGAGCTGAGAACTACTGCCTTGAGGAAGGGTTGAGAAGATTTTTTTACCTCTTTAGTCTCAGAATGTTATTTTTGTACATTGAGATAAAAGCCTTCTACATCCTGTCAGTTGTTTGCACCTTTTATTGAATGATGGTTAATTACTTGAGCAACTGTAGCCAAACTCAACATATACAAAACAAAAAGGAGACAGAGAAAAGGGTACTAAAATATTGATATTTTTGATAGAAAATGAGGGTTGACATTCAAGATGGCTAATAATTAACAACTGTGTTCAGATGCTCTTTTAAATTCTTTTTTTTTTTTTTTTTTTTTTACAGAAATGTGGCTGCTTTTAGTTTATAGTGCTGGGAATTTAAGTGTTTTTAACTCCTTTTATTATTTTTTCATTTTCAGTAATATTATTTCCCCTTTATTAGTGATTGGCTGTTCTGATAGAAGTAAACTCATTTAAAATGGCTTTCTTCAATTTCTTACTCAAAAAAAAATAGCATTTATCATGCCATTCATAGCTGTCAGGTGTCCAGATTTTTGACTCATATTTTTAATCTTTTCCTCATAAAATTTGTGGTTTTCTGGCAAATCACTGGGAAGATTGAAGTCACTAAATAATGACATACATTTAACTTCATATCCTTCAGAAAAATGCATGTTAACACAAATCATCTTACTCTAATGACTTTCCAAGCTTATTAGAATGATATTTAAAGTCTGTCCCTATTTTTGGGCCTTTGTTCCCCCACTGTGTCAGGCTCTGTCCAGATTTCTTGCAGTAAGAGATTGAGAGGTTTGACACCATTTCTTCTCCCCAAGAATTAATTTGTAAAGCATAGGGATTTTAAAATAAAATGGCAATGTTCACAAACCTTTATCCAAACAAACAGAAATTCTAAAAGCAATATTTCAGCAATATGACAGCAATAAATATATTCACTGTACTTGGTATTACACTGATAAGATGTGACCTGTGTCTGGCACACAAGGCTTCATCTGACTCATTAGTGCCATTACTGTACATTAGCATGTCAGATGTCATAAAAAATAATCAATTTAGGGATCTAAACCATTTCTGCAACATCAACAGAATGGTTTGGAAGGGACAGATATATTTTGTAGAGGATACCACTGCACTGGTACAAACTCTCCATTCACATAAAAAAAAGTTCATCCCTGTCCATGTTCAAGCACAGCTGGGATCTGTGGATAGGAAACAATAAAGTTACCCCAGGACTGCCCCCCTGTACTACTAATGGACAGATGTAGCTCCTAAATGCTTTATCCCATGCATGCAGGGTTGCCAGATATCCCTATTTGAGCGGGACTGTCCCGAGATCAGCAACCCAATCCCGAGTCCCACACTGCCTTTTGAAAATCGTGACAAACCACCCTCCACTTTGTGATTAATGATTGGCTCGTATACCAGCAAACGGCCAATCATAAATCGCAAAGTGGAGACACTTCTGTTCAATGTGAAACAGCTCGCTGTTCTGCATTGAACAGAAGCGGCTCCTCTGTGTGATTTTTGATTCTCTTGTATACCGGCATACAGGCCAATCAAAAATCACAAAGCAGAGCCACTTCTGCTTGGTACTGTTCCACATGAAAGACCTTTTATTTGTCCCTACCTGTCCCCTCAGAAATATGGCAACCCTGTGTGCATGGGTCACATCAGTGGTACAGCGGTTGCGTTGTTGCCTTACAGCAAGAGGTTCTCCCGTTCGATTCTCAGCTAGTGTGCGGGGAGTGCCTTCTGTGTGGAGTCTGCATGTCCTCCCTGCGGTTGCATGGCCTCCGAAAGACATGCGTGAATGGGTGTGCCTTCGCTGAAGGTTGGGCATCGAGTTGGCAATTCGGCACCATAAAAATCTACTGCCAATCATTAGTGGACCGGAGTTCTGCTGTGGCGACTCCTTACCGGGAAAAGCCAAAAAGACAAACATGATACCAGTTATTCTCATTACGGGTAATATATAATTATCAACAATGGGATTGGTAAGGCCAGTCTCTGACCAAATGAAATAGGTTAATTCGAGCACAAAAAGGGAAACTGGCTAGGCTTAAAATGTCCCATAAGTGCAGCTAGCCTAGTACCTATAAATAAATAAATAAGCAAATAAATAAAATACATTAAAGTTACCATGGCAGATTTGGATGGAAGATATAGGACACTGATTTTTTTCTCCTCCTTTGTGTGCCCTCCAGCTGACTGTAAACTAGCTTTCTAGGACTGGCTGTGCTCTGTTTTACCTTAGTGTCCCTGATAGTATATCACAGGGCAGGGGGAACACAAGTGACAGGCTGAGGTGGGGAGGTAGATTAGAGTGCTGCAGCCTACATTTTCACATTTGTTGTGCTGCATTCCTCGAGGATTTTTTTTACAAATGAACAGAGGTACTGACATATTATGCAAGCCCGCATATAAGTTAGCCACTGTTCCTCCTTCAATGCAAAAATGCTAATGACTATCTGCAACATAACTATGGCATTGTTATCATAGCCAGGGATGTGTTAGATCATGGGAAGAAACCCCATTTCTTCCCCTCCCTCCAGAGTGGGACAGCTAAGAAAAGCTGCTCCTTCTTATCCTCCCACCCAGCTCCTTCAGTACCAGATCCAGTAGTTGAACTCTGATCAGCTGGGTTGTAGTCAGTGGTCTATCCCTCTTTGCTATGGACAAGGGACAAACACTGATTTTTTCCCTCAAAACAAAATAATAAACTATTGAACATGTTGCTAGACTTGGAAAACGGATCTAAGGATTTTTGGACTTCTGGAGAAAATGGAAGGAAAGACATGGTGGCAATTCATCTTACTTGGACCCCAGAGATTTTAAATTTATCAGAAGTTCTGTTATATGTTATAGAGAGGACTCACAGAATCCTAAGCATTCCATGTTCCAAATCAAATGCTGCAGCCAGATCCGTTGTAGTTAAGTTTGTCTTTAATTGGTAAGGTCTTAGGATTAAACATGACCTGGAGAAATGCATCTTGAAAGTTAGCTCAAATATTATGAGATGGAATAATGCATTAAAATGTTTATATTGTTTATAACTGAATACTCAAGTTAAATGCATTTGTTTCAAATACAAGCTCTGATGAAGTCTTGTATATGAGACAAAAACAATTGACTAAGTATTTGTAAATAATACAAATGTTTTAATTTCCTGTCTTTCTTTGTCTTTAATGATTTTGGATATATAAGTCATACATCTTGTGCTGGAGTTGCTAGTATTTTTTCTATTAAGATGGGATGATGATGATGATGGTGTGGAAAGTGGAAAAAGAGAATATTGGTCTCTATTTAAAATAATAATAAAACACATCTTTACCTTACAAATATAAAGCTGTTTTACCTGCTGATTGATGATCATTTTTGGTAATAATATAATCTCTGAAGTGGGAATCATGGATTGGACTTATTTTTAAAAGGACAATCAGAGGTATATTCCTTAAAAAAGCAGTTCTCTCTACCCAAAAACAAAAGAACTGCTATGATTCCAAAGAAATGTTACAATGTTAAAAGTGCCTTTAGTTTTTTTGTATGTTCGTACAGTTTAGTTATCTCATGCATACACATTGATATGTGATTTTCTTATGTTGTCATTTACACACTGATCTGTGGTTTACATGTCGGTGTTCACAGTTTTACTTCACTTTATCATTCAACATATAAACAACCTTCAATTTAACATGAGTGAGTATTCTTAAAAACACAAAAAAAACAAAAACATAATATAATTTGACTTATGAACCAGAGAAGACATGCCTATTTGATTAATTTTCTCTCATTTCTTTTTAAATAGCTCATGTAATTGATAATTATATTAAACCTTCACTTCCGGTATTGAATAGAACTAGTTCATTTGTCATTCATAACTGATATTTAGCAGTTTTTAATGTTTTTATTTTCTCACTTACGTGTTTTATGTTTTTAGAATATTTGAGATATTTGATTAAATAATTTTCATTGAAGCAGTGGAATACTTGAGCTTCCTAACAGTAAATTATTTCTTTTTAAAGACTTCTGGCTTGAGTATTCATCCCTGTTGCTAGGGAAACCATGGTGGCATAACATTTAATGAGGAAATGCAATTTTGACTTGCTCAGTAGAATATACTGTCTTGCTTTCTGTAAGTTCTTTTTTATGTTATTACATTTGTCAAGTGACTGTGTCCTTTGAGGATTTTCTGTATGTTGTGTAGTTGTATCACTCATCATTGAATGGAATAATTAGCATAGAACTTTATGCTTTAGGTAATATTGCTTGTGTTAACCAGTTTATAGGTTTATTATAATACTGCTGGAACATTTCTGGTGTACTTCATTGCTGCATTTTGTTGTACACACAAAGTTGAATGCATTATGATTGAACATGCAAGATTGTTTTGCGTAGGAGTGTATGACAATGTGTTGTTAATGACAGATGGTTTTGGAGTCCAGAGGAGTGATTTATGGGTTTCAGTGAAATAATACAAACATCACCTATTATAGCAAAGTGGTTTTGATGCTGGACATTTCTTAAGCTTCATGGCTGTTTTGTTTAGGGACTTGAGATTAGTTGAGTCAGTGGCTTCCACCTGAATGGAGAAGACTGAACATTGGCAGGGCCGAACTGTGTGTCTGTAATTTTAGGTGTTTTGGGGCAGTGAATACTGCAAGCATGAGATGGGAGGTCTATATTAATTCATCGAAAGTTCATGTGTACAAAACCATATGAGAGTGTGTGTGTAACAAAGAACTAGATTGTATGCCTGTGTGTGTGTACTTCATGTCATTTAAAGGAAAACAAAAAAAATGGAAATTTTGTTTAACTGTATATGTGTGTTTACACATCAACTCATACACACACACACACACACGCGCACACACACATATAACAATACTGTGTTGCTGCTAATGTAAATCTGTCAGAAGGGGTTCATAGGTGACAACTGCTTTTAAACCCCTGACTGATCTAATTGTTTTGTTTCGCTATGAAAGGAGACTGTTAAAGGGACAGTCCCAAAGATGTTTTGTTTTGATTCTGGTCTTTGTTTACATTTTCAATCTGGCTTTCTGAGCATGCCCCAGCTTCAGCTGCAGGGGGTGGGGGGTTAAGGAGGGGGTACGTACAGGATATTTTAATGGTGTTAGTCAAACTCCATCTCAAGTTGGAGATGTACTCACAACAACTCTCACTGATTCATTCATTAGTTTCACCTGTGCTTTTTATCCTCATAGAAAGGTAGCTTTTCAGGAATTGTGTGACCCCACTTGCTACTACTTTACAGGAAAGGATATGAGCAATGCAAAGTTAAAACATTAGTTAACAGAGTTTTCTGTTCATTTCATATTTTATTTTGTGCAGATTTCTGCTATGATGTTATGCATGACTGTCACTTGCTCTGTAGGAAGCATCAGAATGATGCAAGTTTTGAACAGTAGTAGAAGCAGTCTTTTTTTTCTTTCATGTTTTGTTTTTTTTTTTATCTCTGAATACTAGCCAAATGTAGTGGTATTCTGACCTGCTGTAAAAACATGTGTGACGCAAGCAATAGTTTCATTTTAAATAATGAAGTCCAAAAATTGCTGTCATAATAATTTTGAGATTGCTTTACAATGGAGAAAGGGGAATAAGTCAATAGACTGTTAAGATTTAGTATGAATTCACAAAACTATACTCTTTTGACTGTGGGGCAGCCGTGGTGGTGCAGCGGTTAGTGTTGCCACCTCACAGCAAGTGGTTCTCCGCTTCGATCCTTGGCTGGGGTGCCTTCTGTGTGGGTCTGCATGTCCTCCCTGTGGTCGCGTGGGTTTCCTCCGGGTGCTCCATTTTCCCTCCCACATCCCAAAGACATGCTGTAGGTGGATTGGATACTCTAAATTGACCCTAGGTGTCAGTGCGTGCCTTCTGTGGAAGGTTGGGTGCTGGGCTGGCAACTCAACACCATAAAACTCCAGCGCCAATCATGAGCAGACAGATGATCCGCTGTGGCGACCCCTAACCGGGAAAAGCCAGAAGAAGAAGAAGATACTCTTTTGACTGTACTGCTCACAGTTATGCTATGCAGAATAAATAAAGGAAATAAAGAGCAGCACAACTGAGATAAGCTTTTTGATGAGTTCCTAAAAAGTAAACACTGAGAGTCTTACCTAACCACCCCCACAAAAACACACAAAAATGTAATAACCTTATTGTTTCCTAATGATCTGAGACTGAAAGCTTTGACAGGAACTGAATGTTGTTAATTGTGTTCACCGTAGGGAATCAAAACAGGGATACATAAAGTAAACTGAAACCAACAGTAGGGTTGATGATGACATGGTAAGTGGGTGGTGACTATTGGGAGGTATCAGGACAAGTTTCTTTCTTTCTGAATTTTAGACTCTGAGATTGTCCCTTTAAGTTCTTCTCCTCTCTGCAATAAAAACAGTTCCACAGCTTTTTTTTTTATATCAGCTGCTGTGTTCCTGACATTATCTGGATTAATTGCCCATCTACGTTTGGATACAGTACCTGACAGGGTAAACTATAGATTTAGCTTTGTTTATGATATGCCATGCAGGCAGAGACAAATTCCTCTGCAAAGTATGTGAGAAGTAAGCTTAAAAAAGGTAGGTAGGCTTTTCCCTTCCTTTGATTCCAGTGTAGGGTTGCCACCTTTTCAAATGGCCAAAGTGGGACATTTTCGGTACAAACATCAGATTTTACAGGCCGACACATACCCACAGTCAGTACAAAGGATAGAACTTAACTTTTTGCCTAAATAAAAGCTTATTCTTGTAGCATTTTAGTTGCTTATTCTTTCTTATAACATTTAGGTATTTTAGATATTTTAGATACAGAATAACTGTTTTATGCAACTATTACATATAATATAGGAAATAATTTTGTCCTAAAATCTCAGGACATTTGCCATTTTTAAAATTTTTTGTCAGGACACAACTGCCCCTCGCAAAGTGGGACAGGTGGTAACTCTATTCCAGTGCAAGGAAATAAAAGTATTAAAAAGTGCAAGCAGATTTCTGGTACCTACACAATACTGTAACCATATTGTAAGTAGAAAAGAAACCTAAGGATCAAGTTAAACTGTAGGAGAGGATGGAGTTTTTATTTAACTATACTATCTCCACAGTTATGACCATGGAGAAGAGAGAAAGCTCCTCACACACTGAATCACTACTGATGCACAAACAGAAGCAGTGGTCATTCACAAGGTAGAAATACCAAGCAACACTAATTTGCAGCATAAGTCCTATGATCCAAATCCACACCAGCAGTGATTTTTTTTTATAGCTTTACACATTTTTCTTTCAAATGTGATTCAGTCATTTGTATTTTTGATGCTATATGATTTAGATCAGTTATGACAGTATTTTATTTCTCTCTCCATAAAATGCATTTTGGATAAACTGATACCCACATTGATTTGTGATTGCCAGTAGTACTTTAATGTCTGTGTTGCACATTTTTGCTGGTGTTTCTCTTTTTTTTCACCCCTCAGCAAAGCAAGCTTTTGGAGATATATTTAGAGTCTAAACAGATTTAAAAAAAATCATTAGATGGCCTGCATAGGACTAAGTTAACTGTAGGCTTTAAAGGGGCCCACTATGAAACCCCAAATGGTAACATACTAAGGAACCACATTGCTGTACAGAATACCAAAATGATGAAAACCCCAATTTTAAGAGTGCTTTGCAGATGGAGGAGTTAGAAACATCATTCATATTCTCAGAAGTTGTATGTACTAACTCTGCAGTTACACAAATATGAAGTTGGGAGACATTTTCCAAGTAAAAGAATTGCTGCCGATGCACACTTAGAAACTTCACTGGCAGTGATTTCCTATGGAAAACAGTTATCAATGTTCTGGTCTTTGATGTCTTGAAATTCAGACATTCAACACTCAAGGACTCTATTCTTGACTATCTGTAGATATGTCAGAGCTATAATTGTTCTTGCCTTAATCTCTTGATTGACAGAATGGAAAAGGTGCCTCTCTACAGTAGAGATATGAGTGGCTGGGAGATGGTGCATTCTGGCCATGCCTTAACCACAGTAATTTTTGAACAGTATGGTGATTCAGCGGATAAGAGCTTTACTTTACAACTCCATGATTCAGTCATATTGTCTGACTGCTGTCTTTGTGGAGTCTGCATCTATACTTCATGTCTAGATGTTTTTTTCTCTGTGCACTCTGATTTCCTCCAGACTTCCTGAAAATATGCTGATTTCTTCCAAACTTCCAGAAAATATACTGGTTGATTAACTACTCTAAAACTTATTCTCATTTGCACCTGCTGCCGATGTCATGGTTGAAAAAATATGAGATAGCCCAGCTGTCTTTGTCAGTTAACAAATTAATAAATTAAAAATCAAATAATTTAAGCAGTCTATTTATTATTTTGAGAGAAACGGTAATTTATTATCCATGACTGCACAACTTTTAATGGTTCCATCAGCATTGGTGAAGTGCTATACAGATTATTTTATTTATAAATGTACATATCATGCCAATAAGGTCACCGCTGGCTTATCCAGTCCACAGAAATGTTGCAGCTAGACTCTGCCGTGTATCTTCCTTCCCTGTCCACTTTCACGTATTCTACATTCTTGTGATCAATTACACAGTTTAGGATTCTACTACTCATTTTGATAATGTGTTTCCGGCTACCACCTTCTCTGTCAAGTGATACTTCTTCAAAGGCTTTTCAAATCTGCATCTTTTGACATACCATTTACGATATATTTTGATCTTCATCTCAATTCATCCTTGCTAGTGTTACCATTTCTCACTTAATGCAGAAGATCCTGTGTGTTTTTATAGTACAACTACCATTTGATTTTTTTTCTTCCAGTGTACAAATACCTGATCTTATGCAGTGCTAACAGAATGGTTTGAAGGGGCAGGTATAACTTGAAGAGGACACCACTGCTCTGAAACTTACAGCCATCCACTTAAAAACAAAGTTCATCCCTGTCGTTATTCAAGTGCAAATTGTATCTATGAATAGGGAATAGAAAATGTACCCAAAGGGCTGCCTCCTGAACTACTAATGGACAAAGCAGTTGCTAAATTCTTTATCCCATGCATGGGTCCCCTCAAATTATGTTTGGTTTGATCCCAGTTATTCTCAGTGAGGGTAATACGTAATTATCAACCGTGGGATGGGTAAGGCCAATCTCTCACCAAATGGGATAGGTTACTTTGAGAACAAAAGGGAAACTGGCTAGATTTAAAATGTCCCATAAGGGCAGCTAGCCTAGTACTTACCTATTAACCAAGATAAATCAGCCTGTTGTCATAGGCTAATTGTCCATCACACACACAAACATGCATGCGTGCACACACCCACCTTTGTGATCCTCTGTGAATGCATTCCATTAGTCCAGTGTTTCTGATGAGGGTGGTTTTCAGAAATGGACACACTACTCCATTTGTGGTTGCATCAGTATCCTATGCAAAAGATCGCCTTTAAACCCATAGAGTCTACACCATCAGTAATGTACGATAATATTCTGTTAGCCCTTACCACTGTTTCTTACGTTCTGCAGAGTAATTTAACTTGGTGTGATGAAGACATCTTTCTCCCCCTCCACTATGCAGGTGGCATGACTTGCTCAAAGTTGCAAAGGGTGCCAGCGGAGGTTGTGTGACAGAGTGTTGCACATCTGCAGCTTGTTATCCTCAACATACTAAGCTAGAAACACTCCATATAATTGAGCATTCGTAATCTTGAACATGTTTAATACTGGTAGAAGTGATTGAAATAATTCTTCCGGTGTTAAGTTTGTGCAAAGTTGTGCACAGTGGGAATTGGGGAACTAGTCCTTTTCCCATTGTAGAGTGATCTTTGAGTTGGTATAAGTAATTAGTAGGGGCTGTGGGGGGGGGCACAGGTGTGCTTGCCCCCCAAAAAACATAAGTGTTTTGTTTTTTCAGTGTTTTGGCTTTCAGTCTTTCAGGATCGATCTTTACTTGTTCAAGATTTGTGTATTTTGATGTTTAGAAGTACATCCGCTAAACTGTAGTGCCATCCTTGCTGATGATGGCATGGAGATCAGAATATCTTTCTAACTAGTAACTAGAAGAAAGGATAGACCGATAATAAAACAAAACAGCAGAAAGCATGATTGTTCTTTTCCGATTTTATACTTGCAAATTATGGTAGTGGTACAATCTATGCCTATTAAAAAGGGACAACACTTCTCCCCGCACCCCAAGTCGGTAACAGGTATCTTCATGTTCATTTGTATAATTTTTTCTACTTTATTTTATTACTTAAGAATAGTTTAAGAATGTTGTAAACATTTTATAGTAAGTACTTAAAAAATATATATAATATATAATATACAGAAATTAGATCAAGAATCTTCAGAAGAGCCAAATTTCATAGTAAAAGCAGGTAAACTTTTTTAGCACAGGAAAAATCTCGAAAACATAAACACAACCATTTCTAAAGCCACAGATAAATCTATTTTAGATAATCACATTCACTGGTACTATCTGCTGTCTATAATTTGGTAAAACTATATTTTCTCTTCTTTTGTGGGTTTATGTTAATTTACTGATTTTGGTGTGAGCTCTGGTTGAGTATTCGACTTAAGCCCTGACTATGACCAAGGCAACCTGAATTCAACAGCAACTCACGCAACTGATAGAGCTAGTAAAAGAGAATGGGCAAGCCTGCCCTGGGCAGTGGGGGGGGGGGGGAGTAAGAAGCATTCTGTCACAAGCCCTTGGAGGGGATTGTGCTGAAGGCATCCCAGGGCTGGGCTTTTGGCTCACAAAGCGACTGCTTGATGGTAGTCCTTATTAATGAATGCACGGGGTGTGGACTCACAAAGTATGGGCATTGTTGGTCATGGAAGTAATGTTGGTAGCTCATCTCCCCTTGTCAGGAGGTGGAGTACCCAGTGAAGACACAAGCAGTCCTCATGGCCGCCTGAATAGCAGTCCCTCCAGGCAGCTCTCCTTTCTGCGGATCTGGGGAATCCTCACCAAAGAGGAATGAAAGCATTTCAGACCAACTGGGGGAGGCTTGACAGTTAGCAGACATGAGCGTGAAAAGAACTTAGAAAAAAATGTACTTATCTGGTAAACAGTCTTTCCCAAGCCATTTTTGGCCATGACCTAAGTCAAGAGACAAGGTCAGTATATAATAATGATAATAATAATAATACCCATTTTTTAACCTGGTAGCCCCACTGGACATACACACCCTTTTTCAGGGACAGCTCAGCAGTAATGTCTAAGATCACATAGTAGGCAAATGAGGGCTGAGGGACTCAAACCCTGTACCAGAGGTATAGCTCACAGCATTAACCCTCTGTCCCAATGAAATTAGTCACTCACTCTCGCAACATATGATTTTCTTATCCTCTAAAACTGAGTGAATGTCTTAAAAAGACTGCTTACAAGATAACATTTATTCTATGTACTTTTCACCATATATACATATATTTAAACATCTCTTCTTTAGGCTTTTCCCGGTTAGGGGTCGCCACAGTGGAACTCTGGTCCGCTAATGATTGGCAGTAGATTTTTGCGGTGCCGAGGTGCCAGCTCAATGCCCAACCTTCAATGAAGGCATGCCCATTCACGCATGTCTTTCGAACGCTACTCGACCATGGGGAGGACATGCAGACTCCACACAGAAGGCACGTCAGCCGAGAATCGAACGGGAGAACCTCTTGTTGTGAGGCAACAACACTACCGCTGCACCACCGTGGCTTATGTACATATATTTACACATACACGTGTATATACATTTTATGAAAAGGAAACAATCTCGGTCCAGAAAATGAAATCCATCACCACAAAATGCAGTGTGATCCTGACTTTGTTATAAAAGCTGTGGTAAATGTCAGCAAACAAATAATCATGAGAATAGTTGATTCAGGCAATTAAAAAAAAAAACATTTTTTTATACTAACATGCTTTCCTCAGCCTAAAATTAAAAGACCTTAAACACTGCCCCACCATACCACGTCCTAATGTTCAATCAGTTTTACAGGATGAGAAAAACATGTTCTAGAAGATTAAGTGACTAATTTCATTGCACACTTTTAAGTACCTTTGATAACACTTTACAGTCTGTTCTCTGCCCGTTTTCCATAGCTGTCATAGTTTCCACTAACCTACTGTCACTTTAAAACTGCTGTTACTGCAGAAATACTGGTTTATAATTGTGTGAGGAAAATACTTGAGTTCATTCTCAACAGGACGTAATGTTGATCTTGCATTTTAATGCAGAACTTCCTCTGTCTCTCTTTCCTTCCCCTGTGCTAATGCTTATGGAGCTGAATGAGAGCTGATGACTGATCACAATCTATGTCAGAGCAGTAATGGCACTCTGTGCTGTGATCTAGAGAAAAAATAAACAAACAAAAAGAAAACAGAAAATCAAATCAACATCCACTGCTATATTCTCAAGTTTCTACCATTACAGGCAGACTGATCTTAAAATAGAAGCACTTCAGAGATGGCTACAGTCTCCTCTGTCATTACTGCAAGATACAATTAAGTCAGATAAAAGCTTGAAGTAAAACATTTGATTGAACTCTGCTGGACAGGAGGAAGGCTGGCTGGGAAATGTTTTGGTACCTGCTCTGTATTTGTGTAATGTGAGCCCTTCTTGCATCTACAGCCATAATAAAGCAGAAAACATGCCCAGCAGAGGACTGATAGTGTGGTCCTATGAAAAGGGTTGCACAGAAAGGGTACATTTTGTAATGGGTGATTTTAAACCACGGGCAGCTAGGATTAACTGCATCCATCACAAAAGGTAGCATACTTTCCTTGTAAAGAGCGGGGGTAATATACTTTCCTCACAAACAGCAGGGGTAAGAAATTTTCCTTGTAAAGAGTGAGGGTAAGATATTTTCTTCGTAAAGAGTGGGGCGTAAGATACTTTCCTCATAAAGTGTGTAGGAGCTGGAAAAGTAAGCAACCTGAAAATAGCCAAGCCTGTCTATGTACAATGTGTTAAGAAGAAATATGGAGTGCACTCATCCAGCTGCTGGGTAGATGTTCTTCATGTTTCACTGTTGCAGTCCTATCTGATGGGATTTCCTGCCATGAAAGCCCTTGGCTGGACCAACTACCAGAAAATTTCCTCTGTGACGATTGTGGAGTGATGGGCAAAGGCTGCCAGCCTAATCAAATAGAATTTGATATATAATTCTGGCATTTGTAAATAAATGTAAAATGCAGGCATGTTTTCTTGAGTGTATTCTTTACTGTGAAATGTGGAACTGCAAAATATGTGACAACATTGCACTTAACTGGCCCAGTGAAGCATGTTGTGACCCTTTCATGTTAGAATTCGGCTTAATTGAGTCTGGATGAAAGTTTCATGACCATTGTTTTAAGGCTAAAGTTTATGACCAGCATTTAGATGTGGAATGTGCTTTATTGCTCTGGTTTCTGTTAAGAGTATACATGTGAAATGACTTATATTGTTGTAAGTTTCTGAGCAGGTGTTAGATTGCTAAATAATGCAGTTTGTGGCCTGAAAACTCCAGACTAAGTGTCAAAAATGATGTAATTTGGGAGGGCCTTAGAGACATGTTTGTTAGTATTGCTTAAGTACTATTTCTCACAAGAGACTGAGTGCATTTTGATCTTGGATATCTAACTCAGTAGTCTGCCTAAGCTCACATGTAAGTTTCTAGCACTGTGATTTCTTATAGGAATAATTAAAGCTAGTAAAGATTAATTAGGTATTTTTCTTTGAAATCTGACCTGTCCTACTGTGTTATTTTTAGTTTCTGTGTGATCTCTGAACTCTTAGATATATCTGTGGTATAGTAGTTTTGTCTTGTGTTTCAATTATTTATTATTAAATATTTTTAAAACCTTCTACCTGTGGCTGTTTTATGTAGAGATAAATTATGCTTTAGAGTACATTATATATTTATAGAGTTTACTGTCTAAGCCTTTCCAATCAGCCTAGACTGAATAGTCACATTACCATTGGATAATAATTTTGCACAGTAATAATTGGACACTCTTTTAAGGGCCTTTTAGTAGCTGATATTGTTAGCTGGGTGGTGGCAGGGATTACTACCGTATGGTCTGGGTAAAGGGGCACAGCTGGAGAATCTGTGTCAGCCTTTCCCAGGAGTGTCTGTGAAGTTGTATAAATACTTATCTCAAAGAGTGTGTGTGTGTTGTGTCAGCTACTTGGGAAGGGACACAAAGCACTGGTTGGACAGAAAGGGTACTGGAGGTTTTAGCTTGCCCAGCTAGGCTGAGACTTGGACCCTATAGCTGTGCCAGTGGGGAGTCTTATTGGGGACCTGGTGAGCAAGGGAGCAACCAGCCCCAGACTGACTGTGATCTCTGTGTGCACTTAAGGGAAATTGTATTTTACTGTGTATTAGTTATCCTTTTCTCTCTTCTATGAGATGACCTCCCTGGTGTTAGTGGTGAGGATTGAGGCTCCTTGATTGCTGGGCCAGGGCACGGTCATCACATCCTCCTCTTCCTGAAACAGGTGGATACCCTGACTGACTTCAAGACATCTGAGTATAAAGGGGTCAGCTGGTGTCATAACCTCATTTTTTGTTGCTGTTGGAGCCCAAAGCAGAGTGCTAGTCAGTGCATTGGTCATCAGGAAAGGAAGAGATGTCTAAAGCTAAGTACCCTGTTGGGGAGCTTTTCATATGTTTCTTGACTAATGTCAAAGCAAGTTAATAACTGTCTTCTCTGTGGCAAACAGATACCACATCAGGACTTTCAAGCTTAGTGTGTAACTTGTTTAGGCCCAGAACATAACATACCTAACTGTACTCACTTTAACATTGGGAAAGTGTAGGACTGAGATTTTAGCTAAGCACTTTATCAAGTTGTTAGGGCCTTCTTGTACAATATCATATGTCATTTGGGCCGAGGTTGATCTCCCTAGGTATAAGAGGGAAAGTGTCCAAAACACAGGGTACTGGGTGATGCTTGTTCACTGTTTGCCAGTCCAGCTAGGGTTGTTATCACTAAAGAAGGTGAGGCACTTTCAAAGTTCCCTCCAACAACTGATGCTGTGGTACAGGCCTCTACTGAGACCCATTCAGAGTCTAGTATGCTACTAGTCCTTCTGCTTCCCCATAAGCTGAAGGACTTAGCTCATCGGTTGGATCTGATGACTGCTCACAAACTGTTGATGGGGTGCCTGGAGTCTGTCATCATCAGAAGATCACCTCGGTTCACCATTCCAGGGATTCAGCTGGCCATCTGCATTACAGCCCTAGCGCAGATGTTGCCTTAGACCCAAGCCTATGGCCTGACATAAAAAGGCTGCATCCAGCTTGCCTCAGATGAGGCCTGCCAGTTGTCACTCCCAAACTCAAGCCTGTCAACAGTCCCTGGTTAGGCTGGCTGAGGATTTGATCACCATAGTGAGATCCAGATGCCTCCCATGTTCTTTGCCTGAATCCTCTCCTGGTAAAAGAAAAAGGGACATCTCCCTCCAGGGGTCTTCTGATTCCTTTGACTCTGAGAATGACAATGGTGAATCTGCCTTTGAAGAAGGTTTATCTATTGCTTCCGATGGGGATTCAGATTCTGATGAGAACCTTGCTTCAGCCCCCTGAGAACATTTCCACTGGGGGAACCTGCACACCCTGAGGAAACACTTCATATGGGAAGCTCAAGATTACCCACAACCCAAGAAGAGGGTTAGGGAATTCCTAAAACTTCCTGAGCATAAATCTCTTGCCATTCCTCCAGTCTTAGAGGTGGTGGATGATATTTTTCTGGATTCTTCCTTGCCGCCAGATTCCCTCCACCCTTCCTTCAGAAACCAGACAGATTCTATGGAGTTCTAGATTCCTACAGACACCTTTACAAGAACCTTGTATCAGACTCTGAAGTGGTGACTCAGGGTCCTAAGGGAGCTAGAGCTAGCACTTCCAAAAATCCCCTACCAACTGACAAAGAAAGCAATCCCTGAACAGGTTCAGAAAGAAAGAAAGTCTACACATCTGCTATCCTGGTCATGAGGGCTTTAAATTGCCAGTTTCATATAGCAAAGTATCAGGTGACTATTTTAGACCAGATGAAGCAAAAATTGGTGGGGACTGAAAATAAGGCCTCTCCAAGGAACTCCTAGACTTATGCAATTCTTGCTCTCTAGTAGCTAAGCACTCCTTGCACTATTGCTAAGATGGTCTGGAAGCTTCCAGCAGGGCATCAGCTAAAGGATCAGTTATTAGAAGATATGCCTGGCTAAGTGAACAGTCCTTTACTGAACATGCAAAATCTAGTCTTTTGGATGCTGCTTTGGACAAAGATTACCTTTTTGGCCCCAAGTCTGAAGCAGTACTTAAAAAGATGGAGGATAAGGGCAAGTCCATACAAACTATCAAGGGCTTTCTTTGGATTAACCACCTTGCTTCAGCCGCAGTTGTCTTACCAAATACTGGTCCTTTCCGGCCTCCCAGTCTAAGCCAAGATGTAGTAGACCTTGAAGGAAAAAGAGTTAAAGGTAGCACCAGCGACCTAAATGGTGGCAAGAAGAATCCAATAGGCCCATGCAACCCTGTCAACAAGGTCCCAGCAGGGAGCAATCATGACTCATCCATGAAATTCCCTTTCCCCCATCCCTCAAGTCCTACCACTACTCCCCAACCCCCTTCAGACTTGGAGGGTGCCTGTCCCTCTTCTTAAAAACTGGACTGTCATTAAGGGATCAGTGGATACTAAAAAAATCATAAAAAACAGGTTACAACTTCTGGTTCAAACAGCCTCTGACTCAATCAAGATTCCCAGATATTTCATGAAACCCAAAAAACTGAGGCCATAAAGCAGATACAGCTTGTGAGCACCCAAGGTTCTGCGGAACCAGTACCAAACACATTACAAGAAATGGGATTTTACTCAGGGCTCTTTCTCCTCCTGGACCTGCCAAGGCTCAACAGATCCTTGCAGGTACCAAAATCCAAAATGCTAACCCATCAAAAATTAATGCCAGTGATATCCCCAACACTTACATGATAACCCTGGATCTAAAGGATGTATACCTCCACATTCTTATAGAAAAAAACTCACAGGAGGTTCTTACACTTCAGAGCAGGTGTGAAACATTATCAGTTTTGTGCGCTGCCCTTTGACTTGTCTATTGCACCCAGGATATTCACAAAATGCCTAACCCCAGTGATAGCCTTCTACAGGTCAAAGGACATTCAGATTTATCCCTACCTAGTGACTGGCTCCTTCAAGCAAAAAATCTAGAAAAACTCAAAGTGGATCTGCTGTATACCCAAGAGATCCTGGCTTCACTGGGGTTCACCATTAATATCCAAAAGTATGAGACCATTCCTACAAACAGGATTTTGTTTTTAGGGGCTTTGCTGGACTCCTCTCTTCAGAAATCCTTCCTTCCTTCCTCCGGACAAGGTTATCTTTCTGACTCTCCTTCTCAGGAACTACCTCACTACCAAAGAGTTCCTCAGAGCCCTGGGTTACATGATCTGTTGCATCCTCATGATCCCCATAGCCATACTCAACATGAAGAAATTACAATGGTACCACAGAAATGTGTGGTGCCAGCACTCCCAATCCCTTAACTTCAGGGTAAAACCTCTCCCTTGTCTCAGGAAAGAGTTTGTCTGGTGGGCACAAGCATGCTCTCTCAATCCAAGCTATCCCTTCAGGATTATTCCTCAGGACAAACTTTGACCACAGGTGTCTCAGACATAGCTTGTGGGGCTCACAACAGCAACTTGCAGACTCAGTGCAGATGGGACTCCCAGTTCAAAAACAAACATGTCTACCAAAAAGAACTGATGGTAGTCCAAAAAGGTCTGATTGCTTTCAAGGACAAATGGAAACCAGGAATAATCCTTTCTTAGCAATCCTGCACTTCCTGCAGACTGAAACAACACAGATGGCATTATTTCCGTCTGTCCTACCATTTCCCTGACTGGCAAGTGACGCAGACTGCCAGGGTCTACATTAAAAGTTTGTGCTGAAATAACTTCAAAGTATAAATAATGAACTTAGTAACATTTACAGGAAAACATTTAGATACACTGGGTCATGTTCATAGATAGATAAATGTTGTTGCCAAACCTGCATGTCACTCTTTGTCTTCTGCCTATTGATCTGTTGCTGCTTGATGTTTTTTTTTCTTTAACCTCAGCATTGGAATGTCTGATAAATGATAAAAAACTAAACTTGCCCTCTTCTGCTTTGACTCTCACATGACTGGAGACTGGATATGAATGATTATAAATCCGTACTACAGCATATTCTGTACCATGCTGTACAAAGGGAATGCATCCTTACTGCTGATGCCATATTGAGCCAACCTGGTCACATAATGCTGCCAATGAATTTCTCCTCCAAGAGTTTGTCCGTCAACAACTAATTAGTAAACTCTGTAAAGTCTTGCTCAGATGTAGCTCTGCTTGTTTTACGTTACCTCCTTTGAATTGTGTGAACTGGATGCAGAGGTGGCCCTGCTTGTAGCTCTGTTTACAGTTCTGTATATTTCTTGTTCTATGTAAGTCTTACCTGCAGGTCATTCTGTCTATGTCTCTATAGCCATGCTATACTGTGCAGATCTCACCCAAGGACGGCCTTGCCCATGGCTCTCTCTCTCTCCTACACTGCCTATATTTCTAGAGATGATATCTGGGCCTCCATATAACTCCAAAGTCTGACCTCTTTGCACATATACATATGTCCATATGCTACATCTCATTGTTCCTCAGGGTGTGCAGCATCTTCTAAACACACCAGAGATTTAAATTTTCAGGCATTATGGTTAACATCGTCTGTTCCAATGTCACACATCCTATCTTTTGTGCTCCTTATGTTACAGTATCTTTGAGCTGCTTGTTTGATATTTTTACATGGTTGTCAGGCTTCCCTTCCTCCCTTTACCAGGAAATTGATAAATGTGTGACAGTCATGTAATTTGTTTCCAGACCTGCTGCGGCCTTAACGAAAGATGGGCCAGCTGCTGAGCTGCTCACAGATCTCTTAGTATGCACTTTGATTTACTACACTAGAGAAAAAAAAAGATAAATCATTATAAACCATTAACAACCTTCTACAAAAGCCTAAAAGCAACTATTGTAAATTATTGCCATGGATGTAGTCAGAAATTTTGGAACTGTATATGAGCTTCTACAACGTATTACAGCCTTCCCACCAATTCAGTCAGTTTGGTGTACTCTTCTGCATCATATAATGTCAAAAAAATCATGACATGACATGCTTAAGCAAAAACCTACTTGCTTTTAAGCAACTCACAATTGCTTACATTTTACACCAACCAGAAGCCTGTCCAGCACTAATGAAGCTAGTACAACCTTACAACACAACCCATGCCCTCCTCTCATCCAACAAACTACTTCTAAAACCTAATAAATCCTGCAATACTTTTGGTGAATCCTTATTTGCAAATCAAATTGCAAAAATTTGGAACAGCATTCCCCAATATAGTCTAAATATTCATACTACCTCCAAATTCAAACTCCTCCTTAAAAAAAAACTAAACAAGAATTGGCTCTGCTCCTGTATTACCCCTGGGTAACTTTATTTCTCCTCTCTCTTCACTTTGCCTTAACTGATACCTTTTGTGAATTCTCCTCCTACCTTCTCTCTCTCCACTCTTCATATTACCTAAGAGTAATCTCCTACTAATTCTCTTCTTCCTAACCACATTTTCATCTTAACTCTATGCTGAAGAAATATTGACCAAATTTAGTATCAGTGTAGAAATCTGTATACATTGTAACTGTGTCAACTTTTGTATCAATCCTATTATAATGCTTAATGTCTAATTTTTGGGGGGAATTTACTGTTTAATCTGTATACTGAAATATCTGTTGACTGTAATTACTATTTTAATCTTTTTAATTTGTTATGAATTTTTTTGTTGTATTCTTGGGGATTTTCCACCAGGACTGCGCTGAAAATTGAACAAATGTAAAATAAATAAAAAACAATTTAGACAGCCTGACATTCTGACAAAAAAAAAAAAAAAAGAAAGAAAGAAAACAGCTTGATAGATCGGGTTCACAGTGATCCACCAAATCTAATTTCTTTAATAAACAGTACCAAAAATACAAACTGTTGAAAACCACTTTCAACAAATCACAAAATATGCTTTCTTTCTAGTGTAGGGGCAAGCATCCCTGTACCATTCGATGTAGGAGGAGACTCTTCTCCTGACTTATACTGTCTTCATGGTCACACAATAGTTTAAAAAAGTATAAAGTTAATGACCACTGAAAGTGGTTTTCAGATATGTATAATACTGTATTGTCCATCAGAAATGTTACCATTACTCGGTTGTCTGACTCCTAGTAAAATAAAAAACAGTAAAATATGCTAGAGCTTTTTCATCTTAAATTCTGCATATTTGATTTTTCAAAAGGTGTACAACACAATGTACACTTAACTATACCCTTGTTTCTTTGCTTTATAACTTTTACTGTAACCCTAAGAACTTTTAGTCCTGCAGAAAGATCATGCCTAGATGTTCTTCGTGTTTCACTGTTGCAGACATCACATTTGGGGTTATCTGCCTGCAGGTAGCTCTCAGCCGGCCTGAATACCAGAGTCTTGGGATTTCTGCATCGGATGCTGTCGCTTTTCCCTGACGTCAGGGGTGTAAAACATGTAGCCGGTGCCATTACATCAGTCTTTCTTGCCGTGTGGTGCCCGAAGCAGAAGCAGTTCGCAAGTGCCGGTCGGCCGACTCCTGAAATTTTTGTTTTCGAGTTTCAGACCTGAAGTCTTCTAAAAGATAAATACCCCGTTGGGGATCCTTTTTTCTTCCTCTAACCAATGTCAGAAAAAATTAATAATTCTCTTGCCTGTGGAAAGCTAATACCTCATAGAGATTTTCATTCTTACTGCGTCACCTGTTTAGGCCCAGACCATAGCATCCCCCACTGTCGGTTTTGTGCCTTGTTCAATGCCCAAACTATCCATCGTCGGGAAATTTTTGTAGCTAAATACTTTCACGCTCGATCTCCGTACTCTGAAATGGTGTCGGTAAGCCATCCGACTACCGATCTTCCAAAAAAAGTAAGGATAAAGACAGAAACAGACCACATAGGTCCAAAACGGCTGACGATGCTACCGTTAAGCTAGTCGCCAGTCCGCCGGTACTCAGTGAGGCACTTTTGCAGCCCCTGATACCCACTTCTACAGATTCGCAGGCCTCTACTGAGACCCATTCGGAGTCCGGTATGCCACGAGATGCTTCTTCAACTATGGAACCTGCGGATGTCTCTACCTTGGATGGGTCTGGAGCCGCTGTGCAGACACTGGCTTCTGAGGGTGTATTCAGGCCTACCGATTTTCATATTAAACCGACAACTTTGTTTCAAGCCAAAAATACTGAATTTCTCAGGCCTAAAGTTCGCACTACGCCTAGGAAACTGACAACCAAAGTGCATTCTCAGGCCCACAGGCCTCAAAAACAAATGATTAGAATGACTGAAGACCTTATTACCTTAATTAGGGGAAGCCAGCCTTCCCCCTCAAAGAGACCTAGAACTGATTTTCATTCTGATTCTTCTGATCAGGAATCTGATATCTCTGTTCCTTCTGACTTCCAGGACATACCCTTATCTACCTATGAGGATTCTGATGCAGAGGATTCCATTCCCTCTGCTTTCCCTCCAGAAGATTTTTCTTTTGGTGAAACCCTGCATACCCTTAGGGAGCATTTCCACTGGGAAAGCCAGGACTACTCTCAGTCCAAAAAGAGACTCAGGGAATTTTTAAACCTGCCTCAGCACAGGCCTCCAGCTATCCCTCCTGTTCTGGAGATTGTAGATGATGTTTTCTTGGAATCCAGCCTTACCCCGGATACTTTGCCTCCAGCTCCCAGGAGCCTGATAGGTACTATAGAGTACCTGACTCTCACAAATTCCTTTTCAAGAATCCTACTGCAGATCCAGAGACCATTTTCCAAGGACCAAACGGCATTAAGGCTACTACTGCCAAGAATCCTACCCCTTCTGAAAGGGATTCTAGGGCTTTAGACAGATGGGGTAAGAAGGTATACACCTCTGCTACTCTTGGCCATTAGGGCTTTAAATTGCCAGTTTCATATGTTAAAGTATCAGCAGCATATTATGTGGCTAATTAAACAGAAATGATGTTGATTCCTGACTGAGCAGAACACAAAGATTTACAAGAGCTAATGCATTCTGCTGACGAAGTTGGTAAACATACTTTGCAGTGTGGTTTTGATGCTTTAGAAGCATCTTGTAGGGCTGCTGTCACTGTTGCTGTTCTTAGAAGGCATGCTTGGCTTAAGTAACAAAACTTGCCAGATCATGTCAAAGCAAAATTACTGGATGCACCCTTAAAACAAGAGCGCCTATTTGGCAATAAAGCAGAAGAAGTTCTCAAAAGGATGGAAGAGAAAGCTAAATCTATGCAAACTGTTAAAGATTTCTTACAAGTACAGCCACCTAGATTCAGTAGGCATTGACCTTCAAAGAACTGTTCCTTTCCAGTCCCCTCCAGGCCTTCTCAGTCCAAACCCAGGGGCAGCATTTCCCCAAGACTTCAGTCTCTGGTTATGCACAGATCTAAGCAATGGGGTGCTCCCACGTCCAAAACAGGCAGTAGTAAGCCACCCCCCTATGGTACACTTGCACAATGACTTATCCTTAACTCCCCCAAGCCTTGCTCAAGTACTTGCACCTTTAGGAGGAAAACTCACCCAGCATGCAAAAAACTGGGAATACATTATCCAAGACAAATGGGTTTTAAACATTGTTTCCCTAGGATACAGATTCCACTTCCACTCACTCCCAACCCTAAGTGGATGGCCAGACCTCCCCCCAAACCAGTGGTTGGAGGCCCAAAAGCAAGTACTTTCTCTCCTCAGCATCAAGGCCAGTCAACCTGTCCAGGCAGAACAAAGGGGACAAGGCTTTTATTCCAGACTGTTCCTGTTTCCCAGAAAAGAAAACTGGCATCCTATCCTGGATTTTTCTTTTCTCAACACCTTTCTGGTGGTTCCAAAATTCAAAATGCTAACTCTCCAACAGCTGCTTCCTATGCTAGCCAAGGATGCCTGGCTGGCAACCCTAGACTTAAAAGAAGCTTACCTGCACATCCCCATAAGGGAATCTTGCAGGAAATACTTTTGCTTCAGGGCAGGCTCTATGCACTATCAGTTCTCTGCACTTCCCTTTGGCTTATCTACTGCGCCCAGGGTGTTCACAAAGTGCCTAGCTCCAGCCATTGCTTTTTGCAGGCAGAGAAATATTCAGATTTACCCATACTTGGACGATTGCCTAATTCAGGCAGAAAGTCAGGACTTGCTACTACAGCACCTGGCATTTGTAAAGAGACTTCTAACTTCACTGGGGTACACCATCAACAAAAATAAATCATACCTAGTACCCTCCCAACAGATTGTATTCCTAGGAGCAAGCTTGAACACAACTTCCCAGATGGCATTCCTTACTCCAGAGAAATAAATTTATTTGACAACTTACGTCAACCTACTAGCCACCAAAACCCAGCTATCTGCAAGGAAAATACTGCAAGTTCTCGGG
The DNA here is from genome assembly GCF_019279795.1 of Protopterus annectens. NCBI lineage: Eukaryota > Metazoa > Chordata > Ceratodontiformes > Protopteridae > Protopterus > Protopterus annectens. The sequence continues at coordinate 873,984,590 of NC_056743.1, read as the reverse complement.
TTCATGGTCTCTTACATTCTGTTAATTTCATATGCAAGACTGCTTATGAGGAAACTTCAATGGTATCTAAAATGTCTATGGTGTCAACATTCTCAGGACCTGGAAACAATAATTCCTATCATTCCGTGTCTAAGGGCAGAGGTCCTTTGGTGGGCAGAGGCCTGCAACCACAACAAGGAACTCTCTTTCACTCTACCTCCTGCTGGCCAAGCCCTAACAACAGACGCATCAGACTATGCATGGGGGGCTCACATGGCAGGGCAGTGCATTCAAGGCAAATGGAACCCAAAGCAGATGCACCTGCATATCAATCAGAAAGAAATGTTAGCTGTACAGAACGCTCTGGTAGCCTTCAAACGCCTTATTCTTCCAGGACAACTATTGGTAAAGACAGACAACACCACAGTTATGTGGTACATAAACAAGCAGAAGGGAACACATTCCTACCCACTCTGCAGACTAGCCATGGCTCTGTGGAACACAGCTTTAAGCAACCAAGTGCACCTACAAGCTCAATTCCTGCCAGACAAACTAAATTCACTGGCAGATGACTTAAGCAGAAATCTCATGTACCCACACGAATGGAAACTGGAACCAAAAATATTCAAACTTTTGGGGAACAGATGGGGGACACCAGAGGTGGACCTGTTTGCTTCCCCTCAGGACTATCAATTGAACAAATACTGCACCACAACTCCCCACAGCCAATCTTGGAAGGTGGATGCCCTGTCCTTTTCCTGGGAAAGCCTCTCATTCTATGCCTTTATCCCTCTGCCTCTCCTCTCGAAGGTTCTACTAAAGATCAAACAGGACAAGCAAAGGACAATCCTGATTACACCAGACCGGCCATGCCAGCACTGGTATCCTCTTTTACACAGTCTGACAGTGCTATAACTATGGCATCTGCCTCAGACCCCTTCCCTGCTGTCCCAGCAGGGGGGCCAAATTCTCCACCCTCAGCTTCAGACCCTGAACCTTGCAGCCTGGCTAATCCCCTGAACTCACCTCCAGCAAATCTCAGTAAGCAGGTGCTGCATGTCATTCTTGAGGCAAGGAGGCCTAGTACTAGAAAATCCTATTCAGAAAAGTGGAAAAGATACTGTTCCTGGAGCCAGTCTCAAGCCTATCTACTACAAGAGGAGTGGTTCCTGGACCAGAAATTGTAACTACTGGCCGTTTGGGCAGTTTTTCCCCATCTCTTTCAACTTTCTGGTTTAAAAGCCGCACTTGCCCTGTTTCCCACCTTTCCTGTTACTAGCCTAGTCCAGATACAGAGTTGCTGTATCCAGGACTGCTGGTAAGCTTCTGAGCCCCGCAAGCCTTTCTGTGTTGGAGTGCAGCCTTCTAGCTTATCAGTGGGAGTGGTAAGCACTAGGTAGCCTATCTACCACAAGAGGAGAGGTTCTGGCCCAGAAATTGTAGTTTATTGGCCGTTTGGGCAGTTTTTTCCATCTCTCTCAACTTTCTGGTTTTAAAGCCCATGTTTGCACTTGATCCCCACCTTTCCCATAACTAGTCTAGTCCAGGTACAGATTTGCTGTATCCAGGACTGTTTGTAAGCTTCTGAGCTCCCCCAAGCCTTTGTGTTGGAGTGCAGCCTTCTAGCTTATCAGTGGGAGTGGTAAGTACTAGGTAGCCTGTCTACCACAAGAGGAGTGGTTCTTGGACCAGGAATTGTAGTTTATTGATCATTCGGGAAGTTGTCCATCTCTTTCCCTTTCTGGTTTAAAAGACCACATCTGCGCTTGTTTCCCATCTTTCCTGTAACTAAACAACTGGAAAGCACTAGAAAGCCTTAAACTGATACAAGCCTTCTAGCTTAAAAGAGAGACTTTGGAGTGATTGAGTATCAGTTTTCTGTATTTTCTTGCTGTACTTAACTGTTTTCTGCCTAAACGCTGATTTTTTTCCAGCACTTATTGTGATTTAAAAGCTTGTTTTTTTCACATATTGTACTTATTTGACTGCCTGCACTTTTAAAAAGTTGTTTTTTGTTTAAATAAATTGTTTAACTGTTGTAGGCTACACACTAAAGTGTGATAGCCTTTTCTGATCGCTTGTAGTCATTTAAAGCTGTTTTAAGTGCACCTTTTACTGTTTTTACCTTATTTTTTCAAAAAAAAAATTCAAGTTTCCTGCCTTTCTAAGCTAGTATAGTCCAATTTTCAGGCTAGTGCTGAATTCAGGGCTGTGTTACAAGTTTCTGAGTTGCCCATACCTTACTTGGATAGAGGGAAGTTTCTCTGTTCATCTGTGAGAGAGGGGAACTTTGAGCAGCCATCTGTCCCTGGAGGAGTGGTTCCAGGCCAGAATGCGCCAGGCAGCACTGGTTAGCTAGGGTTAAATTATTCCTGGCTCCACTAAGTCTCCTCTTCAGTTTTTCACTTGAAACTAGTCTAACTCTCAACCTAAGCACTCAAAAAGCATCCTACAGTCCAGCACTTGCTCAGACCTAATAGCAAGCACTAATATACCCCGACACTTGACTGCCCAGCAGGGCAAGGCTCTTTATCCACCCCTCACCAACCAAGCGACTAAGAAGCTCACCCTACTATTCAGGCATGACCAAAGGGCAACTTCATGTGTACTCTCCAGTCCAGCTGGTGAATCTGGGTATGCTGAGGCAATGTTACAACTGCCTCATGTACACAGATAGCCCTCTCCTCCTACCACAAAACACTAACATATGCGAGAGATGCAATTATACAGCCAAACTGGAGGCTAAGGTCTCTCCACCCAAGACTGGAACAGACAGTCATGAGGAGAAGGTTAACACTTGCACCACACCTCCAGCCTCACATAGACCTACTAAACCAGCACTGGCAAAAAATACACATAAATACACTAAATCATACTCTGAAGCTCTAAATAAAAACCTGCAAAAGCATCAGAGAGCTCCAAAGCAGACACCCACAAAACCTGCACCTCCTGTCACAAACCAGACAACACATAAAACACAAAATCAATGTGCTGCACAATCACAGCCCTTAAGGCGAAATAACATACCTAACATACTATTAATAGGTGACTCAATAGTCAGGCACACTGACGCCCCACTCACTAGGCTGGACAAGAAGAAGGTTACTGTTAGCTGCCTATCGGGAGCCAGAATCCACCACATAACACAAGCACTCAGGTCACTCCAGAACAAGTACAAATATGGCTCTGTCATTATTCATATTGGTGTCAATGACCTGAAATGTACCTCCCTGGACTACATGAAAAGAGACATGGAAGAGCTCTATGATCATGTAGCCCAGGCCGGTATGACCCTGAGTAGCATCCTGCCCTCACCAAGAATGATATCTCAGTAAAAAGAAAAAATGATCAATTTCAACAATTGGCTAAGCTTCTGGTGTCATTCAAAGGGGATCCAGTGTTCATAGGTTGGTACTAGGCTATCAGCCCTAGGGCCTATACAAGCCTAGCCATAACAATTCCCTGGCTATTTCTTCCCACACTATTTACTTCCCTGGACCCCTGTCTAGCAGGGCGACTGGCGTGATCCCCAGGGTGAATTTCCTTTCTCCCATCCAATCGTCAAGGTTCCTTTTGAAGAGGACCAAAGAGGCACTCTGCTTGACATGTATGGGCAATCTATTCCAGAGTCTGGGGAGTCTCTGGGTCAGAAACCTACCCCTCCAGCATGCTTTGTTTATTGTGATGACAAGGTTTAGATCCTTGGAGCGTGTGGCTCTGAGGGATTGGGATTTCTTTAAGTGTAGCATGTCCAACAGCTCTGGGTGTGACATGGCCTTGTATGTTAAGCAAAGATCGCCTCTGAGTAGACGATATGCGACAGAGTATAGCTGGAGTTTTTTAAGGTGGTCAGCGTAGGGCATCTGCTTTAGGCCTGTGATTCTTTTAGTGAGGTATTTCTGTGGCCTTTCCAGTTGTTGTAGATGTCTTGAGAAGTACATACCAAACGGGGCATTGTATTCTATAATGGGTCTAATGAGGGATAAGTACAGTGGGACAATGACCTCCTTTTTTCTGGATGAAAAGCCCTTAGTGATGAGGTGTGCCACATAGAAGGATTTCCTGACTGTTGTGGCGATGTGGTTATCGAAGGTGAGACCACTGTCCACCTGTGTCCCTAAGTCTCTTATCAAACTTTCAGTGTTTAGTGTACTGCCACCTATATGGTAATTCACAGGTACATGTTTTTTCCCAAAGGGGATAACTATACATTTCTTGGCATTGAGCTTGAGCCCATGGCTCTGGCACCAAGCATCTGTTTCTGTAAGGCCCTTTTGTAGAGTATCCACATCATTTGGGGATTCAATAATGGCACACAGTTTGCAGTCATCTGCAAACTTTGTTATCCAGAGTCCCTTAGTGTTGGCCTGTACTTCAGAGAAGTAGATGCCAAACAAGAGCGGTCCCAGGACTGAACCCTGAGGTACTCCACTTGTCACTTGTCTGGAGCTGGATTTGGAGTCGACTACTTTTACAGTGTGGGTTCTATCAGTAAGCCAGTTAGCAACCCATCCATTGGGTGACGTAGGGATTAATGCCCAGCTTAGTAAGTTTATCTATGATTCCAGAGTGGGGGATGGTGTCAAAGGCCTTGGCAAGGTCTAGATAGGCTGTGTGGACCACCTTACCCTTGTCCATGGCTCTGGAGACTGATTCGAAGAAGTCAATCAAGTTCAGGAGACAAGATCAGCCCTTCACGAACCCAAACTGGGTGGGGTCCAGTGTTTGAAGGTTGCCAATGTCTTTGTTTATAAGTTCCATGATAATACTCTCCATGTCTTTGCAGATAAGGCTTGTCAGACTGATGGGATGGTAGTTTCTGGGATCCAAGGTGGATCCCCCTTTGTGGAGTGGGATAACTGTAGCTGTGCGCCACTCAGTGGGAATGAAACCTGAGGTGAGGCTATGATTAAACATGACACTTAGGTGAGGTGCCAGTTCATATTGTAGTTCATGTAGTACACAGCCCGGGATGTCATCTGGTCCCATGGATGCTGTATTCTTAGCTTTGGAGAGTGCATTTTTACCTGTGTGGCCGTTTGTACCGGAATTTGGCAATCTTCCGGTATTGAGATGGGCCATTTCGGGGGTGAGAGGGGGGTGAAGTTGGCACTGAATCGATCTGCCAGGATATTGGCAATATCCTTGGGATCAGTATATTTAATGCCATTCTGTTTTAGCTCACAGCAGATCTGAGCATTGCCATTTAGATTCTTGACATAGTTATAGAATGCCTTGTTGTTGTCTTTGGAATCTTTGGCAATTTTATTTTCGTAACTAGCTTTGGAGGATTTTATGAGGGATCTCAGTTTCTTACTGAGGCTGGTAAGGAAGTTTTTGCATCCTGGGATTTTCCTCTTTTCTGCAACAGTTTCTTCCTTTTGTTGTAAAGTTTGTTTATGGCAGTCAGCGTGGGATGATATGCTCGACAAGCCACGTTGCTTTGCAAGAGACAGCTTGCACCTGTCACCCCTTTGCTTTTGAATACTGGCCAAGGCTCTTGCTGCCCCCATAGTGCCTTTTTTAGGCAAGGTTCAAAATTCAAACCTACCACCGTAAACAGCACAAGTAAAAAAATGAGGGTTATGCTACTCAACGCCAGTAGTTTAAATCTCAAAATGCATGCGCTCGAAGCACTCCTAAGTATGGAGAACATCGACATCTGTGCAGTAACTGAAACCTGGTTCAAGGCTCCAGAGAGCACTCCAGCACTACTGGGCTACAACTCATACCACACATTTCGGCCACAGAACACGGACCGAAACACAAAAGGAGGGGGTGTATCCATATTCATTAAGGATACTCACACCTCCAGGTTAGTGGCGCAGCATGATACCTCTGAGATCATCCATGTGCAATTAACATTGGGCAAATCTGCAATGCAAATTGTGGCCTGCTACAGATCACCCTCCATGACCCAGGACCACCACTCCACCTTTCTGGAGACACTGGAAAACATGAAGGTCCTACCGAACACCCTGATATTGGGCGATTTCAATTACCCTACCATTAACTGGGAAAACTACTTGAGTACAAACTCCCAGGCTCAGCGCTTCCTGGAATTTATCAACTTAAATGTCCTGGATCAGCTGGTAAACTCCCCTACCAGAGGCCACAACATATTGGACCTGGTCATCACCAACATGGGCGACAGGGGTTCCGTACTGGAGGTCAACCCGTCACTGGTTAGATCAGACCATAAACTAATCACCCTGGATGTCCACACCCCACCACCACCCCCAACCAAGGAAACCACAGTGAAAAACTTTTCTAAAGCAAACTTCACCTTACTTAAGGCAAAGGTGGTAGGTTACACAGCCCCCACGCTAAAGGATAACACTGCCCAAGATGCAGAATCCTTTACAATTGTACTCTATGAGCACCTACAAGGATGCATGGATCATGCCATCTCTAGCAAGACCAAGACTCACTCCCCTAAGAGAAGGAAACCAGTCTGACCCCTGCCATAAACAGGTTATACAACAGAAGGAGGAAACTAGTTCAGAAAAAACCCAAATCCCAAGAAGGAAAGACATCCCTGATCAGTATTAGTAAGAAACTAAGGTCCCTCATAAAATCATCCAAGGCTAACTTCGAAAGAAAAATAGCCAAGGATTCAAAAGATAACCACAAAGCCTTCTTTAGCTATGTCAAGAATCTAAGTGGCAACTCGCAGATATGCTCTGAGCTAGTGCAAAATAGCACAAAATATACTGAACCTACTGATATTACCAACATTCTGGCAGATAGATTCAGTGCAAACTTCACCTCCCTCTCACCTTCAAAAGGGCCCACAACAATACCGGAAAAGTGTAGTGTCCCGGACATCACAGAAGCACAGGTGAAAACAGCCCTTTCAAAAGCCAAAAAAACGCCATCAATGGGGCCAGATGGTGTCCCAGGTTGCATCTTGCATGAACTACAGAACGAACTAACCCCCCACCTAAACATGCTGTTCAACCTCAGCCTCTCCATAGGCTATGTGCCCATAGAATGGCGCACAGCAATGGTTATTCCGCTCCACAAAGGAGGAGCCACAACTGACCCTGGTAACTATCACCCCATAAGCCTGACTAGCCTGGTCTGCAAGGCTATGGAGCACATCATCATGGAACTCATTAACAAAGACATTGGGAACCTCCAAACACTTGACCCAACCCAATTCGGCTTTGTTAAGGGCAGATCATGCCTACTAAACCTGGTTGACTTCTTCGAGACAGTCGCCAAGGCCATAGACGAGGGAAAGATGGTTCACACAGCCCACCTTGATCTTGCCAAGGCGGTCAACACCATTCCTCACTCTGCTATTATAGAAAAACTCACCAGCCTGAACATAAACCCCTACGTCACAAGATGGGTTGCCAACTAGCTTACAGACAGTACTCACGCAGTAAGAATAGCGGGCTGCAGGTCTGACTCTAAACCAGTCACAAGTGGTGTCCCACAAGGCTCGGTTCTGGGACCCCTACTGTTTGGCATATATTTCTCAGAAGTACAGGCAAACACAGGAGGACTATGGCTAACCAAGTTCGCCGATGACTGCAAACTGGGAGCCATAATTGACTCTTCGGCTGACACGGACATCCTTCAAAAAGGCCTTACTGAGACAGACACCTGGTGTCAAAGTCATGGCCTCAAGCTAAATGCCAAAAAATGAATAGTCATCCCATTTGGGGAAAACAAAACACCCACAAATTACCACATAGGCGGCAGCCCCCTTAATACAGAAGAGGTAATAAGAGATCTGTGGACCCAGGTAGATAGTAATCTCTCCTTTGACAATCATATTGCCAAAGTAGTTAGGAAATCCTTCTATGTGACCCATCTAATTACTAAGGGGTTCGCATTTAGAAATAAAAAGGTTATAGTGCCCCTCTACTCGTCACTCATCAGACCCATCATAGAGTACAATGCCCCATTTGGGATGTACCTCACAAGACACTGCCAACAGCTGGAAAGACCACAAAAGCACCTCACCAACAGGATTACTGGCCTCAAACATATGTCCTATGCAGCCCGACTGAAAAAACTCCAGTTGTACTCAGTGGCATATCGCTTACTCAGAGTTGATCTCTGCCTGACTTACAAAGCCATGTCCAACTCAGAATTGATGGACATATTCCACCTAAAGAAATCCAAGTCACTGCGAGCCACACGCTCTAGTGAGCTAAACCTCGCCACAACAATAAATAGAACATGCTGGAGGGATAGATTCCTGTCACAGAGACTCCCCATGCTTTGAGCCCCTCACTAACACTCTTCAAGAGAAGCCTTGACGAGTAGATGGGTAACAGAAAATACACCCCTGGGATCACTTCATTGGCTCTGCTTGACAGAGGCTCAGTTAATTAATCAATGGGGAGGCGAAAGCCGACACACTCTGGCTAGGCTTAAAAATGCCCTCGGGCAGATAGCCTAGTACCTACCTATGAACCGATGACCACAACTGTGCCCAGCTTACCTCATATACTAGATTACTTAACAGAAGTGCTCCACAAGGGCCTATCCTTCTCTTCAATTAAGATTCATGCCTCTGCCCTCTCAGCTCATTATAATACTGAGCCACCCCTCTTCTCTCATCTTGTGGTAAAACAGTTCCTTAGAGGGGTCAAAAATTTAAGACCCCCCCCCAGGAGAGCTCCCACTCCAGCCTGGGACCGTAACTTTGTATTGGAAAAACTTACACTTCCCCCCTTTGAACCGGCTGCTACAGCAGAGTTGAAATTCCTCTCATGGAAAACAGCTTTACTTCTAGCCATCACTTCAGCAAGAAGAGTGTCTGAACTGCAGGCCCTTATGGCAGTGGAACCCGTCATTATCTTCCATGCTAACAGAGTTTCCCTCAGGACTAGCCCATCTTTTATGCCCAATGTGGTGTCTAGTGTGGCTTTAAACCAGTCCATTCATTTGCCTACTTTTTCCCTAATCCTCAAAATAAAGAAGAAAGGATACTGCATTCTCAGGACATGCACTGACAGCTTAGATTCTATTTGGACAGGACTAAGCCTCTCAGAAAATCTGACCATCTTCTAGTCAGCTTTGTTGCAGGGGCAGAGGGGAAGGCCATTTCAAAGCAAACCATATCTAAATGGATAGCACACTGCATCCATTTCTGCTACAAGCACCATGGAAAACCTACCCCACAGGGGATAAGAACACATTCCACTAGGGCTACATATACCTCTACTGCATTTCTCAGAGGAGTCCCTACCAGAGACATCCTGGAAGCTGCAACCTGGTGCTCGGCACACACTTTCACCAAGCATTACCACTTGCCTGTCTTTTCTAAATCCAGAGCTGGATTTGCCACAACAGTTTTACAGGGCCTGGTTCTCAGGCCTAATGCTTCTTAATCTACCTCCACCCTTCCTTAGCTTTGGGAATCAACCCAAATGTAATGACTGCAACAGTGAAACACGAAGAACATAGTACAGTTGTGCACACTTACCATAAATGTAGCTGTTCGAGTGTATTCACTGTTGCAGTCTTGGTTACCCTCCCTCCAGCCCCCTGATTGTCTTTGCTTGCAGCTATCCTTTTTGGTTTGGCATATCTTATACTATGTGTATTTGCTTTTTGCTGGGGGTGTTCCACACCATATAATTGCTTCATATTTTGGGGGCACCCGACATCTGAGGCAGGAAAAATTGATGTAATGACGTCAGTTGCATGTTTTATACCCCTGACGACCTGACGTCATGGAAGAAACGACAGCATCCGACACAGAAATCCCAAGACTCTGGTATTCAGGCTGGCTGAGGGCTACCTGCAGGCAGATAACCCCAAATGTGATGACTGCAACAGTGAATACACTCAAACATCTGCATTTATGGTAAGTGTACACAACTGTACTGTCTGTGGGTCACTTACTACCTAGTTATATGCTGAAACCATTTGTAGCTGTCAGCAAATGTAAAATTTCTTTAATGTTATGCTATTTTCTAATTTATTGTACTTTGCTTCCGTTCTAACCCCTACATCAGATTATCTCTCCTATTCAACCAGTCGAGTGTCAAGGAGGGATAAAGCCATGACTATGTCCCAGATGACCCACGATGTAATAACTTGGGTGTCTAATGGAGCTGGCAGGCAGGGTGGGTGTGTCCATCCTGGTGGAGGGGCATACTGAGGGTGGTTTCCTCATTGAGCCCTGGTCAGTGCCAGCAGCACAACAGGTAACACACTTGCTTTTGGTACTGAAAGATCAGATGGCTGTGTGTTCTAGTCCCACACCAGGTGCTTGGATGTTTTTCCAATAGTGACACTGTAGAGCAGCTCAGGGGGTGTGCTACACTCCTGAATGTGCCATCTTTTAGAAAGATGCTAAACCAATGCCCCATCTGCCTGAATTGGTGTATATAAAAGACCTCAAGGAACTTATTGAAAACAGGAGGGACTTTCTATTTATATAAAAAAAAACACCAAAAAAACAAATATCAAATAAAATAACAATTTGACCATGCTGTAAACACCGTTTTATTAAAAGGACTAAGCACCTCGGCCAAAAGGCAAGAGAGAATAAAGCGGTGTTTGTAGGGTGGTCGAGCTGTTATTTTACTTTTTATTTATATGCCTCATTCAATTTTCTATATAGAGTTTTTAACTTTACATTAAAACAAAATACAGCAAAGTAACTTTCAAGTACAAAACAATAAGTAAATTGACATACGTATTCTTTTAACTATATTTTGGCATTCTAAAATTTATCCCCAACTCCTTGTTCAACAACCATTTCTTTCTTTACTCTTTGCATAATAATTTCACACTCCCACTTTTTACTGTACAGCAGATGTTCTTCGTGTTTCACTGTTGCAGTCATTACATTTGGGTTATCTGCTTACAGTAGCCCTCAGTCGGCCTGATTAACAAAGTCTTGGGCCCTGCGTCAGTTGCTGTCTCCTCTTCCATGACATCAGGTCGTCAGGGGTATAAAACATGTAGCCGACACCATTACATCAGTCTTTCCTTGCCGTGCAGTGCCCGAAGCAGAAGCAGCAAGTGCCGGTCGTCTGACTCCTGAAATTTTTGTTTTCGAGTTTCAGAACCGAAGTCTTCACCTAAATCTAAGTACCCCATTGGGGAAACTTTTTCTTGCTCCTTACCGATGTCAGTAAAAGTTAATAATTGCATTTCTTGTGAAAAGCAAATACCTCACAAAGATTTTCATTCATACTGCATTCCTTGCCTAGGCCCTGACCACAACGTGCTTTCCTGTCGGTTTTGTGCTTTATTTAAACAGCGCACTATCCGTCGTCAGTATATTTTCCCTTCTAAATATTTCGGTTCTCTGTTTAATTATCCAGAAATGTCGTCAGTTAGCCTTCTGACTACCAGGATTCCGAAAAAATGCAAAGATATAGACAGGGACAGGCCGCCGAGGTTAAAAGCTGCCGACAAAACTTCTCCTAACCCAGTCGCCAGTTCGCCGGTAGTCAGTAAAGTGCTTTCGCAGCCCCTGATACCCGCTACTTCTGACTTGCAGGCCTCTACTGAAACCCATTTGGAGTCCAGTATGCTGCAAGATGCTTCAACTGTTGAACCTGTGGATGTTTCTACCTTGGATGGATCCGGAGCCGCTGTGCAGGCACCAGCTTCTGAGGGTGTATTCAGGCCTACGGACTTGCATATTAAACCGACACCTCCTTCTTCATTTAGGCCAAAATCTCGACCCATGCCTAAGAAACCGACACCCAGGCCACATGCTCAGGCCTCTATGCCTAAAAATCAAATGATAAGAATGGCTGAAGATCTTATAACTCTAATCAGGGGAAGCCAACCTCCCCCTTCTAAGAGACCTAGGACTGAAGTTATTTATGAATCTTCTGAACAGGATTCTGATTTTTCTGATTCTTCTGATGATCTGGATTTGCCCTTATCTACTTATGAGGATTCTGATGCAGAGGACTCTATTCCCTCTGCTTCCCCTCCAGAGGATTTTTCTTTTGGTGAAACCTTACATACTTTATGGGAGCATTTCCACTGGGAAAGCCAGGATTTTTCTAATTCAAAAAAGAGGCTTAGGGATTTCTTACTTCTCCCTCAGCATAGGTCTTTAGCTATTCCTCCTGTACTAGACATTGTTGATGATGCTTTCTCAGAATCTAGCTTGGCCCCTGATTCTTTGCCTCCTGCTCCCAGAAAACCTGACAGATACTACAGGGTTCCTAATTCTCACAAGCTCCTTTTTAAAATCCTATTGCGGATCCAGAGACTATTTCACAAGGACCCAAAGGCATTAAGGCTTCTACTGCTAAAAATCCTAACCCCTCAGATAGAGACTCCAGGGCGCTGGATAGATGGGGTAAGAAAGTTTACACTTCTGCAACCTGGGCTATTAGGGCTTTAAACTGCCAGTTTCATATGTTAAAGTATCAACAACATGTTATCAGATTGCTTAAACAGAAAATTATGTTAATTCCTGACTGCGCTGAAAATAAAGAATTACATGATTTAATGCATTCTGCTGAACAGGTTGGTAAACATACTTTGCAATGTGGATTTGATTCACTAGAGACCTCTTGCAGGGCTGCTGTTACTGGGTCTGTGCTCAGAAGGCATGCTTGGCTTAAGGAACAATCTTTGCCTGATCATGTTAAAGCTAAATTGTTGGCTGCTCCCTTAAATTAGGACCGCCTGTTTGGCAACAAGGCTGAGGAAGTTCTTAAAAAGATGGAAGATAAAGCTAAATCTATGCAGACTGTTAAAGATTTCTTACAAGTTCAGCCTCCTAGATTTAGTAGGCACTGGCCCTCTAACAATTGGTCCTTTCCTGCCCCCTCCAGGTCTTCTCAAGCCAAACCAAGACACAGCAGAAACCCCAGGTTTCAGTCCCAAGGGACACACAAGACTAGGCAGTGGGGGGGGGGGGGTTCCACACCCAAACCTGGGAGCAGCAAGACTCCCCCCTATGGAAAACCATCTCAATGACTTGCTTTTAAGACTTCCAAGCACTTCCCAACTGAATGCTCCTTTAGGTGGAAAGATTGGTCTGCAGGCCAAAAACTGGGAACTCATTACCCAGGACAAATGGGTTTTAAATATGGTGTCCCAAGGATACAGATTTTATTTCCACACATTACCAACACCAAGCGGGTGGCCAGATCTACACCCAAATCAGTGGGCAGAGGCCCAAAATCAGGTACTCTCTCTCTTAAACATGGGGGGTATTCATTTGGTACCAGAAGAGGAAAAGGGACAAGGTTTCTATTCGAGACTTTTCCTGGTACCCAGAAAAGGCAATACATGGCATCCTATCCTGGACCTTTCCATTCTAAACACCTTTCTGGTGATTCCAAAATTCAAAATGCTGACTCTTCACCAGCTGCTTCCTATGCTAGGCAAGGATGCATGGTTGGCAACACTGGACTTAAAAGAAGCATACCTGCACATCCCTATCAGGGATCTTGCAGAAGATACCTATGCTTCAAATCAGGCTACATGCACTACCAATTCTCTGCACTGCCCTTTGGCTTACCTACTGCACCCAGGGTATTCACAAAGTGCCTAGCTCCAGTCATTGCATTTTGCAGGCAAAGAAATATTCAAATATACCCATACCTGGACGATTGTCGATTGACGATTGTCTAATTCAGGCAGAAAGCAAGGACCTTCTCTTCAATCATCTGTCCTTTGTTCAAGGGGTACTGACTTGTCTGGGGTTCACCATAAATGAAAAGAAATCCCACCTGGTACCCTGTCAACAAATTATATTCCCGAGAGCAAGCTTGAATACAACTTCCCAGATGGCTTTCCTCATGAGAGAGAAAATGGTTTCATTTGACAACTTACTTCAAACAAGTGGCCACAAAAAACAGCTATCTGCAAGGCAAATACTGCAAGCCTTGGGGTTCATGGCCTCATGCATTCTTCTAATTCCATATGCAAGGCTGCATATGAGGAAACTACAATGGTATCTCAAAAGCCTATGGTGTCAACATTCACAGGATCTGGAAGCAAGGATTCCTATCATACCTTGCCTATGCCTAGAGTTCCTTTGGTGGGCAGAGGCCTGCCACCAAAACAGGGGACTACCATTCACATTACTCTCTGCCAAACAAATCTTAACAACAGACGCATCAGACTATGTATGGGGGCTCACCTGGCAGGGAAGTGCATTCAGGGCAAATGGAACCCAAATCAAATGCACCTGCACATAAATCAAAAGGAAATGTTAGCTGTACAGAATGCTCTGACAGCCTTCAAGGACCACATTCTTCCAGGACAACTAATGGTAAAGACGGACAACACCACTGTCATGTGTTACATAAACAAGCAGGGGGGTACACATTCTTACCCCCTCAGCAGACTAGCCCTGGCATTGTGGAACACAGCCTTGAGCTACCAAGTGAATCTATAAGCTCAATTCCTGACAGGAAAACTAAATAAACTGGCAGACGGACTAAGCAGAAACCACATGGACCCACACGAGTGGAAACTGTAACCAAGGATTTTCAACATGTTGACAAGCAAATGGGGGAGCCCAGATATAGACATGTTTGCCTCCCCCAGAACCATCAACTGGACAAATTTTGCACAAGGATTCCCCTCAAGCAAGCTTGGAAAGTGGATGCTCTATCCTTCAGCTGGAAAAACCTGTCAGTTTATGCCTTTCCTCCTCTGCCTCTGCTCTCCAAGGTACTACTAAAGATCAAACAGGACAAGCCAAGGACGATTTTAATTGCACCAGACTGGCCTCACCAACACTGGTATCCACTCTTGCGCAGTGTGTTATCTTGGCTCCATGGCACCTGCCTCAGACTCCTTCCCTGTTGTCTCAGCAGGAGAACATGATTCTGCATCCTCAGCTGCAAACCCTGAACCTAGCAGCCTAGCTAATTACCTAATCTCTCCTTTACCACCCCTCAGTAAATCAGTGATGGATATCATTTTAGAGGCAAGGAGGCCTAGTACTAGAAAATCTTATGCTGCAGAATGGAAAAGATTCTGTGCTTGGAAGCAATCTCAAGGAATGAACACAAAAGTGCCCAATTTACCTCAGATTCTACACTACTTGACTGAGAGGCTTCATAAGGGCTTGTCTTTTTTCCTCCATCAAAATCCATGCCTCAGCCATTTCAGCTCATTATAGCACAGAGCCTCCCCTCTTCTCCCACCCACTGCTCAAGCAGTTCCTCAGAGGGGCCAAAAATCTAAGGCCACCCATGAGAGCTCCAACTAAAGCCTGGGATCTTAACTTTGTCTTGGAGAAACTCACTCTTCCTCCTTTCGAGACAGCTGCCACTGCAGATTTAAAATTTCTTTAATGGAAAACAGCTTTCCTTTTGGCAATCACTTCTGTAAGAAGGGTATCTGAATTACAGGCCCTTATGGCAGTGGAACCTTTCATCATCTTTCATGCGGACAGGGAGTCCCTTAGAACAAATCCCTCCTTCATGCCCAAGGTGGTATCTAGTGTGGCTCTTAATCAGTCCATTCATTTGCCTACCTTTTTTCCTAACCCACAGAACAAAGGGGAATGGATACTGCAGTCTTTAGATGTGCAGAGACAGCTTAGATTCTACTTGGACAGGACTAAACCTCAAAGGAAATCTGAACAACTACTGGTGGCATTTGCTGCAGGGACAGAGGGGAAAGCTATTTCAAAACAAACCATTTCAAAATGGATAGGCCACTGCATTCATTTCTGCTATAAGTACCATAGAAAACCTGTCCCACAGGGCATCAGACCCCATTCAACCAGGGCTGCATCTACCTGTACAGCCTTTCTCAGGGACGTCCCTACTAGGGACATCTTAGAAGTTGCTACCTGGAGTTCTGTACATACATTCACCAAGCATTATCATTTGCCAATTTTCTCTAAATCCAGGTCTGGTTTTGCCACTGCAGTCTTGCAGGGCCTTATAGCTGGTGCTAATTCTATTTAAATTCCTCCTCCCAACCTTAGCTTTGGGAATCTACCCAAATGTAATGACTGCAAGAGTGAAACACGAAGAACCTAGTACAGTTATGTACATTTACCATAAATGTAGATGTTCGAGTGTATTCACTGTTGCAGTCCTGGTTACCCTCCCTCCAGCCCCCTTTTCTTCCTTTGGCTATACCTCTACTCTCACTTACTATGCCCTAAAAGCTTTTTGGTGTATTTGCTTTTCTGTTGGAGGTATATCCTTGTATTTATAGATTTAATTGCTTCCCATTAGGGGGACACCTGACATCTGGGGCAAGAAAAACTGATGTAATGGCGATGGCTGCATGTTTTATACCCCTGACGACCTGAAGTCATGGACGAAGGTACAGCAACCGACACAGGACCCAAGACTTTGTTGATCAGGCTGACTGAGGGCTACTGAAAGCAGATAACCCAAATGTAATGACTGCAACAGTGAATACACTCGAACATCTACATTTATGGTAAGTGTATACAACTGTACTTTCTTTGCATTTACTGTTCCAGATTATCCATACAGTACTTACTTATCCATCATATCTTCTTTTTCCATCATAAACCCCATAACATATTGCATCCAAATTTCTGTTTCAAAAACATTCAGACTGATACTCCTTTTATACATTTCCCCTACTTGTTTAACTCTGTCACATTTCAGTAATGCATATTCAATAGATTCCTACAACTTTTATGTTTGACATAATCTTGTACTCAAATGTTTATATTTCATTTGACCTTGACCAGTGATTTTTGAAACGCTGATCTTCGCAGAAAATCTGCCATTTCATTAAGTCCCTGTAAGTCTAACCTGTCTATTCTTTATTGCTCTTTTAGTAGTCACACTTGTTTCCACTCAGAGCTTCAGATAGTCATTTTTCTCCATAATTTTTTCATATTATACTTTTCTACTTTTATCTGCACCCTCTAATCTAATTTGCCAACTTTTTTTACGCTATACTCTTTGGCCTCATTATACTCGTGTACCTTTCTTTTTTTCTGTCTGCTTTTTGCCATTCAGAATTCTTTGTATTAATGCAACATCATATTTCCTACTATATTTTGTCCATCTTTGCCATCGCACACAGTATCCAGTATAAATTAATTGAAGCTAAATGTGTAATAGGATTCCTTAAACCTATCTTTCCATCTTCTTTTTTATGATATAACACTTTAAACTCTTTAAATGGGGTCCAGCCTTGAACCCCCAAATGATCCTCACAATGAGTAATAATTCCTTTTCTGGACAACATGGATGAGTGCACACCCCTTCCATGCATCCCTGTTTCCCCAACATATAAGCCTGTATAACTTGGAGTGCATTTGCACATTAAACTGCTTCTCCTTACTTCTGTTATTACACACTACAGTTTCACTTTCATTCACAGTTTCATTCTGTCCCCCCTTATGTACTCATACGTACATTTTTATCAAAATCAACATTCTGTTGTACAATAATTTCCTCTGACTCCATGGTTTAATAATTTTCAGATTCAACCAATAATTCACATTTGATACTCTCCTTATTTCTTCTAATACTTCCTTCCGTTATCCTTCTGTTGTCTCTGTTTTCCCAAACATAAGCCCCATCATACTTTTAAAAATCTGGGACATATACTGCACAACCACTTTTTGCAGCATCCCCATATCCTTTGCTTCTGTCTTAGTTCAACACTAATTCAACTTCATTTAACCCCTCTTCAGCTATATAAATTATTTCCTTAACTTGCACTTTATTCTTAGCAATTACAACTAAATCATCAGCATATGCCACCATTATTGGAATTCGTACCCTATATCTCATTTTCCATTCTGCCATCTCAACTCTCTCCTTGCATCATAATTTGACAGTATTCATAACTAATGCAAATAAAACTCCACTCAAGGTCATCATTGTTTTACCCCCCTCCTAATACACACTCCCTCACAAATCAGTCCATTAGCCATTATTTTATTCCATGTATCATTACATACACTGAACGCAATGAGTTTTCCATCCTCCTCCAATTCCATTTTTTCAAATAATTTCTAGTGTCCTGTCATGTTCAGTTCTTTCTCAATATAGTCAACTACTTATTTTATCCTAATCATAATCAACATATCTCTTGCCTGTCTTTTTCTCTGTTCCATAAATTACTTCATATGACACCACCAGTATTATTTTCCAAATCTCTTCAATTTATAATCTGCATTATTTCAAGTCAGCAGCCTAAAATTTCTTATGCTTTCTTTCCCTCCTTTTTTTAAAAAATAATCCTCATTACCCCTTTGCATACCTCTCTGTCTCTGTTATTCACACTAGTCATTCATAACTTATGCTACTGTGTAATTTTGCTCACCCCCCCCCCATATTTCCATAAAATCTATATCCTATCACCTGTCCCCAGTGCACTATTCAGTTATTTATTTTAATGCTTCATCCATCTTACTTATATTTGTATTTTTTCTTTAACTTGCTTATTGATGCCTTATTTAACTTCCTAATCCTCCATTTCATTTTTCCATTTATCACTTCCTTATCATGTAATTTTCTCAACTGTAACTCTCATAATATCTCTTAAGTTATAATAACTTTTATTCACAGTATCCATCACATTTCATTTCCTTCTTCTGCTTTGATTTTTCTTACCACAATAAAAAGTGGTGTCACTTCCTCCCTTCTCTTTTGCAAAAAACATTTCATCCTCTTTATTATAAATTTTTATTTTTCTTAGTTTTTATTATATAGACACATCTCCTTCTCCAAGAGTTCATTTTCCTGCATGTGTAAAATGTCTTCACAATCCTGCATGCTACTTATGTATGCATCATTTTAATTCCTCCAAAAATCCATTTCCATTTTCATATACTTCTTTTTATATTTGTCCTTGTACATTATCTACAAAAAAATATAAGTTTTATAAAAAGTCCTCATAGATCTGTGGGCTTCCATAAAATTTTCTTCCATTTTCTTTTTCAACCTTTTTATGTTAACTTTCTACAGCATTGTCTTTATATATTTGCTCTCTCTAATCTTCTCTTCTTCATCTCCTACCTCAACCAAATAGCCACTTAGAAAAATTACTCTCTGCTCTGTGTACCTCTTTTAAGCCCGCTGATAAAACTAACATAATCTACTTCTGTTTTCAAATGTCCTCTTCTGTCTGTATGCATTCATTCCTTCCCTAAATGCAGTTCTCCATATTTCATCATGTCCCTTCATGTCTTCACATCCTGATTTATCCTCCCTATATATTTTCTCAGATTGCAGTTAGTCAGTCCCTGATATTATTATATCCAGTTTAACTGTTACATATTTATTTTCTTAAATATACATATTATCTGTTTAATGTTAGTATATGCATATACCACAGTTATTTGTTACACCTTCTCCCCATATCTGACATCACAAATCACACCTCTCCCATTGACAAGTATTATATTACCTAGCAATTTAAGTTGTTGATTTTTAAACAATATCCATCTTTCTGTACCCAGCTCCTTTCCAAACCTCCACACAAATTTATTTTCCCACAATACGAACATCTGGTCTCTTGTTCCTTATCTAAAAATGTAGTATCTTCTAAACATATGATGCCTGCATCTTTCTTCCTGACACCATTTCAGTACCGTTAAACATCTGACTTCACTCTTCATGCTGTTAACATTTATTGCAATAACTTTCAAGTTTTCCTTTCTTCTTCCTTGCAGCTTTCTTTTGCTGTAACTATTTTTTTTTCTTTTCCTTACCCTGTTTCAAATAGTATTGCTAAAATCCATCTGCGCCTGTTTCTCCTCAGTTTCATCCTTGCTTAAAACTTCATACATATTTTGCATTTGCATATTTTACTGCTTATAGGTTCATAGGTAAGTGTTGGGTAGCTGCCCTTGTGGGCCATTTTAAGTCTAGCCAGTCTTTCCCTTTTTGTGCTCAAAGTAACTTACCCTATTTTGTTATAGACTGGTCTTAACCATTCCATGGTTGATAAATAAATATTATCCCTAATGAGAATAACTTGTAGTCGTACCATAGATAATTGGAGAGGACCTATGCATGGGATAAAGCATTTAGGAGATGCATCTTTCTGCTAGTAGTACAGGAGGCAGTCCCGGGGTAAATTTTCTTTTTCCCATCCATAGATCAAAGTTGCACTTGAACAGGGGCAGGGATGAGCTTTATTTTATGTGGATGGAGAATCTGCTCCATAGCAACAGTATCCTCTGAGAAATATACCTGTCCCTCCAAAACATTCTATTGATGTTGCAAAAGAGGTTTAGATCCCTAGACCAGGTATTTCTGATGCCATTTGACTTGCAGATATGCAGTAAATCAATCAGTAATGAGTTGGAGGATGTCTTGTGTGCCAGACAGATCACCTCATAGCAGTCTGTAGGATACTGAGTACAGTGACAGAGCTTTGAGTCAGTCCATGTAAGACATGTTGTTTAGGGCTGTATCCTTTTAGTAAGGTATCTCTGTGCATGTTATAACTGTTGCTTGTACTGCTTCTACAAACTTTCATCTATTTCATTTTGTTCCCTTTGTGAAGGCTGCCAGCCGAGCTAGCTAAAATCTTGTAAATAATTCTATATCATTGTAAATATTAATATGATCCATAGGCTTATCTGCAAATGTAAGTAACCTGTATGGTATGTGCTGAGCTTCAAAAATTTAACCACAGTGCATCCTGCTGGAAAGGAGCAGAAATGTATATGGACTATATGCCTGTGCAAATGTATGTTTTCATAGTAGAAATTGGGACATATAGAGTTAACTTGCAAACTCTAAGAAAATAAGTAAAGAGTTTTATGATTGTGTTTACCACAGCTAGAAGACAGAATGTCTACAGCTAGAGTTTCTTTCTATTGTCTTAAGACAGAAGTAATTACTAGGTTTAAAATGTAAAATTGTTAATTGTTTTACGACTTCTAGTTTCAGGTAAGGTTCTAAGAGATAAGTATCAGCTTCTAAGAGAGAAGTATTTTTCATAGAGACATGTTAAATTCTGTTGGTATCTGTTTAGCCTGGGAACTAGAGGCAGGTGTCAGATAGTGATGTCATCTAGCTAACCCAGCAGTAATCTGTATTATTAATTTAACAACTATCTCAGAGAGAAAGTCTGTGCATTTTGTATTTGTCTCTGGATCTGAACACATCCATCTTCAGCACTTGTATTTGCCTTGCTCTGTAAGTGAGTTATTTAGAACATAGTTTCTCTTAAAGATAGATAATAATATAGTAAGATCAGTCTAGATGTTTTCTGTATTTATGTGAGACTGTCCTGCATGTTGTTTTAAAATGTTTCCTGTGACTCTGAACTCTGTTGTCACTGCATTGAGTTATTGAGTATTGTCTTGTTCTTTTATTATTTATTATTAAATATACTTAAAACTTTTAATTGTGGCTGGTTTTGTATAGAGATATTTAAGCTCTTATAGTACTTGCATGTATTTTGGTAACACTGTACAGCCCACTGTTAAATATCCTTAAAGTCTTGGACACACTTACCATTTGGATAATAGTAACATTACACAGTAGAACTGATCACCTTTTGTAAGGGCCTTATAGTAGCTGATAAGAGTTGTTGGTGGTAGCTGGTACTACCTTACAGTCTGGGCCGAAGGGGGCATATCTAGTAAACCTGTGCCAGCCTTCCCCAGGAGTGTCTGTGTGGTATATAAATCAAATCTCAAAGTGTGCATGTGTCAGCTACTTGGGCAGGGACATAAAGCACTTGTTGTCCAGACAGGGTGCTGGAAGTTTTGGCTTGACCATTTAGCTGAGATCTTAACCCTATAGCTATGCCAGTGGGGAGTCTCACTGGGGATCTGGAGAGAGAGGGTGAAACCAGCCCCAGACTGACTGTAATCTCTGTGTGTTCTTAAGGGAAATTGTTATTTACTGTGTGTGTACTGTCATCCTTCCAATGTGCATGTCCCTCATAGGTGTGTGTGGTGAGGATTTAGGCTCCTTGATTACTGGGCTAGGGCAGGGAATGTCACACCCTCTTATACAGCTCATATGTAATGTCTTTCAAAATCAAGATTCTCTTGTACATTAACTTTCCCTTCCCCCACAGCTTTCATAATTTTCAGCATGTTCAAGGAATAATTCATAGTCATACCAAAAATGGCTCCTCCCCTATATTTTCGACAAGTCATTTTGTAGACTTTAATTGAATGCCCAGCTTATCTGCACTATGTGTGTCGTTTTTTAGGGTGAATCTGTATCAAATTTTCTTTGACATCTGAAAAAAAGTCTTAGCTGTCATCACTATCTTGCCATCATTTTTTCCCTTTAACAAAATAATACTGAACAAAACTCGTATTCTGCCATTAACTACATCCACATTAACTCATATCCCCAGCACCTATTCCATAAATCTCTTACCCTTCATTTTTTTTTTTAATTTCAGCAGTAGTCTGGCATTTCAGTTCCAAATACTTCCTCAACTCTTGTTCAGTCACATCTGAAATCCTGAACTGCATCACAATTTTATCCTGAGGAAAACAATGTTTTTAGTCACATTGTACCCTTTTTGTCACACAGAGGGATTTCTTGAAAAATATCAGAAAACTTTCCACCTGTATGAAAGTCTCAAATATTATTTCACCTAAGGACTCTGTCCCTAAATGAATCAGATCCCTTAAAGAACAACCTCACCCACAGACTCAAAAAACATGTTTATTTCATCATGGTTTGGTGTTTCCTACATTTTAACACCACTCTGGGACTATTTAGAGCTGTTTAGATATTTTTATACGCAATTTCTGACTCTGACCACATGGGGTCTGGCATCTTGAAATAATTCTGACTATTTAGTCTGTCTCTAAGTATCCCAGAATGCATTGTCTCCAAAAAATTGCATCAGATCTGCCATGTTTTCCCTAAAGCTCCTCTCTTTCCACTGGTTTTACAGGCATTCACTGCTGTGTTATAGCCACCTACTTTTGGTTAAAATTTTATCCTTTTTCAATGACTACTTCAAACACAAGCAGTGCAAATGCTACAGAACAGAACTGAAAAGTGCATTTTATTGCTCTTTCTTCTTAGAAATGCTAACTTGATTTCTTTTGTGAAGGCTGAAATCTAGTTCTTCAAGGTATCTCCCCTCCCCCTTCATACCTGCCTTCCCTAGCTGTCAAAGAGCTAAGGGTAATTTGACCCATTATCTGCATGTGATTGACAGCTCACAGCAGATGACCAGACTAATGTACTGTTTTCTTCTCAGCCTTTCCTTCCTTACAGTGGGAGATTTTTTTTGTTGCACTCCTCCTGTCAAATTTAGAACCAAGCTCCATAGCACTGGGAATAATCACTGTTTTGCAAAGCATCAAACTTCCACTTATTTTTCCTTCCTGTTTAGTTAAATAGCTAACAAATGATGCACTATAAACACAAAATATTTCACAGACTTGCATGACAGCACCCGCATGCTTTTTTTAAGTGGCAATTTAAGAAAATTATGGTATTGCATACTTCTTGTAATCTGATGTAGTGTTGTCGATTAATTGTGACAGACATCTGGTTCTTATGTAAAAACATAATTAATGTCTATGCATGGTCATTGCAAATTTATGGTCTTAGTTTTTGCAGCTGTTACTGTGCTTCTGCCTGTACTTTGTCACATATCAGTAGGGCTCTTCAGAAAAGTGAGATTATAGTTTGACATTTTTGTTAGGTTAAGAGTGGGCTGGACAAGGCAGCTCTGACATCACAATGTGGGAGGTCCACTGGATCTTCTATGCAGCATGCAAATCAGGCAGGTATTACATTACTTTGGGGGAGGAAACATCCCGGTAGCTAGAGCAAGAACTCTGGCAGATGTGACATCATCATTTCAGAGCCTGCTAGAGGTTTTTCAACTTGGTTTTCAAAGTGAAAGTAAAACAGTACAGAAAGGTAGGAAGCCTAACAGGGAAAACAGTTGAGTGGATTAGTTTTTAAAGCTGCATGGGTGATTTTTCGAGGCTGTATCAATGAACAGGGACTAAAAGAGACAGCAGTTGGAGCAATCTGCTTTACTATCCCGTTGTTGTCCTTTAAATCCTCGACAGAAAAGCCAAGTGGAATGTCTTAAGAACCCCAAACAACATTCTTGTTGGTAGAATCTTCATTTCTGGTCTGAATCCTCATTATAGGTTATGTTGTTATGCTGTTTAGACTTACCTGCATTATACTATCCCTTATGTCCACAACAACAATTTCTGCATTTTTTTAACTTTCCAGTTTTTCTTGGGTTTATCTTCTTGTAACATGGCCTCCAACACTGCTGCTTGTAGCAACTTCCTGGATCCTCTCTTTTTCTTCTTGTGTATGTCTAACCCTCCCCAAGCACAGTCTGCATCTGTTTCCTGTCTAAGAACAGTTGCTGTAACAGGAAGATGTTTCTCCACAGCCTGTGAACAAGATGAAGCCAGTTCATCACATGGCCATTTTTTATACACCATTTTCTATAAAACGACATTCTCCAGATTACCTTCATGAAAAACAATTTCATACTGTGAAAAATCCTCCTCCACAGTATTTGTAACATCTACAAGTGAAATAACATTTGCAGAAACTACATTTTTTCTAGACTTCTGGCTCTTTACTCTACATATTGTCCATTAATTCTCTCTCCTCCTCCATCTTCCTTCTCTTCCTGCAATAGCTTTTTTGGACCTTCTCACAGGAAAAGAGTAGGAGAAGTTCTTCTGTACCCTGGCTAGATTGTTTCTAGTCATTATGAATACCACCTTAGGTCTACCCTGAAAAGACCATATTGGCCTAGTGGGGCTAACACAGTCAAGAAAGTATAAATTAAAAAAATAAAAGATCATCAGACTGGATGTGTAGGATGGTCAAGTGTATGCGGCTGTTGTAGAGCCCAAATCAAGGATATTTCCATAGGCTAAGCCTCATTGTCACCCAGCTCAATGTGCAACAGCATGAGCACATTGTGGGCAGAGCTTGGGAAAAACAAGCCGGTGATAATCCAACCAAAATATGTGATGACGCTGACTCCAACTGCCCCATGACTCCATCTGAAACTGCCAATGATGGCCTCAGCTAGGGGATAATATGCTGTCTTTAAGGATGTCTCAGTCCTCTTCTCTCATACTCAACTCTCTTCCCTCACACTCAGCTATCCTTTTTATTCAGTTTAGTGCTGCAGAGATTCAAAGACTATCCTAGTAAAGTCTGGGTGTAAACTGCTCCTCCCAACTTGCACTTTCTTAATTTTCTGCTATCTCCTTTTTGACGGATAGATAATGGAAGAAAATTCATGGTCTGTAAGATCTGCATCTTATGCCTGTAGAGTTTCCCCTCCTGGCGTCCTTGTCTCCCTTTTCCTTGCTGGTTCTTATATATATATTATTATTATTATTATTATTATTAAATTGTTCCAATCACTTGTACTGTACTGCGCCCTCAGTTAATAAATTTAGGATCCTAGCATCTTCTCATGAAGCAGTTATCCTTTGCTGTGAATCATTACCCCTTTTAACTACCACATACACCTTTCTCCTCCTTTGTTGCTATTCTCCTCAATCCATCCTACTTGCTCCCAGGATTGGAGTGCTTCCAAGTTATGTACCGGTATAATCCTGCCTTTCATCTTAGTGTAAGCACAGTACATACCTCTGCTCTTAGAAATGGATGCCTTTGTGGCTTAGCATAGCAGCTTCGTCTGCAGTCATTGGTTCACTGCTCTGATGTTTTTTGAAGTATTAGTGTGTTTAAAATGAATATTTTCTGCCTTTGAGGGACTAAAGCTTGCCTGGTTTAGCATAACAGCATCACAGTATTTTACATGTGCCTTGTGGCTTGCTGCTGTGCTTGTATAGGAGTATTGCATTGCTATTTCCAGCTGTCTTGTCCCAGATGGACATTATATTTATTTCTGCTTTCATTTTCTGAATTGCACAAGGTATGTAAAGAAAAAAAATGTTCTAGCTACTTCATACCTTTCAACCTCTTAAAACACAAAATCTGGACAAAGCCATAAGTAACTGGGCAACAAAGGCCCAAAAATAGGGATACTTTTTGAATATTTCTCTTACAAGCTTAAAAAGTTAATAGAATAAAATGTTTTATATTAGTATGAATTTTCTGAAGGGTATGAAATCTATAACTCATGTCTGGTATTATTTTCTGACTTCACTCCTCGATGATTTGCCAGTGATTTGTCACACTTTCTATGAGAAACAGACCAACATATAAGGCAAAAATCTGGACATTTGAGAGAAATGGCTAATGTGCTGTCAGAGTAATATGTTATAACTTTTTTAACTGAAGTAGCCATTTCTAGTAGTTATTCCTAAGTTTTCCTTAAGTGGCTAAGGCAAATGAAATGATTTTATAGTAAATATTTTGACCGTGTTTTGGCCAGTGTTACAGCATAATCCTAGCAGCCAACATTCAATCTCTCTGGTGTGTTTCCATCCCACAGAAAGCATAAATGGTACTGTTATTAACTACTACTATTCTTTAACCCTTTATCCACTTGTGTTTTCTGACTGTAAGTCATTGTTTCTCCCTTCTTATATTTTATCTTACATAATATAAGCTTATTTCTATGTAACAATTTGCCATGCATCCCTTGCAATATTGTCATTAATCTTCAACCCTATACTCCAGGAGGTCACCAAAATGATGGAGTGAGAGTTCAGATTATCACTGATATGACCTCTGAAAGCATTGCCAAGCAGTAATACCAGGTCCATCAGTAATTGCTCAATGTATGTTGCCCTCAAAAGTTTCAGGCTCTAAACCTGTTACATAGTAAGCACTTAAGATTACACACCTGGAGCAGATTTCCAAGATTGACTGTAGCCCAGGGGTACAGCAAAGCCTAGGTGATCTGCCCTTGGCAAACTTACATTTTCTATACCTTCTGGGATTATGTTCATTAATATATATTGAGCTATGAAACACTGTTTCAGACTAATTGCCTACAATGTTTTGCTTAAACATACTCAGGTCTCCAGTGAATGGATTGTTTTCATAACATGGTGGTCCCTGACATGGGTCAGCTGTGCTGTGTTCACCCTTGCTGGGCTCAGGCTATTTTCCTGTCCCCTTCCTCCCATCTGACCTCTGTTTTCCCCACACAGTCAGTGCAATCCATACAACTATATGCCCTTTACCCACCTGTACCTTCATTAATAATTTCACATATCTAATTGCATCTTTCTCTACCCTCCCTCTTTAACATCATCTCACTTGCTTCTAGTTTCTCCATTCTCTGCTTCACTTCTCACACCATCACCAACTCACTTTTTCCTCCTCCTGTATTTCTATTTGTATGGTTGCAATTCTTCTGCCCCCACTGTGTCTAATTACCTCTAGCAGTGCTACTTAGACAGTTGTTCGTACTACCTCCCCTTTTCTTGCTAGTACATCTCACATTCTTATATCCCAGTCTCTACATTGTACACTATCCCCTATCTCATCTATCAAACTCTGTAGTAACACCCATTGCAATTCACTATAATCTCTATGGTGTTTGCCCCATACTTGTAGCACTTAACAAAAAATTCACCACCACTTACTTCACAAACTCCTATTTAAAGCTCAAGTCAAAACTAAGCTACTGTTATCCCAGCTTCACTATCACCAGTCTATGACTCTTTGTGGTGATATCTACCCAAATCCAGAGCCACCAAACTTCTCTCAAAATACTCCTATAACCACCAAAGCTCACGCCATCCTAGATCATCCCATCAAGCAAACCCAAAAGGCTTACACCTCTACAGCATAAACACAGCATTAATAACAAGCTACCCAAATTCCATGCCTGGATAGCCTGTCATTCCCCTGACATTACTGTAGCTACAGAAACCCAGTTGAAACAATAAATAAAAGATGAGGAGATCCTACTACCAGAGTTACCATTCTCAGATTAGAGAATGAAATAGAACAGGTGGAGAGGTCATAGCCTATCTAAAAAGCCTTGAGCAATCTCCCTACTTTGCTGCCCTCTAACACTCAAAAACACAGAAATTCTTATCTCTTTACTCAAACTTAAGAATCACAAAAGCATATGTATAATAGGTACATCATCCCCCGGTAACAACTGTGGCATGGCCAAAGAGTTCTTCTTTTGGACAACATCAAAAAAATCCCACAAGAAGCAATTCTATTAAGAGATTTAAACATCACAAAAATTGCCAAATGGGCCAACAGTCACTAGTAAACGAAAAAATGGACCTCAGAAGGTGCACAATAAAGCTTTCAGACAGTCCGGTTTTACACAATTTATTCCGAGTATTCACTCCACAATAACATAGATAACGCTTAATCTAACAGATACGTTTTCGTTTTAAAACTTCATCAGATGTGGGATGGTCTTAAGACAATTCCCACAGACCAGTACCCCAGGATAGCCATCTTACGAGATTTTGGCTGCAGCATCATTCACCACCACATCAAACTCCAACACCAAGAACAAATACAAATTTTAATTTATAACGACATCCAGGAAATGAGAAATGTGAGTTTTAAATGGGAAATCAGCCACCTAGCGAACAAATTGTAAAACACTTCACGACTGCAATTGTCTTCCCCTTAAACATCAATTGACAAACAATCCACAGTGACAGCTCTAGTATTTCCATTAACTTATGTGGCCTCATTGAATTGTATTTCTGCTACTACCTGATATTAACAAATACAGGTAGAAAGTCTACCATTGACTGGATCCTTATTAACACCAAAACTAAGATTATTTCCAGTGGCTCCCTCCCCAACACTTCAAGTGACCATCTTCGTACATTTGTTATCAGAGATCACATCTATATATAAAAAAAGAGCATAGATGCAATTATGTACCCAGACTGTCCTCACCCTTACCGTTAACTGTAAAAAAAAAAAAAATATATATATATATATATTTATATGTGTATATCTCAACGAGAAGACACTGCAAACACTTCCATTTGATGAAGGTGTCTCAATATTTATTACAACATCCCTAAACATCCCAAATTAACATTGCTGCAATGTGAACTAAAAGAGTTAAGATAAATGCCACACCTTGGCTATCCAGATAAACTAAGCAGCTCATGAAGTAAAGGGATAGTGCATGGGAAATATGAAAGAAATAGAATTGATTCAAACTTTCAAACCTTTAAACATTTCAGAAATGTGACTAAGCAAAAGATCAAATTAGACAAGAAAACATATTATAGAAACTTTCAAATTAGTACTTAAAATAACCCCACACTTTTCAGGTTCTCTACCAATAAATTCCTAAATTGTTGGCATATCTCTTAACTGACACCCTTCCTTAAACTCTCAGACTGATATTGCTACACAATTGAACACTTATTTTATACAAACTGTAACTTCATCCTTAAATAACTCTAGCGCTTCATTTACACCAGTCTTTCCATCTGGTTGCCATGCACCATCGCAACTCCATGTGCACTGAACCAGCTTCCACCTCCATCATAAAAGGACTTCTCCTCACACTTATGCCCCTGATAATTTGCCTGAAGAATTCATCAGAATTGCAGCTGATGCTCTAGCGTATCCCATTTCTATACTTGTAAATTGCCCCTATAAAAGAAAAATATGTTCCTGATCTGTGAAAAAATTGTACATATTATCTTTGAATATGAGTGGAAAAATCTATCGAGATCTTCAGCTACAGACCAATAGCCATTCTTTTCACCCTTGTCTAAAAGAAATGCATTCAGTCTCAACTAGTCAAGTTCATTACTGATGGTGATCTTGTAAATGCCACACAACAATGATTATGCCCTTATGAAATTCCTGTCACTGCTCTTTCAGGGTCCTCCTCACCATAAACCAAAATACAAGTAGAGATAACCTGGTCTGAGCTGTATTCCTTGACCTGTCCACCTGTCTCAGGTCTTCAGTACAATTTCCCACATCATTAGGACTTTCTTTTATGGCTCCTAGTTTGCAGTCATCTGCAAACTTTGTTAGCTAAAGACCTTCTGTGTTTCAGAGAAGTAGTTACCAAACAGGAGAGGACCCGGGACTGAACCCTGTGGTACTCCACTTGTCACTGTTTTGAAATCGGATTTGGAGTCTGCTACTTTCACAGTGTGGGTTCTGTCAGTGAGCCAGTTGGCAACTCATCTTGTGACATAGGGATTTATACCTAGTTTAGTGAGTTTATTTATAATTCCAGAGCGGGAGGATGGTGTTGAAAGCCTTGGCACAATCTAGATAGGCTGTGTGAACCACCTTACCCTCATCTACGGCTTTGGTGACCACTTCAAAGAAGTCTATCAGGTTTAGGAGACATCATCTGCCTTTTACAAACCTGAACTGGGTGGGGTCCAGAGTTTGGAGATTACCAATGTCATTGTTTATAAGTTCCATGATGATACGGTCCATAGCCTTGCAGACCAGGCTTGTCAGGCTAATGGGGTGGTAGTTCCCAGGATCTGTGGTGGCTCCCCCTTTGTGGAGTGGGATGACCGTCACTGTGCACCATTCAGTGGGCACAAAGCCTGAGGTAAGGCTATGCATGAACATGGTACTTAGGTGGGGTGCCAGTTCGTTCTGTAGTTCATGTAGAACACAGCCTGGG
Source organism: Protopterus annectens (assembly GCF_019279795.1). Lineage (NCBI taxonomy): Eukaryota > Metazoa > Chordata > Ceratodontiformes > Protopteridae > Protopterus > Protopterus annectens. Next base: position 873,954,176 of record NC_056743.1, on the reverse strand, counting down.
ATGTTTTCAGGTCCCATGGATGCTGTGTTCTTGGCTTTGGAGAGTGTGATTTTAACCTGTGCAGCCGTGATTACAGGAACTTTGCATTCTTCCGGTATAGAGATGGGCCCTTTAGGGGGTGAGAGGGAGGTAAAGTTAGCACTGAACCTATCTGCTAGGATGTTGGCATTATCAGTTGGTTCTGTATATTTAGTGCCATTGTGCTGTAACTCAGAGCAGATCTGAGTGTTGCCTTTGAGATTCTTGACATAGCTATAGAATGCTTTGTGGTTGTCTTTAGAATTAGTGGCAATTTTGTTTTCGTAACTAGCTTTGGAGGATTTTATGAGGGATCTTAGCTTCTTACTGAGGCTGACCAGGGAGTTCCTCCAATCATGGGATTTTACTTCTTTTTGCAACAGTTTCTTTCTTCTGTTGTAGAGTTTGTTTATGGCAGGGGACCACCAGATTGGCTTCCTTTTTTGGAGGATAGCATCTTGGTTCTGTTAGGGATTGCACGATCCATGCACTCGTGTAAGTGCTTATAAAGTGCAGTTGTGTAGGATTCAGCAGTCGTTCTATTGTCCATCTGCATGGGTGTCATGAAGTTTGCCACTTTTGTCTTAAGAAGCGTGAAGTTGGCTTTGGAGTAATTTTCTACGGTTGTTTCCCTAATGGGGGCTGGGGTCGGGATGTGGAAGTCTAGGGTGATTAGCTTATGGTCGGATCTGACCAACGAGGAATTGATCTGTGGTGTGGAACACTGGTTGCCCATGTTGGTAATGACCAGGTCTAGGATATTGCTGCCCCTGGTGGGGGTGTGGATAAGTTGATCCATGGCACTGGAATTTATGAATTCCAGAAAATGTTGAGCAAAAGAGTTGGTACATGAGTAGTTTTTCCATTTAATGGTGGGGTTGTTGAAATCACCCACTATGGGTGTTAGGTTGTACCCTAATATTTTACAGTGTATCAAGAAATGAGGAGTGGGAATCCTGGGGCATGGTGGGGGATCTGTAGCAAGCTACAATTTGGATTGCGATCTTGCCCAGAGTTAGTTACACTTGGATAATCTCAGATGCATTATGCTGAGCAACTAGCCTGGAGGTGTGGATATTCTTAATGAATATGGACACGTCTCTGCCTTTAGTGTTTCGGTCCAGGTTAGGTGGCCAAAAGGTGTGGTATGAATTATAGCCTGGTAATGCAGGGTTGCTCTCTGGAGCCTTGAACCAGGTCTCTGTCACTGCACAGATGTCGATGTTTTCCATTTTAAGGAGTACCTCGAGTGAGTGCATTTTGAGGTTTAGACTTCTAGCATTGAGTAGCATTACCTTCAGATTTTGCTTGCTTGTACCTGTTATGGTGGTGAATTTGTCATTTGAACCTTGCCTAAAAAAGGCACTATAGGGGTGGCAAGAACCTTAGCCATTATCTGGAATCCCAAGCTTGACAGATGCAGGCCATCTCTGACAAAGCATCGTGGTCTGTTGATCATGTCATACCAGGCAGACAGATACTGGATCCCCTTAGAATGACACCAGAAGCTTAGCCAATTGTTGAAGTCAATCATTTTGTCCTTGTACTGTGGTATCATTCTGGGTGATGGCAGGATGCAACTCAGGGCTAGGGTCATACCTGCCTGGGCTACAAGATCGGACAGCTCCTCTATGTCTCTTTTCATATATTTCAGGGAGGTGCATCTCAGGTCATTCACATCAACATGGACAATGACAGAGTCATATTTGTACTTGTTTTGGAGTGACCTGAGTGCGTGCATTATGTGACGGATCCTGGCACCCGACAGGCAGCTGACAGTAACTTTCTCCTTGTTTAGCCTGGTGAGTGGAATATCAGTGTGCCTGACTATAGAGTCACTTATGACTAGAGTGTTGGGTATGTTGTTATACCTTATGGGCTGTGGTTGAGTGGCACACTGAGTTTGTGGGCTATGTGTCATTTGGGTTGTGTTGGGGGAGGGTGGATGTTGCTTGTGTTTCTGCTTTGAAGGTCCCTGTTTCTTGGGCAGATTTTTATTGAGAGCCTCCGTGAATGTAGTTGTGTGTTTTGTGTTTCTATGTGTGTGTTTTGGTGGTGTAGGTTTTGAGGGACTAAGTGATGAGTGTGGTGTGGTGCAAGTGTTTACCTTCTCCTCTTGACTGTCTAGTCCAGTCTTGGGTGAAGAGAGCTTTGCTACCAATTTGGCTATATAAGTGCATCTCTCACAGGTTGTAGTGTTGGGTGGTAGGACGAGAGGGTTGTCTGTGTACATGAGGCAATTGCTGCATTGCCCCAAGATGCCCAGATTCATCAGGTAGACAGGAGAAAACACTGGGAGCTGACCCTTAGACATGGCTGGATAGGTGCTTATTTATTAAGTACTAAAAACTGTTTTCCTCTAGACAAGTGAGGAGAGTTGAGTGCTGTAGTAATTTTCTGATTATTACAATCTTTTGGGGGACAGTGGTACATCCAGGTGTGTGTGTGTTAACTTTGTCTGATTATTACAACTTTTGGAGGACAGCGGTACATTCATATCCACAGTTATGTCATCTGGCACCGTGAATAGCTCAAATAGAGGAAAAATTACAATCACATGATCAACCAGCCAACTTTTTTTTAAAAGTTTTTTAAAAAGGAAATGTTTAAAACATAAAAATATGTACAAATAATGTGTTATACAAATAGCTCCCCAGACTGGCAGCCCTCTCAACCCCCAAGTCAAGGACCAAAGAAAAAAAAATTAGTTGCTAATAAGCTGACCTCACAGATGCAGTATTGGCTTTCATATAAAAAGCCACACTATCACCGCCATCTTGTGTGAATGCCAGTCCTGCCCCTTTACCCCATCTGTAGCTGCTGATCTTACCCTCTAACAGCTTGTGACTGGGGCAGCTGCACCCTTCACCCCACCCTAGTTATGGCTCTGGGTATGTCCCAGCTCTAGTTGGTTAAACAGTTCCTCAGCAGAGTTGTACATCACCATCCTCCTTTGAGGTAACTCCTTCCGTCAATGGGGATACGACCTGTCTACATATGGATCAGGCTTCACTTAGTATAAATCCCTACCTCTTCCAAAGGTGGTTTTCACGTTGCCCTTGAAATAGTCCATTTAGTAAGTTGTCTTTGGGAAGGTAGAAACTAGGGGAAGATAAAGCTCTTCACACCCTCAGTATCCACCTTTAGCTCAGCTGTTACTTGAAACAAGTGTACAAATTGAGAAGGGTGGACCAGTTGTCATCTCCTTTATTCCACAACTGGAAAGGGCTGCATTGTGTTTCACCATCAGGAAGGTAACCTTATGCTGGCAAGTGTTATAGTTAATGATTGCTCCACTTTAGTAGTGTCTTTTTTCAGTATGTCCTTCAAAAATGTATTTATTGCTGAGGTTTGTGCGGTGATGACATAGCCTGTGATATACACCTTTAGCAAACATTACTGTCTCCACTTTGACTCTGGCAATCAAGTCTCCTTTGGAAAGTGGTTTTACAGGATTCATTCTTCTGAGATCTGTCTTGAACAATTCTCTAGCTACTTCAATACCAGTGGTTTTACTCTTGGCAGCGTAGTCAGTGACCTGTTAAGGAGTGTCCTCATTGTTAGATAAAATATATACAATGTACATTCTTGCTGTGTTGGTTGGTCTGGTATGCCCTCACTCCATCATCCTGCAGATGAATACCGCAGTCTCCACTATTGGAGTTCCCTGGTATTGGACAAGTGGATACTTGGATATTAATTGTAAACAGTGTAATGCATAGGTCCATTCTTGTATATTGATTAACAGTGTATGTGCAAATATTCAATGTTGCTTCCTTTTTTCACAGGATGGTGCATATCCTAGGCTAGGGGCATATTGGTGGGGATGGGGGAGTTGCTCACGTATTAGGCGTGCAGTGTCACAGCATCTGCTGGAAAAGGTTCACATGCATTCTTAGGCATTGGAACTTCTAAAAATACAGCCAGATTGTGATTAGTGTAGAAGATTAATGCAACTAAGGACCGTCAATGAAGTTTTCACTGATCAACTGTTATAGTAGGAACACATCTATTATTTCTGGCTACATTCCTACCAGCTGTTGTGAATGCCATCATCAGTATGCTATTTCTGGCTGTAGCCCTGCCAGGTGCTATACATGTCTTCAATGTGTCTCTTCAAATGAGCTGTTTTGGTGAATGCTTTGAAATCTGTCCTGTCCCTCCCATATGGAAACAAAGTAACACAAGGGACGTGGACAACTGCCACCCTACTGCCATTACAATTATGTTAGGAAAGACGGTGGAGAATGTTTTCACCCAGCTGTTTTCCTATATGCATGACAATTCTTTGCTGAATGCATATCAGTATATATTCAAGGTACTTCCACTGTGTTACTGTTCCTCATTAATAAGTTTCAGGATGTGCTGGATAATGCCTTCTCACAGAACATATTTCATTAATCTTGCAAGGCATCAGATTTTGCAAACCATTATATCATTAAACATAATCCTTTTTTGTGTTGCAGGAGACTGATTTCCTCTGGCTTTCACAGTGAAAATTAACATGCTCACAGATGTGTTGTATCACTTCCACATTAATATACCCATGGATGTGTTGTGTCACTTCCACTTCTTTCTTAGTGTCACTAAGTGCTGATCCTCATGTAAATCACTGCCACTCTGGAATAGAACATATTTCTTCAGACTAGTCTGGTGTCTGTTCCCCTCTTAACAAAAATTCACACTGCAGAAATGAATAATAAACATTAAACACCCTTTAAATACTACCAAATCTTAAACATTTTGTGCAGATAATCCTTCAGCCTGCAAAATTCCTTCCAGCTTTTCTCCATTGTTGAGTGTAATCAGAACCTTCTTATCACTGCATCCTTCAGATATCTCTGCCTGCTCACTCGTCACCCTTTAGCATCTGATTTCTATGTTTAACATCTGCAAGACCATCAGTTTCAGAACAGGGATAACTGCAGGACCATCTCCTCTTTGTCTTCCCAAATGCATATGGATGGTGACAGAAAATCAGTTCTCCTCTCCCTCACTTATGGTCTACCTGCATATGTTAGTGTTTCCCTACTGTGCATGTTTGTCCATTTGTTTTCTAAACTCATGCAAAGATGTGAGATGTACTGTTATCTCAACTGTCTCAACCAAAGAAAAAAAAATGAAAAAATACTAAATTACTCCAGTCGTCTACACATATGATATTATCAGAATCCATGTCCACAGTCCTTATCAAGGCTGCTTTCTGGACCAGATCAGGCATATTAGATCTTAAAGGATCCCCTTTCCTCAGTAACCTTAGTTTGCCGCGTGATTTCCATTTCTGCTTTCTGGCTACACTTTACCGTAGCCTGGAACGTCAGTCACAGACTCAAAAAAACAATAATTACATATCACTTGGAACCAGAAAGACTCATATTTTAGGTCTTCAGCCTGGCCATCCTTTACAAAGCTTAAAAGTAGGAGTATCAAGCAAGCTGATGGACCTAGTAGTGTTGAAGCCTCACCGTAGTCCACAGCTGCAAAAGTTACAGGTCCACTGGATGACTACTGTAACACACCCAGTGAAATAAAATGGGTAAATATCAATGCCCATATTATCTGCAACAAACTTCCATTGCTGCAAGAATGGTTCTCTCACTACAGCCCTGATAGCTTGATTATCACAGAAATGTGGCTAATGCCTCATATCCTTGACAGTGAAGTTTTCTCTGGGTAATAAGACATGATAAGCATCATAAAAGGGCAAGTAGTAATGTAGGGTCAGTTTGGTATGTTATCTTCAATGTTAGCTAAGTATAACATGTTGTATGTAGGCAGTGCTAGACATGCTGTTAGACAACAAGGCAACAGATGCAAGCAAGAACGTTTCAACAGCAGGCAGCTGCATAAGGCATAGTTCTGCAGGTTGCTGTGCCATAAAACAGGGAAGTTCTGTAAGGCTTTCACTATGACATGGTGGTCCTGCATTTCATATGAATCTTATAGAGATGTGTGTGTGTGTGTGTGTGTGTGTGTGTGTGTGTGTGTGTGTGTGTGTGTGTGTGTGTGTGTGTGTGTGTGTGTGTGCATGTGTGTGAGTTATCTGTATCTGAATTATCAAAGAAAAACTGCTCTGAGGATAAGTAACATTTCAGGCACAATATTTAAAGGAAAGATATCATGGGGCAATTCAGCATTTTTCATCACATACATACATATCTTAACATTTTCTAGAACCTGAACACTACGAAGTAGGTAAATGTGACATTAAAGCCATTATATGCTAAAAAAAGTTGATAGTATTATGGAATATCTGTGACAGACGTGTTGCCGGTCCTCATTTCCTCATTCTTTCTTACTGTGCTTGCACTGTCTTGCTGCAGTGTTTAGCAAGTGCATGTTAACAAAGTTACTGACTGAGTACAGCATTTAGAAAGTGCATGCTAACACAGTGAAGGAATGCGTTTCTCATGCCTTCACATAGACACGCTGTTCCCCTAATCCAAACAGTACAAGAGTGTTGCCAAGCTGTAAAGTGTTGTGAGGAGTAATGGATATCCTGTTCATTCAGTTACTGTTATCACAATGCCATGGAAGTGTGCATCTGCTAAGGTTAAGAACATTAAGCATGCTAAAGCAGCGCTTGTGTTAAGTTCCTTGTCACCCTAAATGTAACTTTGTAACAGTGCCACCTGACAATGGTTTAATGAAGACTATCACAAAGTGGTGCACTCTGATTTTCAGGGGCATCCCCAGTTCGCTTAAATGTTTGTTCTGCCCCTACTAAAGTTTGAGATTATTTTCAAAAAGGTAGTGGACTAAAGTCAAGAAATAGCCACCATTAGCACTAGATTTCTCTTAGCTCAGAAAATGCATGCTCAGCCAAGTCCTCTTAGTCCATTAGTGTGTTTAACCAAATTATATCAATATTTCAAAAATTATCCCTTTGTCTCTGATTCTGGAAATGTAAGATTGAGGGCCGCAGATACAAGTGTTATATTACTTGCTCACAATGCAGAAAGTGCATTCATATTAATTCACTTCATTTTGAGGATAGAGATAATTGAATAGTCGCTTAGAATATTTGGTTTGTACAATGAATACTTGCTTTACATCTGGGAAAGATGAGCGAGACTACAGTTATGAGCAATCAAATCAAATGTCAACTCAACTGCTGTTCTGGTCTAAAAAGATCTCACCAGTTCCTCTCCCATGACACTGAAGCATCCATAGGTAATGGGATTCTGAAAGTACAGCTAGAATATGGCCTCAGTCACTACCAATGCTTACAAGAAAAATCTGACCTGTCTCCAAACCAGCTCTAATAATATCACTAGATTTATTTCTGTGTACCCTAAAAGGGAATATCGTTTTAATGGCATTTGTAATTAACCAGAAGTATACCCTACTCCTAGGGACAGTAGATAACTCATCTGGCTCCTGAGTTGTTCCCCAAACTACTGCTCTCCTCTCAAGTTTGACTTGAGGAGCAAATGAAAAAAATCTCTTAAGAGTTCAAGACAAAAAAGCTTTCTTACTCTGAAACTGTAGCAAACAGCTTGCAGCAGTCAAATTACTGCACACAGAGCACTTCAGCCATAACCATAAGTGCCGTATTGACAGTCATTTCTGAAGCCAAATTATTCTGCCTGCTTCAGAATTTAACTGTAGCTCTGTACTCCCACACTGTCAGCACCTGCTGATCATGTCCTCCCAACAGCTTGTTCCGGGGCAGTCACCCCTGTGCCCCGCTCTGGTTACTGCTCTGGTATTCCTAGTCTTCATCACCTACAACTCTTAAATGTATAGGCCTTCCTCCTTTTTTTGCCAGCAGATTAACTAAAAGATGCACTACATATAAACTAAGACCACAGACCCGTGAAACCCCCTCCATAATTATTTCTAGGAAAAGACATTTTAATACTGAGTAATCTCTCAACACTAGTCACTTGTGTATGGCAGGACATACCACTAAAGCTATGATTACTCTAGTCTCTAGGCCTACCAAGGTTTGTGTACCCAACTTAAAAAGCAGTTGAATCATGAAGCCTCCTGAAAGTGATATAAAGTAGGTAGCCTGACTTCAACCTATTCCCTTCCTGTAGGCTCTCACTTTCTTCAGGATGTACTCTATTATTCTGGCCATGAAGTTTCCCCTAACTCATTTTCTTTAATCTTCTGTATTTTCCTTTCACCCTGCCTTAACTTTTCCTTCTTTCTTCCTGTGTGCAACTAATTGTACATACTGAATATTTACTACACATGCGTACTACATTTTGTGCCAGTTATATAATTTGTCTTACAGTTTAAATCCTGATGGTTGTATTTTAATTATATTTTTTCTTAGAGTGCTAGTATCTAGCTTATAAAATACTTCCCACTGTTCAACACTATACGTGTATTCATGTCTGTTGTAATCTTCCAGGCTGTGCTTGTCGAACGTCAGTTTGAATCACAGTTCTACCCCAGTCAGCAAATGAAAATAAATTAAATACAAGCATAACTACATGCACATGGTACCTGTGTTATTTCACATAACATCTTTCAGACATCTTCCTTAACTCTGCCCTGTACATGACATATTGACTTTGGTGGTTTGGTTAGAAGACTGGACAAAATATGACCTTATTTGTCCATTACCTAGTTAGTGCAGTAAAACATGCAGACACACAGGTAGTTCATGAAGTGCAATGTGTACATGACTGCAAAGATAATGTAAGCTATTTCTGTCTGTATGTGCATATAACAACTTCAGATAGGATAGAGTTAAAATCATTAGTTTAAGACAGTAACACATTCCTGTATAGTGCTCACTGGATACAGCAAACTGAGTAATATCAAATTGATCAGTAAGGCATTTGGTTAATAGTATTCCAGTTAATGTCTGCATAATATATTTCAAAATGATGGTGAATCATCTCCCAGCAAATATTGCAAACAGTTCCTGTAACATCACTCTATTTTGTTTTGCTTTGCTTACTATACCGGAACTTGTGTGTGTGTGTATGTGTGTGTGTGAGTCTATTGCCTGATATGTGTATGTCTGTATATTTTATATATACATATGTACACACACACATATGTATCCCCATCATATGATTGAAGTTTCAAAACTTTGAAATTTATATGATCGAAGTTTTGAAACATTGAACATGATTACCCTTTTTCTCACTGTAGTACGATCTCAGAGTTTGGTATATTTAATTTATAGGAGGTGTGGGGATGCATTGGGGGCTTGTCCCCCTGAAAAAATGTAAAAAAAAAAAACAGTTTTGTTTTTTCTTTTTTTTCTTTTATGTTCGATATAGGGATACACACACACACACACACACACATATATATATATATATATATATATATATATATATATATATATATATATATATAGCCATACACATATTTTATATATGTACACATATATGTCTATCCCCTGGATTCAGTAATGCCTATACTAAGTGTACACCATTCTGAGTGAACAGACAACACAGATATAACTCATACCTTCTTCCTCCTAATTTTAGTTTTCCTACTGATATTTCTTGCAGCTTTAAGAAGTTAAAAGTTATGGGCATTCAGAAGCCATGCAGCTGAAACGTTGGTATGTCCTTAAGAGGTCATTTGCATATATCCCATGGGAACTGCACTGTAGGAGGTTTAAGGTATTACACAGGGAAGACTTGTTTGGATGAGTCTCTTGCAAGTTTTACTGATTGGTTTCTCTGTGTACGCTTTTTACCCTTTGGTTGGATGTTGTTTGGAATATTTTGAAAACACCTTAGTGTTTATGGGCATCAGATAGGATTTTAAGCCCTGTGGTTCTAAAGTATAAACAAACAATCCAGTTATTCTGTATTCAGAAAGGCATAATAAAGTCTGAAACATGGTATTTTCTACAGCTTGTGTGTTTTGACTTTATTGGCTTGAACACAGGCATACATAAAGTCTTAACAATTAAAAAGCAAAAGTCATGGGCATTCAGAAACCATAGAACTGAAACACTGATATGTCCTAAGGGTTCATTTGCTTATATCCCATCAGCTGCCACTACAGGAGGTTGCATACACACACACACACACACACACACACACACACACACACACACACACACACACACACACACACACACATACACATACATACACACACACATATATATATATATATATATATATATATATATATATATATATATATATACACACATATATATATATATACACACACACACACACACACACACACACACACACACACACACACACACACACACACACACACACACACACACACACACACACACATAATTTGTGTGTGTGTTCATCAGTGCTTTAACTGTTGAATCAGCGTAAACAAAAACAAGAATCACAACAAAGTACACCAAAAGTATGCAAATACTTTAATAAATCGCAAAAAAATTCTCAAAACAAATATAATATGATAGCAACGGTATCAACAACAAACAGAAATCAAACATGCAAATATAAAGCAGTAAATCTGAGAAAGTCCAACATACATCACAAGAAAGGCAATTACCTAATGTGGCACAACTTATGTTCTTTATCTGCATAGTTCTGATGAAGAGGTGTAAAACAGTCACCAGATATGACCCTGAAATGCACACACTCCGCTCAGTGCTGCTGTCATACAATTTCAGATGTCACTGAAATAAGAACAGAGGCACACCTAACAAGTACACAATATTCCCAGCTTGTGACAGTTTTCTATCCCATTTTAGTTAAAAAATGGGACCACTCTCCCAGGTAACAGAGAAGGCGCTGTAAATCAAAACGTTGTAGGATTATAGCAGATGAGCCAGTATAGTAAATGCATAAACCATATGGTGGCACACATGCATAGAGCCAACATTTTTTCCTACAGCATGCTGTCAGAAACTCTAAACACGTGACTCTGTGTTGATGCAACTTGGAAAGCTGTGCTGTCACTGACATTAAGACATCACATAAGCATCTGAAATGGGCTCCTTGAATGCTTTAAGTGAGTACATTTCGTGGTCTGTACACAAGTGTGACGTGAAGCTTCATCCTTTTTGGCTGAGATGTATGTTATGCAACAAGTCTTTTGCAGTGCACTGTGACCATTTCACAGTGTGGTTATGAATAATTAAAGCAAGACCATTTTACGCCTAACTTTCGTCAAAGTTAGGAAGGCTGAATACATTGCTCAAAATTATATTAAATGTATTTTACCTGACACATATAACAAACAAAGGGTGAATATGGCCTAAACTTGATTGAGTTATATAGAGTGAGTATTGTTTGAAAGTGTTCTCAACTCATGTGGGTTTGGGCTGACCCACTAGATGCAGTGTATCTTGTGAAGCTAAATATAGTCGGCAAAGAGCAATAGTACAGAACAGCAGAGAGACTGTTACAAACATCACATTTTTGTAGGGGAGTCCATTTTCATTCTCAGTAACCAGTAAGCCCTGTGCAAGAAAACTGAAAATATTAACATTAATTAAAGTAAAATAAAACAATATTATCCATTACCAAGTAGTCTACAAGTAACCTTAACTGCAGTTCAAAAACTGATACCTCAAGTAAATAAATAAATATCATAAAATAGAAGTAACACAAGTAAATAAGCCTTTCAGCTTACCTCAGAAGTTTTTTTAGAAAACCACACGAGACAATTCCATTCATAAAAATATGTGATAGTGCTGGAAAGTACTCTTAAAATGAATATTTATTGCAGAATAAGTTGGAAATCATAATGCAGATGTAAAATAAAAAAAGCATCAAAAACTTATAATAACCAGAATATGTGGAGGGTTAGTTTGTATGAAAAAAAAAATCTTGTATTGTAGAATTAGGGAACTCATCTCATCTGAATCTACTGTACATGCATTTTCATTTATTGCACACTGCACCTCAAATATATATGTATGTGTCTGTGTGAGTGTACATGAGCACACACATCTGTGTGTGTGTGTGTGTGTGTGTGTATATATATATATATATATATATATATATATATATATATATATATATATAGATATGTGCACATATATATATATAGATATGTGCACATATATATATATATATATATATATATATATATATATATATATATATATATATATATAATGGTCTACTTTGAAACATCTAAAACCCATAACATCTAATTTCATAACATTGAGACCAGAACATCTAAAACCCATCACATCTAATTTTATAACATCTAACACTACAAATCACAAGAAAACATTGGTTTACCTTTATATGTGTGTAGTGCACATATGTGAAACTGGATTGTGCGAAAGGACATTTTCCAGTTTTTGTATAGACGAAAAAAAATGCATCGAATGTGCAATGAGCGAATGCACAGTGAATTCGCTCATTGCCGAGTCGGCAATTTGGGTGAGGATTGCACTATAGTGGGGATCAGGAAATGGACCCTTTCTCCACTGTAGTGTGATCTCGGAGTTAGAATATTAAAGTGGGGGGGTGGGGGGCTTGCCCCCTCATGGGGTGCAGGGAGGCTTGCCCCCCCCTGCATTACATTGTGTGTTTGACGTTGGAGTTTGAAATTCAGTGAATCTGCTGTTCGATTTGCTGAGTTTCGAAATTCTGTGATGTTCGACATCCAGAATTTGGATTTTCGGTTCACCCAATGGGCCAATTGACAATATAATTTTCAACATTTCAAAAGTAAACCGAAAATAACATCCCCTCCACATATAACAACACCAAACTACCAAACACACTTTTTACAACATTTCTGCAGGGGGGCAAACCCCCTGTAAATTAAATATACCAACTCCATGATCGCACTACAGTGGAAAAATTAATTTCCTAACCCCACTGTCTCAGGCCCCCCTGTAGAAACATAGTAGAAAGTGTGTTTGGTAGTTTGGTGTCATTATATATCGTTATATGTGGAGGGGATGTTATTTTCATGTGATTTGTACTGTTAGATGTTATGAAATTCAATGTTATGGGTTTTAGATGTTTTGGGTTTTAGATGTTCTGGTCTCAGTGTTATGAAATTAGATGTTATGGGTTTTAGATATTTTGAAGGGGACCCACATATATATATATATATATATATATATATATATATATATATATATATATATATATATATATATTGGGAGAGAGAGATAAAGCATTGGTAAATGACAAATGTTGTCTGCCCGAGTATTGGAAAAAAGATGTGATTTTCACAGAAACTGACATGTTATGTCAGAACACCCACTTATGACAACCTCTGTTTCTTCTCATATTTACTAAACAGTGGTGCCCTCAGCTTACTTTTAGTGCTCTGTACTTAGAATCTCTTTTAAATCTGGCTGTACGTAGATGCACTAACAATTATAGTGAAAATAATAGTAATGACTAGAAATTTCATTTAAAATAAACAAGAATTATTACTAGATTTCATCTTATGAAAATGGATTTTTTTTAGATCAATTAATCAGTGTCCCTTTATATCTATATCTGTATCAGTATTGATCTCTGCATCTATATCTGTGAGAGCATGTGCATCATCATCATCAGCAGCAGCACCCTTTTACCCATTTTCAATATGGGGTTGGGGTATCGTGTTAACTGTTGCCATTTCTCTCGATTCACTGCCACACTCCTGCCTTCTTTGACACTCATGCCTGTCTGTCCCCGATTTTCTCTCCCACAGACCAGCCACCTCTTTACTGGACATCCTCATTTTCTCTAACCTCGTTGTCCCAAATCTTCTGCACCAGAATGCCTTCTGCATTTGAATTCACTTCACTAAGTCAAATTGTCAGTTCATTGACAAAATGAAGTATTTTGGAAATGTATTAAAATCATTATTTTTTATGTGCAGCAGATGTTAGTGTGTGTGTAAGGTAAGTGTAGATATAGGTGTTTAATTCTGAAAATGTTGAATATAATGAAACCTTTAGCATTGAGTGTGTGGGCGTGGGTGTGTGTTTCTGGGTTATATTTAGAGTAAGGGCCAGGGAAAGGGATGTATTTAGTGTTGTGTATGTGTGTGTATTGTGATGGCCGTCTGATTGTCTTGTGTAGTGCCAAAGTTATGGAAAGGATTTTCTCTAAGGCAAGGTGTAGGTTTGAGGTTAGGGTTAGGGACAGGGTTGATACACATTAGTCAGGTAGTGTTGGGGAGTGAAGCACCCATGAACATGCTTACTAACATGTGCAAACCCTAACCCTCTCCCAACCTGAACCCTACACCTTACCTTAGAAAAAAAACCTTTCTGTAGACTACTACTATTCAGACAGTGGTAGGTTTGATTTATCAATTGCAAAAGGAAACTGTTTGTTTACATCTTGCATTTAGTTGTTATTTCAATGTTTTAGGTTTTTAGTAAGCACAGTAATAAAATGCTGGCATCAGTCACCTGTGTTTCAATGCTCATTAATTTTGGTATGTCAACTTATGATAATGTATTAATTTACCCAGATAAAAGGGTGCGATGAAAACACAGAGTAGAAGATAGTTTGTTTTCACCACTCTACCTGCATATGTGATAATTGCTTTGTCCTCTTCTGGGGCAGGGGAAGACAAAGCCTATCCTGACAAAGATAGAGAAACTTATTCTGGACAGGCTGCCAGTCTGTGACTAGACGCACACACACACACACACACACACACACACACACACACACACACACACACACACACACACAAGCACAGCACATATACTACATATGGGCATTTTAACTAGTAGCAGATCCATCTAATGGCATATCTTTGGCATGTGGGAAGAAACCAAAGTATCCAATGAAAGCCCATGTAGACACATGGAGGACAAGTGGACTTCACAGAGAAGGCATCACAGTCACAAACAAATAATCTCTGTCAGCATCATTAACTGCAATGCAACAGTCAAAAATAAATAAATAACTTTAGACTTAATCTCAAAAATCTAGTTAGAATACCACCCACAAAATAACTCCATTTGTAAAAATGTATGGCATGACTGTTTGTTCTCCTACTAGCAGTCTGTCTTACATTATTTCATGAGTTAAGTAAGATAGTTACAGTTGTGTGAGCATACCCACTCTATAAAAGTCACTGTTTAAACATGAGTATCACAGCTCCAGAGTAGAACTCACTTAAATATTTGCAGTTTCAGTAGCACTACTGTCCATAGCCAGGCCAGGAATCACCACTCCTTCCCCTTGGAATGTGCAGGCTGATCATACTGTTTACTACAATCACCTACGGGCTACCTCTTCCAGGATCTGCACTGTTATTTAAACTTGGATCACCTGGGTCATAGTCAAGGCTTTATCACTCTGTGCCACAGAGACAGGCTCCTGTTGCTTGTTTTGTACCTTTTTTCTGTGGGAGAAGAAAAGAAAACTAACTCACATAGACATTTTATTTTCCTCACAGTTGATCTCGCAGTCTGTCCAATATGATGTATGTGCTTTACTGGCACTCTCTGCAAGGTGACTACTGACTAGCAAGAGGCTGCAAGGCCGATTCCTTTATCAGGAAGTACATGCATAGATAATACTGTCTGGCTAACTTCTTACAAGCTTTATAATACAGACATGAAATTCCAGACACTAATCCTTTAAGATGAATTATCCACACAGGATTACTAAATAAGACAGCTATGAGCAAATGCACAGGTAGGCATCCAGTATCATTCTCATGAAACCGTTAATAACAAATCTGCACTAAAAACAAGCAATGTAAGTACATTACTAATGTAAATATAGACTGCTGGGTACACATAGAAGCTCTCAAGCATATTCGATTTGTTAGAGGAAGGAATTTAAAAGAACTGAGGTTTACTTCGCTCTTTTTCTGCCTGCGAGATTCTGGATGATCAGGCCTTTGTGACATGTGGAACTAATTAAGAGAGGATTGACTGTATGACTTTAGTAAGAAATTCTTTTAAGGAAAAAAAAAAGCTCCACCCTCAACCTTAACGAATAATGGACACACAGTCTGTTGTGTCTGTATTCTTAGGTTGCACCACTCATCATCTGAGGCTTTCTTTCACATACCATTCCATTTGCACAGCTGTAAGCCATAAGAAGAGAATGAAGGGAGATAACTGGTTAGAATTGTGTGGTGTGTGCTTTAAGCTAGCCCACATGGAGGGCAATGTCTCACATTGTATGTTACACTGCTAGTGTGCTTTGTATTAGAATAATATTTGCACTACAAAGACAAGATTTAAATTCCAGCTAATATCTAATGTCTTCTTCTGTTGTTGTGTAAGAGCACAGTAACACTATATTGCTTTAGAGGCTCAAGAAATGCAAAAATGTAATGCCACTTGGCTTGTGTTCTGTTACATTACAGTGAACAGAAGTTCTTCCCTTTCTTTCTGTAACTGCTAGTTAGTGAAAAATAAAATAAAATAAAGGAATGAACAGTTAATATCCGATTATAAACTTTGTGAATGTAATCAAACTAATCCACCCTAGTAGGTGAAAACTTACCTGGTCCCCCATCGTGTAATCAAACAAAGCCACCCCAGTCTGTGAAAATTTACCTGGCCCCATCATGTAATCAAACAAACGACTCCAGTATATACTGCTGCAGTTCATAACCGTACACACACAAACACACAGTTGTGCCTTAGTGCTTCTTTTCAACCATTCAAAACTGTCTTTATATCCTGTATCATAAGCTTTTTGTCTACAAAGCTTATGTGTCCTGTACTCAGTGGGAGTGCCTTTATTATGGGCTTCAAAATCAGAAATTCTGGCAGATGAGTTTGGTTTCTTGTTCTGTTATATTATATGGGAGATGGGGAACTGGCTAGTGGTATTATATGGGAGATGGAGAACTGGCTAGTGGTATTGACAGTAAACGAGAAAACGCACAGATTTCTGTTGATGCTGTCAATTTGCAATGCAATAGAAATGACTGCGGTATCGCATGTAACACTGCAGCTTTGGTGTGTGTAGTGACTGGTGGGAGGGTTTGTTACATTACAGTGAACTGGAGTTCTTCCTCTTTCCTGCTGTAACTGCTAGAGAAGAACAAAGCAGAATAAAGGGAAAATTAATATCTGATTGTAAACTGTATGAATTTAAGTAATGAAACGTGATCTTTCATCTTGGTACCCCCCCCCCCTCAAGAAAGCTGATTTGAGCTGTCAGGGCTTTGATATAGCAAGGACACTTTATTAATATACTCCCAAGGTTTCATGTAAGGTCTTGAATAAAATCCAGTATACCATTTATTAGCAGATTAACTATTTGTGTTGTCGGCTATTAAAATGTTTTATTGGGATATCGTCATAGTTAAATCTTGTTTCCTCTCTCCTGGGAGTCTAGGAATGGCTTGGCTCAGCTTAAGAGCTCAGGTTTGCATTTCTCTCTTCATTCGTTTCACTGAATGCATTTATGGTTAGAGAAATTATGTACAACCCTAGCTTTGAGTTTATATCCCAGAACCTTTCACCCACAAGTCTCACAGATTTACAACAGGCAAAACAGTTCCTATTACTCAGATTAATCCCTCCTCCTTTTTCTCAGACAAGGGGACACAGGGTCATCCCTTGAAGGGAGCCTAACAGACAGTTAACTATGATATCATTCATCTATATCTGGGACGGATCTTGCATAAAGAGTGCATTCTTGAAGGAATGTGTATGTGTATTTTCCCCGCTTTTTTTCCTTCTCATTGTAACGAGCATGGAGAGAGAGAGACAGAGAGAGAGAGAGAGGGAGATGAGAGAGGAAATGAAGCATATGGGGGGGGGGGGGGCAGAGAAGAATTCAAACTTATCTGTGCGCTACTCTCCCTACCACACCAGTAACTCTGATGAACTTAGAATGAAAAGGTGATGGTGTCACTCATTTCTGTGGTGCTTGTGCGTGCTCTGTTTGTGGATGCTGTCTTCTGTCTCCCCCCACCCACCACACACACACATATACTACATTGTGATTTCAAACAGAATTGCAGCTGTGTGCAACTCTTTTTTTAGCTCCTTTAGTTTCAAAAGGCTGTAAATTCAAGCTAAGGAAGGTGCTAAGCTCGATGTGTGCTTATATTCTTCATGTAACAGTAGGATTGTAATTCACCAGTCTGTTTCACTTGCTGAATCAGCATAAAATACACGTTCCATTTTTTTCTGTTACATTCCTAAACCAAGGAGCAGGATTCTGGACATTTACTTGAACAACTTCACATAGACTTGGAAAGGTGGACATGGCCAGATCTATCTAAATGCAACCTGGCATTGTAGCCTAGACAATGTATGACAAGCTATTTATCAAGACTTTAGACCTGAGTTTGATTCCTACAGGGTCCACTAGCATTCTGCATAGATCACTTAGGCATCAGCAAGATGCCAAGCCATGTTAGGTAACTACAAAAAACATTGTTTTAAGTATAATTAAGGCATCTGAAAACACAGGCCAACAATATGCGAGTAGATTTGTGATATTCACAATGGTCGCAGTAAACAGTTATTGAGAATGAGCCACCCCTTGCACTGCTTTATTAATTTATTTACTTGTTTATGGACAGTCTAATCTACATGGGCCATTCTCACATATAACCCAGTGGCAAGCAGTAACACAGAGCTGTATAAAACGCTTTGTAGCTATTCCAGAGACATTTGTAACTATTGAATAAGAAAATCACTAAGAGTTTTAGCCAATAGCTTTTGTATTCTCAGAACTCTGAGGCTGGGATTCAGAAGAAATAGTAATACAGATACTGTGCGAAAAATTGCACTGTCAAAGTAGTGCAAATGAACTCGGCAGAGAGTTTGTGTAGCAACTCAGTGCAGACCTGCTGTTGCTAATGCTGCATTATTAGGCTGCTCCCTCTTGAAACTAACACTGCATGCAGAAATGGGCTACATCCAGTTTGGCTTTGTTAAGGGCAGATCATGCCTACTAAACCTGGTTGACTTTTTCGAGACTGTCACCAAGGCCATAGACGAGGGAAAGGTGGTTCACACAGCCTACCTTGACCTTGCCAAGGCTTTTGACACAATTCCCCACTCGGGTATTACAGGAAAACTCACCATCCTGAACATAAACCCCTACGTCACGAGATGGGTTGCCAACTGGCTTACAGACAGAACTCGCACGGTAAGAATAGCAGGCTCCAGGTCCAGCTCTAAACCAGTCACAAGTGGTATCCCACAAGGCTCAGTCCTGGGACCCCTACTGTTCAGCATATACTTCTCAGAAGTACAGTCAAACACAGGAGGACTATGGCTAACCAAATTCGCCAATGACTGCAAACTGGGAGCCATAACTGACTCTCCGGCTGACATGGACATCCTCCAAAAGGGCCTTACTGAGACGGACACCTGGTGTCAAAGTCATGGCCTCAAGCTAAATGCCAAAAAATGCATAGTCGTCGCATTTGGAAAAAAACAAAACACCCATGAATTACCACATAGGTGGCAGCCCCCTTAGTACAGAAGAGGTAATAAGAGATCTGGAGACCCAGGTAGATAGTAATCTCTCCTTTGACAATCATATTGCCAAAGTAGTTAGGAAATCCTTCTATGTGGTCCATCTAATTACTAGAGGGTTCGCATCTAGAAATAAAGAAGTGATAGTGCCCCTCCACTTGTCACTCATTAGACCCATCATAGAGTACAATGCCCCATTTGGGATGTACCTCACAAGACACTTCCAACAGCTGGAAAGACCACAAAAGTAACTCACCAAGAGGATTACTGGCCTCAAACATATGTCCTATGCAGTCCGACTGAAAAAACTCTGGCTGTACTCAGTGGCATATCACTTACTCAGAGAAGATCTCTGCCTGACTTACAAAGCCATGTCCAATTCAGAATTGATGGACATGCTCCACCTAAAGAAATCCAAGTCACTGCGAGTCACTCACTCTAGTGAGCTAAATCTCGCCACAACAATAAATTGAACATGCTGGGGGGATAGATTCCTGTCACAGAGACTCCCCATGCTTTGGAACAAAATTCCAAATTACATCAGGCAGAGCCCCTCACTAACACTCTTCAAGAGAAACCTTGATGAGTGGATGGGTAACAGAAAATACACCCCTGGGATCACTTCATTGGCTCTGCTTGACAGAGGATCAATTAATTAATCAATGGGGCGGTGAAAGCCGACACAGTCTGGCTAGGCTTATAAATGCCCTCAGGCAGATAGCCTAGTAACTACCTATTAACAGTACAGCAGGTCACGTGGCCCGGGCTCAGTGCCAGGCAGGCAGCATGCATGCATCAATGCACTTCCACATGCACATTGAAGCACCACTCCTGTACAACATGGACATAGCTGACAGCCCATGAAAGAGCTACACAGCAATGATCCTACTATGCTTATATTATAAATAGAAAAGAAATGTGGTACTGGGGTAGTCTAAAAGTAGGAGGAGCACACAGATGAACATACACAAGGGCAATGGGAAGGGAAAAGTGACATTGGTGAGCGAAGGAGAAATTTATTTTTCTTTTCTGAGGAGGACAAGTGACATTTTTTGTATTTCAAGAAGAAGGGTAGAGTAGAGTTAGGGGGAAGCAGAGGGGTTGATAAGGGTGGGGAGGGGAGTTATTGGGAAGGCAATTGGGTCAGATACGCAACCATGTAACACAAACAAAGACTGACAGGGGAGGAGCTGATACAGAGAGAGGACAAATGGTGATGGGAAGAAATGGATAACAAACTGAGGTGGGCAGTTATGCAAAAGGAAGGAAATACTATGGTGGGGATGGGGAGGTGAGGGCCACCTGCCAAGATGCGCAGTATTGAACCAAACTAGAACACAATTGTCTTCATGACTGTCCTCATAGGTGGGACCAGCCACTGGTGGTCCTGTGCTTGGGGCCATGTAGTTTTGCAGCTCTGCAAGTCACACACAGATTGGCTAGAAGATGTTACCTGGGTGTCCAGCCACCAGTCTACCACTTTCTACACCAGCCACTCCATCACCTGTGGGGTGTCCCATTGGAACTCCCAGTACTGATCCCCCAAGGCTAGTCTATACCACCACAAGTATACACACACACACAAACACACACACACTCTCTAGAGAAGTAATGCTATAGGCCACCACTGAATGACCTTGGTCACCTCCTGTAGGATGACCTTCGTCATTCTGCAGACAGATCAGCCTGGAGACTACTAGGGACCTAGCAGGTGCTGGGAGGGCAGGTGCAGGGTGCTGTGGATGCTGCCTCAGAATATCCATCTCCACAGCTAACTTTGTGAAAAAAAAACATAAATGGAAAAAGACAAAACAACGTAGGGCAAATAATACAATTAAGAATATAACAGAAATAAAGGGAACAGAAAAAAGGATAAGTAAGTTGTGATTTACCTTTGTACTACAGATCCTAGAAGGAGAAAAACACAGTTAGCTGAGTGGTGGAAAGCAAAATACAAGCGATATATTGACCTGTGGCCTCAACTATGACAGGACAATGGAGATAACAGAGTGGGATATAATGGGGGTACGCTTTCACACATCTATATCACGTTATCCAAAGTTTACTTAATCGAATCAATAAAGGTCGAACTTTATTGATCGATTAAGTAAAATATTGAATAACGTGGGAAAAAAAAACAAATAAAAAAAAAAATAAATGGTGTAGGCGGTGGTGGGGGCAAGCCCCCCTGCACCCCCCACCCCCCTACTTAAATATACCAACTCTGAGACCGCACTACATTGAAGTAACCGGAAATCTCCCTTTACTGAGATTTCCGTTTACTTGCACGATGTTCTTCACTTTTGATATTGTTGTGCCGACAATATCAGACTCGATATTGTCAGCTTACGACAATGTGAAGTAGACCCCTCTATCACTGCTGTGTAAGACAGTGGCTTGTGTATGACTGTTGACCAGTATGCCAGTATGTGTGCAATGAACATTGAAGCTGAAAAGAAATAACACTGTACAAATGAACTGCACAGATCTGTGGAGGAAGTAGTGTATCACTAAGAAACATACATAGTGTGGCAAACGCTGGGATGTATGACATAAGGTGGCACCAGTCCACATATATACCTTGCATCAGACTGCCAACAGGAATACAGAAGGGACACCCAATCTTTGTAATAATAATGCAACTTGGTAAATGTACACTTGAGTTCAGTGGTGCACAACAGCCTAAAATGTACATGCCCATGCTGTGCCAGGTGTACATGGTGCAGTCACAGGCAGCCATACAGTACAACATGTCAGGCAGACAAAGGCAGTGTGTAGAACCTGCATGTTGGTCACACAGGTAGAAGGCACTGAATGATACAAACTGCAAATTGAAGCCTGTCCTATTAGTTTCAGTGTTGCAGCCAAGGTCGGAGCATTCTGTAATATGATGGCAATGTCTAGAATAAGTGGTAGTATGGGCAGTAGCACAGTTACATGTGCATATCCAATTTGTATGAGATGTAAAGCAAACTAAAACTATACTATGTTTAAATTATTTAGCAACATTTCAAACTTGGGCAGTGATGCACTAAGCAGGTGAAGGTGACATATATTATTAGGACAGCAATTCTGTATCCATAACCTGATGGCTGGGCAGTCTTTCCACCTTCCTGTTACAAGAGAGGCTGTTCTGAATTTTATCAGATGCTGAAAGACACAGACAAAGAAAGGCACAGCATGCCCACGAACATCACTAACTTCTTCTAAATGTACAGTAAGCCTACTTTTTTAAGACCAATCAGCAGGGGTTCATACTTCTCTCTCCTTAACCTCATCTTCACATAGATAGAGAAGGTCAGGGCATCACTGTACCAATGTCAGCATCCTCATCAGGGTGGGTGATGACTGAGGATGGTAAGCAAACACCAGTTGCCTACCTTGTAATGGAGAAACTCGTATGTCCCTCGTCTGGTGTAAGTAGAGCAGGAGGAAAAAGAATTTTGTTACCCTGCTACAGGTGGTGGGAACCGTTCCTAACTTAGTCCTTTCAGCAGACATAGCCACTTACCAGGCTGATAACAGAAGGGAAATGGTAGCTGAGGCATACCAACATTCATTGCAGAAACTACATTACATACATCAGTGGGCACCATGGAAGCACAAGGCAGCCCAATGATAATGTGCAGTAACATATCCATACAGACATGTGGGAAGGAGGGTGGCAGATGTGTACCCATCATACATGGTTTCACATCTCTGCCAGCATGTACACTGTACAGTAGCATGGCACCATGACACAATCCATGGCATCAATACGTCATTATGATCCTATAGATTGCTTTCAGGGTTGTCAAACCACACAGGTTTATGGTAGTAACAGAGCTCCCTGGACATGCTCCAGGAACTACTATGAATGTGTATGTGCAGGCAAGAGCCCATACTGCAGTGTAAATTCAATATTGTCCTATGATATGTGTGTAATTAAGAAACACTTTAGCAAAATTACTTCATTAATATAGGTACTGTACTATGAACCCAGAAATAACACAATAAGAGCCACTATTAACATTAAGGTACTCACTGTGCTTTCAGTACTGTAATAACATAGTGAGCATATATTACAATGGTAAATATTATAATGTTATATATAATAAAAAACAGTACTATAGCACCTGTAGTAAATAGACCCAGCCCATCGGCATGTGAGGATTAAGACAGAATATACTTACTGCACGGGGGGGGGTATTCAACAGTAACCTGTAGATAATGGGACTGACAACACTGAGTGGGATGTATTCCAAAGGGCACAAGGTGGTGTCTGTGGGGACACAGGTCTCTACAGATGGATCACTGATGACATGTTGCAGCCCACTCCATCTCCAAGCTATTCCAGCTGAATGGTTGTGAGGATGTGGCCTATGTAAACACAGTATAGCTGGCATGCCCACTGTTGCCGTCACAGCTGTGGCATGAAAGGTGGACTGTTGCAGTAGAGAAATATTTTGCCTAGGAGCTAATCATAGGTGTGCGTTATTGAGTTACAGGTAGTACAATGACACCAAAATTGTGACAGCAGCTGGAAATATTCACCATGGCAGAGACAGAGGTGTTAATGCAGGCTCCATGATTGAATGCAACATATATGCCTGATGTGTCCTTCAGGTGCACACCCACATGTGTGTGTGTGTAGCTTGAGAGGAATGTAAATGCCACTGATGGCCACATCAGATATTCAAAACAGGCCTGCCACAGGGTCATCAACATGAACCTTCAAACCTGCATGAAATCCCAGGCTATTGCAGAGGAGAGAATTGGTACAGGAGGAAGTCTGTTGTCACAGTGGGACCCTCACTGATACTGAAGAGTTCTTGGTGTCTCTGTTTGGAAACAGTACAAGGACACTGATACCTGGTGGAGGCCTGGGTGTTGGAGCCAGACTGGTGGCAACATCAGATGTCTCTCTCTTGGGGATGCATCAAGTTGGTGTTACCATAAGCTGCTAGCTATAGCTAATGGTGCACAACTAGCATGAGCTTGCTGATAGTAAACATCCTTACATCTTCCCCGCAGGTATGTGTGTAATATGTTACCTGAATTGCAATTTTAGTATTGGGTTGTGGGATTGTCACATATCTGCAATCTTGCACATGAGTGTTTCTCAGTCATGCAAACATCCGAGGTCAGCCATAACAGAAATCAACATGCCTGGTATCAGTGTAGCACTGATGCCTGACAATGATGGCAGCCTATGAATGGCTCATTTGGGTAACACAATGCCACTGTCAGTAACAGGTAAGTTTAAGGGCACCCTACCACCCATTTCTCGAGGCACAGCTGTTTTGAGCTGGAACCTGCTCTTTCCTCTACATTTTGTATGGAGGGACATGTCATCCCTGACATCCCAGTATACAGTACTCAGTTGTCATATGCCTATGTGTAGTGGGCAGATGTGCTATCTCAGAGTACAGAGACAGCTCTAGGGAGCATCATGCTGGTGCACTGTGCCATGACTCCCATTTAGTACCCAAATTAGGTGTCATGCTGGGCATAAATCAATGGATGTGTAAGTTGTTAATCCAGGCACAGACAGATGCCATCAGTGCCACGGCAGAAGTAATTAGTGTACTGCATAACATACATGATGACATATACATGGACATGCAGTGCTTGCTTTAAACTGTAGTTCATATGGAAAGGAGCCACACACACTTGCTTAGATGATTGGATGGCCATTTTGTAGCTCTTGCATGAACCATGGAGGAGCACAGTGGCTCTATCCAACGCTTTCATCTCCATTGTGGGTATACTCCACACGGTAGGTTTATCAAGGTTACAGATTTGGCTGTGATGAAGAGGGCAACACCATCACAAACAAAATGTGAGAATGGCCCCTAGCAAATGTTCAGCTAATACATACTATTCCTCTGATTTTAATGTGGTCTGGATGGTGTACAAATTTGCTGCCAGAAGCAGCTCATCACTCTATTTTTATATGTTTTTGAATCATGTGGACATTTTGTTTGTCCTTGATGCAATTGCTCTCATTTCCATAATGCCATTCATTTACGCATCATTATATTGCCATTTACATGTGATGCTTCTCACCCTGTTTTTCAAGGTGAAGTGATCATGCGCTGCATGTATCTCAGTAAGCCTCACCCAGTGCATCACCACTTAATTTGATAGTTTATGTAATGCAGTGCACTAATTGTTTCTGTATTCCATTCCAAGACTCAGTTCATGTCGACTTTTAATAGTGTGCTTTATCAAGAAGCACTTTGTAAAACAGATTAGATTCAAACAAGCATAAATTAAACAAAAGTTAGGGGAAAAAAGGTAAAGTGTATTCTAAATAAAGTGAAACAAATTTCACACACAGATGAAATAAAGCCAAATTAAATATTAGTCCTCTCAGCTGTCCCTGTTTTGGAAGAATGAATATTTCAAAATTACAAGTAAAAATCTACCCATGGCTTGCACGGGTGGTATTGAGAGATAATGCCTTGAGTATGGTCCTGGCAACCAGAGGTTAACTAGTGGTGTAGGCAGGGAGGATGGGCACACACTGCTGTGGTGGTGCAGGCAGGGAGGATGGACACACACTACTGTGGTGATGCAGGTAGAGAGGATGAGCACACACTGCTGTGATGGTGCAGGTAGGGACTATGGGCACACACTGCTGTGGTGGTGTAGGCAGGGTGGATGAGCACACATTGCTATGGTGGTACAGGCTGGGCAGATGGGCACACACTGCTGTGGTGATGCAGGTAGGGAGGATGGGAACACACTGCTGTGGTGGTGCAGGTAGGGCGGATGGGCTCACACTGCTATGGTGGTGTAGGCAGGGTGGATGGGCTCACATTGCTATGGTGGTACAGGCTGGGCAGATCGGCACACACTGTTGTGGTGGTGCAGGCAGGGAGGATGGGCACACACTGCTGTGGTGGTACAGGCAGGGAGGATGGGTATACACTGCTGTAGTGGTGCATGCAGTGCAGATGGGCACACACTGCTGTGGTGGTGCAGGCAGGGAGGATGAGCACACAATGCTGTGGTGCTGCAGGCAGGGAGGATGGCCACACACTGCTGTGGTTGTGCATGCAGGGCACATGGGCACACTGTGATGTGGTGGTGCATGCAGGGCTGATGGGCACACACTGCTGTGATGGTGCAGGCAGGGAGGATGGGCACATACTGCTGTGGTGGTACAGGCAGGGAGGATGGGCAAACACTGCTGTGGTACTGCAGGCAGGGAGGATGGGCACACACTGCTGTGGTGGTGCATGCAGGGCACATAGGCACACAGTGCTGTGGTGGTGCAGGCAGGGAGGATGGTCAAACACTGCTGTGGTACTGCAGGCAGGGAGGATGGGCGCACATTGCTGTGGTGGTGCATGCAGGGCACATGGGCACACAGTGCTGTGGTGGTGCAGGCAGGGTGGATGGGCACAACTGCTGTGGTGGTGCAGGCAGGGAGGAAGGGCACACACTTCTGTGGCACTGCAGGCAGGGAGGATAGGTACACACTGCTGTGGTGGTACAGGGTGGGCGGATGGATACACACTGCTGTAGTGGTGTAGGCAGGGAGGATGGGCACACACTGCTGTGGTGGTGCAGGCAAGGAGGATGGGCACACACTGCTGTGGTGGTGCAGGCTGGGTGGATAGGCACACACTGGGTTTACTATTAAAATTTCGAACGGCACTCCGTCGACTGTACTATAGTCGAACACGGAAGTTCGAAAATGATAATTGCGAAGTCAAAAAAACAATCTAGAAATGGGTTTTAACATGGGTCGAGGTAGGGGAGATGATTGTAGTTCAGAATAATACTGAACACCTACCTCGACCCATGTTAAAACCATTTCTAGATTGATTTTTTTACTTCGACGTTCGACATTTTTGAACTTCCATTGCCGACTATAGCACAGTCGACAGAGAGCCATTCGAAATTTTAATAGTAAACCACACACTGCTGTGGTGTAGGCAGGGAGGGTGGGCACACACTGCTATGGTGGTACAGACTGGGAGGATGGGCACACACTGTTGTGGTGGTGCAAACTGGGTGGATGGGCACACACTGCTGTGGTGGTGCAGGCTGGGTGGATGGGCGCACACTGCTATGGTGCTGCAGGCAGGGAGGATGGGCACACACTGCTGTGGTGGTGGAGGCAGGGAGGATGGGCATACTGCTGTGGTGGTGCAGGTAGGGAGGATGGGCACACACTGCTGTGGTTCCAACCCAGCTTGCACTGCTGCTGCTTTAATAACAAGGTTTTGGCTTGCTATTAGAGCCCCATCTTGATTCAGGGAGCCAGTGCCAGGAAGATGTGGGTATGGCTGCCCAGGATTGTAGCCTACCAGTCATAGGAGGGTGTACATGTGTGGACAGAGGTGCGTAGGTGGCCATTAAAGTGACACAAGTGCTTACATCACAGAACCAGAATTAAGCCACATGGTTGCCTGGATGCTATCAAGAGCACAAGTTACATCCATGGCTGCCTGGATAACTATCCCCTTTCACAGCATAATATCTGATCATGGGGACACTTAATGACTGTCAGCCACAGGGACTAGTGACTGGCTAAGATGGATGTTGTACTAAAGACACACAGACCTCAATATGTTGCAAGTAAGGGTGTTTGCAAAGCTAGTAATCTGTTTCACTAGTACCATATCCAAATGCCTTACTACTGAGTAAATCAGAATGTAAGTGGAGAATTGTATGAAATCTTATAGGGAGATGAATGAAATATCACTCCATACAGAGTGCCTCTCTTTTCCCCGACTTTCATTAAGCTTAGCCTTTTGGGTTGACATGATCCTTAATCTTACTGCTGAGCAGTGCAGCATCTGTAGGATGGTACAGAGAGATCCACAGCAATTACTGCATCTCAAGGATGGTACAGAGAGATCTACAGCATTTACTGCATTTGTAGGATGGTACAGAGAGATCTACAGCATTTACTGCATCTGTAGAATGGTACAGAGAGATCTACAGCATTTACTGCACCTGTAGGATGGTACAGAGAGATCTACGGCATTTACTGCATCTGTAGGATTGTACAGAGAGATCTATGGCATTTACTGCATCTGTAGGATGGTACAGAGGGATCTACGGCATTTATTGCATCTGTAGGAGAGTACAGAGAGATCTACAGCATTTATTGCATCTGTAGGATGGCACAGAGAGATCTACAGCATTTGCTGCATGTGTAGGATGGTACAGAGAGATGTAAAGCATTTACTGCATCTGTAGGATGGTACAGAGAGATCTACAACATTTACTACATCTGTAGGATGGTACAGAGAGATCTACAGCATTTACTGTATCAGTAGGATGGTACAGAGAGATCTACAGCATTTACTGCATCTGTAGGACTGTACAGAGAGATCTACAGTATTTACTCTAAGGCTAAAGACTAAAGCTGAATACAGCAATGTATATAGTGCAAAATGCTCTGCTCTTAAACCAGGGGTTGGGGTTGGCATAATGGTTAAGATGTTTACCTTGCAGACACACATTATAGGGTTTGATTTTCAACTTTGGTCATACTCTGTTTATTGGCTAGGCGTGAAATAGTCTGCAGACTGGGTTTACCTATGAACAACCCACTCAAGGGAGTAAAGAAATTCAGTAAATACATGGAAAGGCAATTACACTGAATGCCGATCATCAGACTCTTCTAGCTTTATTCAGTCCAGAGAAAGGGGTATCCATGATAACTACAGACCATTTGTAATGTTAGCCCCTATCTGTAGGGAGATGGTTCTGTGTTAACTTTCTTGGGTGGCATAAGCCAGGGAACCTTGTTGGCTAGGCTTACTTAGGCCCTTGGGCCGGTAGCCTAGTACCTACCAATGAACCTATGAACCTATGTTAGTGAGTGAATGGGACCAGAGCAACATGGGTAATGGTACGGAACTGTAATGACTCTTGTGTGAAAAGCTGGAGGGACCAAAAACCCACAATCCAATGCAGCCGTACTATATCAGAGTCATAGCTAGGTTATCTGGCACCCTTTGTTGACCCCCAAACAACTGGCAACCCCTAAGAAGATGAGGAGCAAAAAAAAAAAGTATTCTCTTAAAGTTGAGGACCAAAACAAGCTCTTTTTTGCTTTGGTCTTGCAAAATACTTCCTATAACTATGATTAGCAGCTTGCAACAGTCAACACATACTGTGCATTACTGAGAGCTTTGGTAGTGACTACAAATGCAGTATTGGCTTTGATTTATTAAGCCACAGTATCCTTTGATATGTAAATCAGTGTGGTACTGCACTCACGCACCACTGGCTGATCCCATCCCCTGACAGCTTGCACAGCACCTGGGGCAGCTACTCCATTTGTTCCACGCTAGTTATGGCTCTGTACCACAAGTCAGCTGTTGTAGTTATTTATAATGACTTCCTGTCTATAAAAGGAAGTCTGGAATCATATAACGCTGTTTACTAGTATCTGAACCAGTTATGAAAGGATATCCTGGAGATAACTTGTTACAGCCTGACTTTTTGCTAGAAAGGACAGCTGTGCACATAGTAAGGATCTTAACGTTGTGCCCTGAGGGTGGTAATTATGCACAAGTTGTGTTCTGTGGCACTCTATAAGATGAAGGGGGCATCTGAGGACAGTAAACATGAAGTTCGTTGACCAGGCATGGATGATGATATTAAAAACTAAAAAGGAATATGAATTCACCTTGGAGTAAGATGACTGGATTATGATTCAAGGTATTAAGGGAAATGCAAGTAATAGCTTTAAAATGTCAATTTGAGATAAATAAAATAATTCCGTAGACTGATGAAATATTTATGTCAAACTGTCTTTGAAAAAAATCCCCTTCCAATTTAGTTTCAGACCATACCTCTCAACTGTCCAGATTTTTGCTGAATATTCAAATTTTTGCTTCACATTTTTAATAGGTTCCTCATAATATCGGTGGTTTCCTGGCAAATCACTGAGGATTGAAGTTACTAAATAATCATGTTCAGTGAGTCCATCCATCTATCACCCCTTTTTCCATTTTTTGCACAGGGGGTTAGGGTTTTGCTTCAACAGTGAAAATGGTCTAGAGCCACATTTCACACCATCCTTCAGAAAATGCATGATAACACAAAGGCTTTTATTCTAGGAACTTTAACTTTGTAAGTGCAATATTTAAATTCTGTCTCACTTTTTGGGTCTTTGTTCTCCCATTATTTTAGGGTTTGTCTAGACCTCTTACATTAAGAGGTCGAGACAGATAGATTTCAGAATTGTACAAGTTCTCAGTAACTCATAGGGAAGAATTAAAGGGGAGCTTATGGAACTTCATTTCTCAAGAGGAGGTAAATAACATTTCTAAACAGCTGTAGTCCAGTTTTGGAGGATCTTTGCCTGGAAATGTGGACTTCATGCCTCTTTTTTTTACTTCTGATAAGATAACTGGAATTAAGAAAGAAAACAAAAACATCCATTGGAGTTGTAATATATAATTAAAAGCTAATTGGAAACATTTATTATCTGACTGTATTAGTATGAAACAATTCTGTATTTTTTGCAAGCTCTGTGATCAGGCAAAGTTTGCTTGGTGGGGTATTTAGTTCTGTTCAATGGTCCTAGACCCTCTGTTTTTAAGCCTGATCAGTGCTATATATGGTGGACTATTGTAGCCATTGCATGGAAAATCATTACCAGAAACTGGAAGAAACGTGTGTCTGTTCCATTCAAAGACTTTCTGCAACTTATGGAAGAGATAAGGAACAAGCAGATTGAAAGTAAAGTAAATAACCTTTTCCATTTAGCTAAAGATAAATAAAGGAAAACTTCACCTTAGAACTCAAAAAACATATTTTTCATTGTATATTTGTTTTCTGAGCTACTTTAATGCCTCAAAATCACTCCAAGTACTTATTTTACAGTTTTAATGTGCTTCCCTCAAAATGCCAGATGATGGGGCCTGGTAACGTGATATTATTTTCTTGCTTTCATTCATTCTTCCGAGAATACATTTCAAGTCCTCTTTATATGAGTCATGCTTGACCTAAGGAAAGTGGTGGTGTTTTCTCATGTCATTAAGATAGAATGGCAGGACTGTGAAGCACTGTCATCGAAACACACCTCCTGTAACAGAGCTACTTAATTGTTTCCCTGACCGAGTCTCATTTTTGTGTCTGTCAGAGCTTGTTCTTAGTTATAAATAGCAGTTAGCTACTTCCAGCAAAAGAAAGTAGGTAAACAGTAGGATTTTGTAATGGGATTTTTTTCTAGTTCTAAAAGAATTGACAGACTTTCCCTGACACTCTTGTGCTAAGGTGTGAAAACTCTCACAGCAGTAAATGATCCCTGCTGTGCACTTACAGGCGTCAAGTAGTAGGACTCCAAACTAAGTCTGAGTACTACTTCCCAATGCCTTCAGTGGGAAGTTTTTTCTCTCTCATGAATGATGCAGAATTAAAATGTGCTTTACTAGTTCCTTAATTATTTCTGTCATGTTCACCCTGTTTTTTTTTCTGTTTCATATTTATTTATACTTTGGCAACTAGGAAAGTGAACTGGTTCCAGGACCCTTTTCACCCATGACTTGGGCTACATTGGCAAAGATAATAGCAAGTATTAAATGCACTTATCAATACAAATAAAAAAAAAAAAGCATACTGACATAAATACATTGACCAAGATTGCATGTGCAACATTTAGGCAGTGTGTGACAGTGACCAAGTAAAACATTAAGCAACATTTACTAGAATGTATACATTAATAATGCGTAACTCTACTATGTTGTTTATTATAAATAACAAACTGTGTGCACCCATATTGTGTGTGTGTGTGTGTGTGTATATATATATATATATATATATATATATATATATATATATATATATATATATATATAGTGTGTATATGTATAAAGTGCATGTGCACAAAAACGTGTGTGTGTATGTATAATGGAGAACTAAATTATATGCCCATGTGTGTACTTCATACCCTTTCAAGAAAAACAAATCCAAACGGAAATTTTGTGTAACTGTATTGTGTGTCTACACACAAACACACACACGCACAGATCTATATATATATATATATATATATATATATATATATATATATATATATATATATATATATAGATGGTGTGTGTGTATATATATGTGTGTGTAAAAATGTATGTAGCATGTAGAATACTATATGTGGGATACAGCACTGTGTTTAAATGCACATGTCTGACTGTGTGTGTGTGTGTGTGTGTGTGTGTGTGTGTGTATTTAAACACAATTAAGTACTTCTGATTTCCTTTTCTTAAAGTTTTTAATGCAAAAGCACATAGTAAACATACTTTAAAGTAAATTCAGCTGTATATTATGGTTACCATCAATGATCACATTTCCTTTCTGGACTACAAAATGCTCATGCACTCTTAACAATTTAAGAACTGACTCAAAGTCAGTGGGAATCTTTTACCATGGATCTGCATGTACCAGATATGCATTCTCCTCTGGAAGGATGCCATGAAAAAAGCATAAAAGACCTTTTTATGAATTGTATCAGTGCACCTAGTTGATGCCACCTGTCTCTCTTTCTGCAGTTCCATCTTGTGTGTGTGTGTGTGTGTGTGTGTGTGTGTGGGTGGGTGGGGGGTTGAAAATGGAAAGAGCTTCTTTCCATAAGGATGAGACAGTATCCTCCTTAATGATCTGGTTTATCAGCTAAGGTACTGGGGTGACCAGGAAGAAGTGCACAAGCATGATAAATGCAGGTTGTCTCGGGTCAGATTCCTTTGTTCCTAAACATTTTATTTTTGTATGGTTTGCATTCCTTTTCCAAATGCCTTAGAAGTTTGCTTCTTGAAGCAATTTGGCCCACTTGCCATTTGCCAATTCTGTAGTCTCTAGCCAATGCAAGTTGGTCTATGGTAAAACTTCTCAATGGCCCAACATTTGTAAGTTTAAAGTGTGTTTTCTGTGTGCTGGATCATACCTCTCAACTTTTTAGATTTTCACAGAATGTCCAAACTTTTTGCCTTATATTTCAGGTCTGTTCATTAAATAAAATTGTTGTTTTCTTGGAAATCACTGAGGACTGTAATCAGTAAATAATGACAGACATTTGAGTTTCAGACTTCGTATCCTTCAGAAAATGCATGCTAATGCAAAACCTGTTATTCTTGCAAGTTCCTAAGTTTGTAAGGACAATATTTAAATTCTATGCCTTTTTAGCCTTTGCCCCCCCCCCATTATTTTTGGCTTTGTCCAGATTTCTTGCACTAAGAGGTTAAGAGGTATACCTGGATTATGCATACCCAATTTTATTCATTTCATTCAAGAGTGCAAGTTCCATTTCATTAAAAATGCTGCTGGTGTGGAACCATATGCATACGCACAAACACACACTTACATATATACCTGCAATAATAGAAAAAGGAGTATAAATACTTCTCTCTGCATGGTATTAAGAGTCATAAACCTTTCAGCCATGTACAACTCTAGAGCATTTCTTAAGTTAATGAACCTTAGTAAAATGCTTCAAGTTTCAGGAAGTTTTTATTGTGGCTAGTTATAGAACTGAGTAGGGGACTGGCCAATAATATTTCAGAAGTGAATGTGTTTTGTAGGCAGATGAGACTGGATGTATACGTTTTTGAAGTTAAGCATTGTGCTAGGTCTGATCTATCTTATGCAAAGGTGATATTACAAACTCTGTCTTGTTTTAGTTTTATGACAGAAAATCAGAAAATGACATAAAATCCACATTTCTTTTTTATAGTTCCTTAAGTAGAATGGGGTAATTCATGATATTAAAGGCATGTTTAAGACAGATGAAGAATGCCACCGTTATTCAATCAGCTTCTCTAATGCAGGGTATTATGTTAGCTGTGGAAAAGAGGACAGAAGCAGTACTTTAGCAATGACAAACATACTGCTCAACCTCTAGGCAAGCAAAATTATTGCACTGGCCAATAAAATCATAGCATAGTCACAGAGAGGTGCATGTTCTTATTTTTCACAATGGAAGGTCTTAACATACTAGATCATATGTAGTTAGTGGTGGTGAATCTTTATATAGGCTTTTTTGTGTGATTAATGAAGTATGTACACATAAACATGTCTGCCTTTATGAGGAACATTATAAATCTAGAAGGAGTAAGGCTTAATCTGAGGGCCAAAACCATAATGCTAAGTCTATATCATAGCAGTTGAGAGGTATGTTGACCAAATCCAATTTGACCACATGAAAGGATTCTATATTAGTTCAAGTGATCCTTTAATTGTTGTTATTCCAGAGTTTCTATTTGTTGTTATTCAAGAGTTTCTAGAAGTTTTTTCCTATATCTTTCTCTTCCCATCTTCTTGACTATTGAACCACTATCCTTCACTGGCTCTTCTTTTCCTCACAAACTTTTTGGTATCCAAAGTCAATAGGAGGAAGAGATGAAAGCTAAGAAATTGCATCCATTATCTTTTTGTACCAGTGTCCTTTTTTCATCTATTTCCCTTCTCCTTAGGGTCACTGATTGGATGTACTTTTGAAGCAGAGACATCACTGATTGGATGTACTGTTGAAGCAGAGACATCACTGATTGGATGTACTCTTGAAGCAGATACATCAGTACTGAGGTAGTGGTGGTTATGTGCTAACAATGAGTTGAGTGAACACTCATGCATGGGCGCACAGACACATGTACACACATACACAAAAACACACCAGTATGCAGCCACAGTGCAATACACTGCCATTAGCTGTTGCTTTTTCACCAGGTGACAGTTAGAGGGTTAACCTGCCTCCCTCCCCTTGGAATAGGTGAATTCTCAGACACGACTTCCAGCTCATTAGTTAAACCCAGGGTGCCAGGGTCACAGCCAAGACTTTATACCTCTTCTCCATGGAAGTAGCTCGGGTTTCAAGAAGCTTAGTCAGGGCTAATAGTACTGAAATGAGACTCTTATTAAATATATAAGAACCATTACTCTTTTTATAACTATCGGAGTCACGCATGAAGGTTTTAGAGCTAATAACTCTCATACGTGGATAGAGTATTGTTGACGATGTGTACTGATGGATAGGCTATTGGAGGTACTTATTCCCTTGAGATTTTTAATTACATATTTTCTGCAGTTGTAAATGAATGTTTGTGTTATTCTCCTATAGAAGAACGAGTGCTACTTTTCATGAATATTGTCTGTGCTTATGGTAAGTGACTAGCCTGGAGCATGATTATTGCAGTGGTTGTAAGATGGCTAGACGGCAGAAGACAGGATTCTAGTGATTGATTCATAGTCCATAGTAACTTGACTATTCTGAATGAGATACTAGTTTATACCATCATTTTAGCAGGTTTACCACTGATGTAATTTAGGTTTGGCCAGAATATATTTTGAGTTTTGAAACAGAGGACTTACTGTTATTCATCTTATAATAGTTCCTCCAGCTAGTCTCCTCTTTTCACTGGAGTAGTATTTACCCTGTAATTCGGATAATGACTTAACCAAGTCCTTTAATGCACTCCCAATAATGTACTGCCAGATTCCAGGAATATATTTTTAGGATCCTTACAACAAATTATGTTTTGTTTGCATACATTAAAGGACAGCTACATGTGCATTTTGTTTTCCTCTTCACATTAAAGCTACTGAATGACTGTGATCTGTGATAAAATGGGTTTACTAATTGTTTGCTTTTAACTGTGACGATAACTTCAGCTTGTATACATGCCTACCTTGCCTCAAGCAGTAGTTGCTTGTATCTGCCTTATACTTTTTGAATTACCTTTTTCTGAAATCACACAACCTCATCTGAAAGTGGTTCCATACATATTTCTTTTTGTCTTGAAAGTAAAATAATTTTTTTTTTTAAGATTTCCTTATGCAATCAGTCCTCCATACTTCTTTGAAGAATGTCTTCTTGTTATTGCAGCTGTCTTTCTGGAAAGCATGATAACCTAATTTTATTGATACTGGGTTTATAGTTCTTTTCATTTTCACAGCTTCCCCTCTCCATTCTTTCCTTAAAGGTAGACATATTACTTCCTTTAGTCTATTGTCATATCTTGAACCACTTTCATTACCATCTTTTAAACTCACTCTGTTTTGTGTTCCTGATGAGATCCTACTACAGTATGTCAGATAATGTTTTAAGTCTGTCTGTCTGTAGAGAAAGAAGATTGCCATGTTTTATCTTCCTTCACATCCCTGTATTCCCTCTTTACTGCTTTATAAATTGCTTTCCAGTAGCAGTTTTAAATTGTATGGCTCCTAAGTGCTAATCTCAGACTGTGGAGATTTTGAATTTCACACTACTACTGCACACACACACACACACACACACACACACACACACACACACACACACACACACACACAAACAAACACAAGCTCTGTACTACATAAAAGCAGGGGGGTGAGCCCCCCTGGCACCACCCATGTGGGGGGCTGCACCCCCCACCCCCCTACTTAAATATTCTAACTCCGACGTCGCACTACACACAAACACAAACACAACACCACCACACAAGGTACATTCTGCTCCCACCCACACATATCACAGCAACAAAACACACTAACACACACCAGAGCCCCTTCCCAAAACCCTTAACACACACTTACCTGAATCCGTAACCACAGCGGAACCTCAGAAGTGCAAAATTCGAAACCTCCGGTATTCGAGGTTTTGAAATTCGCACTTCTGAGCTTTCGCTCTTTTCAGGATTCCACTTTATGAGCTCAAAATACTAAATTTCGACATTTCAGTATTTCCAGCTTCTAAAGTGAATCCATATATATATATATATATATATATATATATATATATGTAGACATATGTGTTTGTGTTTGTGTATGTACATAGAAGGGATGTAGAAGGTGCAGAGGAGCTGTGCAAAAATAATTTAAAGGAGACCATGATAGCCATTTTTTGCTGCTCACCTTTAGTTTCACTGTTTTATTTTTGCAGTTCTGGGATTTGCAATTATAGGTATCAGAATTACTATAAGGAGTTTTGACTTCCTTTAGGTCATATGACATGACCACCAACCTGTCCCTTCCATCATTTTTTGTTAGAGCTTTCTCTCCAGACATGTTGTCTTCTCCTGCATCAATTTCCACCTTTTTTTAATGACTGCAAGTTACGGTATTTCAGACTGTTCCCCAGTCCTTGCTCAATCCTTTGCAGTCACTGACAAGCTGATTAACCTTGTTATGAATATCTGACATCTGTGGAGATGCACACTTTTCTATGCAAGCATTCTACAGAGTTTAAAGAAATGAAGGGGGGCCAGACCCTTTTCTGTTATAAAGTACTGAAATGAGAATTTAATGGCACCTGAATAACAACCATCAGCAACACTATAACAAAAAGTCAGATATACAGACACAGGTACAAAATGAGGTGATATACATATACCTTGCCAGGGACTGTTCACTGAAAATGTTCTGAGTTTTATTTAAGAGATTTTTCTCAATTAGAGCTCTTAATTTGACCAAAACTAGTTGCATTACTTGACATTCATTCATGTTACAAATATATTCACAATATTTTATTGGATTTGTTAGCTAATGGTTCCATTTCCTTTGTTTTCAGTTCCTTTCTGTTGAAAATCCAAGAGTAGCAGTTTTGTTTGTTATACCAGAACAGCATAGTCAGCTTTATCCTTTATATCTTTTAGGCCTATAATCTCTGCCTCTGGGAGCGTAACTGAAGGTATCTCATTATTTTTAGATAATTTTTAAACCCTTTAGTGCATTAATTTCAAAGTTATGTGAAGGATTCTTGGCATTTCTTGGATTCCTTGAGATCTTTCACCGCAGACATTTTACAGCCGAAGTTATTTAATTTACACTGGACATTAAATCTTTGTACACTAGTGTTCCTATCACTGATGGAATTGATTTTTGAGGCTATTTTTGGTTAAATTCACCATTTTTTCCAGTGATTTTGTTAGCACTTGTGAGATGATGGAGGTTGTAAACATTTTTTCCCTTTTAATGACAAATATTACCAACAGCGTAAGGGTATGGCTATTGGTGCCAATGTAGCGCCCTGTTTTGCAAATCTTGTCATGGATGGTGGAAGACCCAAGTGCTTAAACAAATTTCATTTTTTCAGAGCATGTCAAGTTGTATGGAAGGTTTGTTGATGGTTTATTTTTTATAACTGCTGCATTCACTGACCAGATTGATTCATTTTTTAAGGATGTCAGTAGTATCAATTTTCTAAGGTTTGTTCTTGGTCATGTGGGGAACAGTGTTCCCTATTTAGATGTGGTGGTTAGTTGGGTTGTGGACAAACAAGTCTGTTCTGGTAAGATTTATAGAAACCCTTGTTTTTTCCAATAAGTTCTTACATTATCTCAGTGCCCCCCATCCCACTTGTATGAAAAAGAACATCCCTAGGCCAAATGGTTAGGCTGTCTAGACTTATCACTGATTATGGTCATTTTTAGAGAGAATCAGTGATATTATTGATATGTTTAGTAGAGGTTACAATTTTGGTTTGTTAGAAAAAAAATTGTTGAAGAAATTAAACTGAAGAGAGATGTTGTTTTTCCTCCTATATTAATAGGAGATGTTCTTGAGAGTAGTGGTAGTAACACCAAGTAGGACAGCAGGTTTATTTTACAAATGACGGTAAATGATAACAATATTAGTGATATTATCAGTCGTAACTGGAAGCTTTTTTATGGGAATCCTGAAGTGTTTACAGTTGTGAGTCCTTCTCCTAGATTTGTTTGTAAAAAATCCAGGTCTGTAAAGCTATTTTTGGAAAATGAGAATACTAAGAAACCTTTGTTATATACTGACACAAATGATGGTATGTTTAAATGTGTTTTTTGTAGTGCTTGAAATGTTATTTTGGAAGGTTCTGTCATTAATGTATCACACATGGAAAGAAGTATAAAAATGAAAGCACATTATTATTGTAACTCTATTGGTCTGATTTGTATTGTGATCTGTTCCCATTGTGATGCGTTTTGCATTGGCATGACTACAAGAAAACTATCTCAACGAATTAAGGAGCATTTGTATGCTATCAAAGTTTAGGATAGGAATAGTGCCTTGTTTAGCCATACCTTAATGTGCTGTTCCTTTAAAAACGTTTACTTCTCTGCATTTGCCAGTTGATCTCTGAGAGGCATGATTTAAAAAAATGTTACTAAAAAAAAAAACTTTTGGCAGTTGAGAATGCAGGCTGACAACTTTCCTTGTTTGAATGATACAATTTGTAAATGTTTTTTTTATAAATGTTTTAGTATGTTTGCACAAGTTTTGTATTATTTTATTAGAAATAATTTCATTATTTGTGATGTAATAATTGGAAGATGCTTTTGATTGGCCTCTTTGTATTGTAAAATAGGTATTATGTCTGTTGCGATTTATTCTAAAGTCCTGTTATGGATGAAAGCACTTAATAAATTTCTTTGATGAATACTACACCTTCTTTGTTTGCCTACCAATGGATGATTTTACAGTTTTAGTTACTGGAAGTCAATTGTGGCCGTGGTGGTGCAGCAGTTAGTGTTGCCACCTCACAGCAAGAGGTTCTCGGTTTGATTCTCGACTGGAGCGCCTTCTGTGTAGAGCCTGCATGTACTCCCTGTGGTCGAGTGAGTTTTAAAGACGTGTGTGTGTGTGCCTTCTGTGATGGTTGGGCACTGGGCTGGCAAACTGACACTGTAAAACTTCACTGCCAATCAGTCTGCGGACCGGTGATTTGCTGTGGAAACCACTAACCGGGAAAAGCTGAAAGACAGTTACTTGCAACCAATTAACATTTTGTAAAGTGAGGTAGTGATGTTCAGATTTGGGAGTAAGTGTTAAAAATCTGCAGAATTTAACTCTATTTAATATAAGTTGGGTGCTTTGAGAAGAGAATGAATATTACTGATTAGGCATATTTAATAATTAAGATATTTCTTGCTTTAGCTACTTTTGAAGATGCTGATATATTAGTTATTTTTAGGTTATGCTCTCTAAAGGAGAGACATGAATCTAGTCAGTGACCTAAGTCAATTTGGAATAAACTTTGAAAATACTGCATCATTCCATGAAATCTTGTCAGAGGCTTGTTTGTCCTTAGGCATTTACACTATGATTCTTACTTTCTCAACAGTTTCAAGCCTTCAGACATTAAACATGTATTTCAGCTCCATAATGCAGATGATTGCACTATTTCAGAGTGAGTTATTCTGTCTTAGACATTTCTGTAACTTGTTTAATATTGTATCATGTTATTCCTTAGTTTGACCATCATATCATATCACAAGCTATAATAACAATGACATCAAACCCCTCAATTATCAGAAATTTGAGACTCATTTAGTAACTTATTACAGGATTTTCCATAAACATTGGTTAATTTCTGCATAGTCTTGTCCCTTTGGCTGTAGTATAACTGCAACAGTAAGAGTACTGTATTTTCTGCTTCAGGATTGGTGTATGAGTGCTTTTATAATTGTTTATATTTCAGCTTTGCTGCCAGAGTCTTATATTCTGCTTATCATTTGCATGCTAGTGCCTTTGTGTTCCCGTGTTCTTTGGGTTGCCCTCCCCACTGCTACATTAAGTTAAAGTTTCTGAAATTCTAACCTACCTGAGGTCATTGACCTGTAGCTCAGAGTCATAGGACTAGAGCTGCTATACTGGCTATATTTCATTAGACGCCTCTCTAGCTGGCCTGCTTCTTGCAGGTTGATTTTTTTCTCAGCCATCTCACTCTTTTCTTGTAGTTTAAAAGGCTACAGTTATGGCCTCTGACCCTTATGGTAATCTGACTTCCATAGTCCCTCCCTCCCTTTTTCATTGCTATTGTCGGCTGTGTAAACTGTTTATGTACTTTTCCCACCCATTGTTTTCCATAGATATATGATACTGGGTGCCCATTCAGCAAACCAGTATTGCTCTTAAGTAAACCTCCTTTACTACAAACTGTTTCCTGCACATTTTCCCAGATCTCCCATCTGCTTCACAACCTCCCCACACTCTGAGAGGGTCCTGAATTAATCCTGCTCCAAGTAAACCTCCTTTACTACAAACTGTTTCCTGCACATTTTCCCAGATCTCCCATCTGCTTCACAACCTCCCCACACTCTGAGAGGGTCCTGAATTAATCCTGCTCCATCCTTGGCAAATAAGATATTTATTTTATCACTTTGCACTTCAGTTAACCATTTCTGAGTATTACCACTTTATGTTTGCTTTCTTTGTTAATTTTGCACTTTAAATCACTTTAAAGGCCCCTAACACTTGACTTCACCTTGTTCAGGTAGTTTAAGTGCTTTGTGGTAGCATTATACTCTCATGCAATCTTTTTGTGTTTTTGCATTAAGATGACTGGGAATAGTCCATCTTGTGGCAGTAGGTGCCAGCTTGGTCTGTCTGAGTTTAGAAACACATAGGAAAGCTCTAAATGTAGTAGTTTTATTGGCAAAAATACTTAAAAGCCAGTTTCCTGTGTTTTAAGTGTCTGTATAAATTTGGAGCATTTGCACGTAACTGCCTATCATGCAGTGGTAGTTAGTAGTGCCTTGTATAGACACAGGCACCTAGAAACCAAATTTTCCCTATACAAACACCTCTGAAACTGTACCAGTAACTCAATGAATGTTGAGCAACTACTTTGCATATTGAGTAGCAGAGAGCAGCTAGTTTGCATGCTGATGAGCACTGCCCCTTGATTTTACTATTATAAAGCCTAGTCTATTGTTTAGCCCGCTGATAACCCCTCATGCACCACACCCTTGTAGCCCACCTACTAAAAGAACTGACATCATGGATATGCACTTTCCCAATTTCTTCACAGCCAGTTTGGTGGATATGGGAATATTGAGACAATGTAACAATTGTCTTATGTTCACTGACAACCATTTAATCCTCAAAAAAACTAATACAGTATGCAAGATATGGACAATGTCACTGGTGGCAAAACTCTTGCATATGAACACCCATAATAACAATCTGCTTGTCAGAGAGACAAATGCTACACCCACCATAAACAGTACTCAGCCCATGCATAGACCTACTTATGTTGAAGCACTTAAGTGCAATCTTCCCAAAACCCAAATACCTCAGACATTCCTCCTGAAAGAATTATCCTCAGCAAACCTGGAAACTCTCAACACAAACAGCATCGAACACTGCAAATATAGTCACACCCAGTGGAATCTCAACAACCAAACCCGTAATGCAAGCCAATACACTATCCAGGACTCTAGTCATAGGGGACTCCATTATATGACATACTGGTGCCCCTCTCACCAGGCTGAACAAGTGGAAAATAACTGTCAGTTGCCTGTCAGGGGCCAGGATCTGCCAAGGTATACAGGCAATCAAGTCATTGCATCACAGGTACTAGTATGATTCAGTCATAGTTCATGTATATGTAAATGACCTGAGATGTACCTTCCTAGACTATATGAAGAGAGACATTATTGACCTCTAAGACTGTGTGTTACAGGGTGGTACGTGCTTAGCATTGAATGGCATTCTACCTTCACAAAGGATGATGCCATAATATGAAGAAAAAAATGACTTTAATAACTGGTTTAGTTTTTAGTGTCATTCTAGGAGGACACAATATTTGTCAGAGTGGAAGGACATGGTTAACAAACCTAGTTGCTGTGTTGAGGATGGTCTTTACCTGTCCCCGCTAAGCTTTTGTATATTGGCAAAAATAGTTTTCCCCCTTAGAGCTTTTTTTAGGCAGTGCTAAATTGACAAACCCTCCAATACAGCAAAATCTGCACAAGGTCTTATTGCGCAATGCCAGGAGTCTAAACTAGAAGCTCCATTCTCTCCAAGCTCTCATCACA
Source organism: Protopterus annectens (assembly GCF_019279795.1). NCBI lineage: Eukaryota > Metazoa > Chordata > Ceratodontiformes > Protopteridae > Protopterus > Protopterus annectens. The sequence goes on along the minus strand of NC_056743.1, from coordinate 873,911,120 downwards.
TTTGAGAAGGTTACATCTGTGCAGTTACTGAGAAATGGTTTAAAGCCGCAGAGTGTACCCTGGTATTGCAAGGCTTTAGTGTCTTCTACACATTTAGACCAGCAACTACACAGACAAACACTAAAGGTGGAGGTGTCTCAGTCTGCATCAGTAACCTACTAGTTTGGTTAAACAGGATGACACACGGGAGCTCCTCTACATCCAGATTACCATAGACAAAGTCCCATGCCATATCCTAGCAAGATATAGATTACTCTCTATGTCCCATGAAACTCATAGCTCATACTTAGACCTATTGGAGACACACACCATTCAAGCAAATACCATATTCATGGGAGACTTTAGTTATTCCTCTATAAACTGAGAATCCTACAGAACCCCAAATTTGCAGTTGCAGAGATTCCTAAACACAAACACCTTGGACGAGTTTGTACATACACCTTCTCGTGGTACAAACATATTGGACCTGGTATTCACAAATATGGGAGAATGCTGCAACCCTTCTCCCCAGTGTCCTGTTGTGTCCTCTCTTATAAGGTCAGACCACAAAGATGTCTTCTTTTCTATACCTTCAGCAAACCCTGTAACAGTTAGAAACTAATCCAAGGCAAACTACTTTTTTATTAAGCGATAACCTATCAAAAAGTGAAGCTCTTTCTAACCAAGATAACACAGCAGGTTATACAAAATTATGCACATAAGCTTTGTACAACTATGCCAGTGATTGCATAGAGGCTGTTCTGCCTACCAGAAGTAACCCCAAAACTTACTCATAAAAACAAACCACCCTGGTGGAATCAGAATTAAACTGGTTGTACATCAAAAGAAAAAAGACAAAACCAAAGTTAGGAAGTGTATCACCAAAAAAGATAAAACCACTCTCATCAAACTGAGACAACTAAGAGGATTAATTAAGTCCAACAAAGCAAATTGCATGACAATGATAATATCCCAGGCCAAGAACAACCATAAGGCCTTCTTTAGCTATGTCCAAAAACCTCAAAGGTAGCACACAAAAGTGTGATGAACTGTTGGTAAATAGAGCCACGTTCACAGACCATGGAGATTTATTTATTGACGTTGTCCCATTCGATTCACAGCTAGAGCGTCTTCTGTAGAGACATGTATGAATGGGCATACCTTCGTTGAAGGTTGTGCATTAGGGCCGGCAACTCAACATGTAAAAATCAACTGCCAATCATTAGCGGACCGGAGTTCCGCTGTGGCAACCCCTAACCAGGAAAAGCCGAAAGACACAACAAGACACAACAACTTTTTTAACTTTAACTTTGAAAGCCCAGCTGGGACATATACCCTTTTTCGGAGACACTAGGGGGTAAAAGCTCCAATATTTACTTACATGGACAATATACAGTATATTTTCATTTTCCACCTTGTATATAATATTTTAATCTTGGTTACTTATACATTTTTGCATATAGAAAGAAGAGAAAATAAGAGATAGCCTTATATTTGCATAAGGTTGTAGTACTCAGAAACAAGAAAGAAGAACAACGGAAGACAATGAATGAGATTTGAGTTGAAATTAGTAAGTAGTGGTAGAATATGGGAGAATCAGGATTAAGTAGGAGTAGATAGCTAAAAAATATAATCTGTTAAATGTTTATAGTAGTAGAAAGAAAGATGTAATAAACACCATGGGGGAATTTAGTACAGTGTAGCCATTATTTTGTAAGAAGCACTGCAGCATTTGTTTTCCTCTGAAGTGGAAATTATCCAGGTGTAGAGCAAGTGCAGTGGTGAGGGAGGACATGCAGGTGGTTGGTGTGACAGGGCAAGATGCAGAGGACAGGAAGAAATGGAAACAGGTGATCCGCTGTGGCGACCCCTAACGGGAGCAGCCGAAAGAAGAAGAAGAAGAGCAAGAGCAGAGCGAGTGATTTGCAGATGTTGTTTTAGCAGACTTTTAAGCATTTGTTGTTTTCTATAAGCTTTAACTTTAGTGTGATGGATTTCCACAGTTTTAAGGCACAGTGAGAATAGAGTGAGTTTCCGGCAGAGTTGAATTACTTACAGCTAGGAGAGGTTTGTTATTGGACTTGGAGCTTAGTGTTCTTTTGTAGCTGTATGTTAGTAATATGCCTTTTAGACAGGGGCAATTGTCTGGCTTGTAGATAAGCTTGTGGGCAGTAGTGAGTTGAGAGTAGGTTAGCTGATTTATGACTTCTAGCCAGTTTAAGTCCTTTAGGGCTGTGCAGTGGTGGGTTTTACGAGGTGAATATGTGGTGAATCTTACAATTTCATTATAGCATGCAACAAGTTTGGACTTGAGGGTATTGTTGAAATTAGCGAAGACAGGTCATGCATAGAACAGAGATCGGAGTAGGTAGTGTTTAAGATATTGATTTGCTCTATATAGGGAGCCCAGTTTTTTCTGTATTTTTGGTAGTTTGGGGAATATGTTGGTCATATTTGAGTTTGTCATTTATGAGTATCCCAAGTAATCTGTCTTCTGTCATAGTTTCAGTTTTTGTATTGTCAGATAAGACAATATGGAAATTGAGTTATTAAGTATTAAATTGTTTTGGTATAAAGAGCAATAGTTTAGTCTATTTTGCATTTCCTAGTAGGTCTGCAGTGTGTAGCCAAGATTTAACAGATAAAACACTATGAGTTATTTCTTGGAGGAGTTGTAGTATTGGGATAGAGCAGATTGGGGTTGTGTTATCTGCATACCAAACTATATTTTCTTTTCTTGTGGCAATATGGAGTTTGTTTACAAAAATATTAAACAGAAGTGGGCCAGTATTGATCCTCGTTGAACTCCAACTGTGACAGAAAAGAAAGAGGAGAAGTTTTGTTTCCATTTTACTCATTGTTGTCTATTTGTGAAATAGCATTTAGAGATGATTTATTTAGACTGAGGGAAAATAGCTCACTGAGACGTTTTTGATGGGAATCTGTATCAAAGGCCTTTGACAGATCCAAGAAGAGTGCTGATACTAGGTTGCCGTTACTTCTATTGTGGGTGGTAGCCAGGGGCGGCTCGTGCTATAGGACTGCAGAACTGCAGCCCTCCCACCTAGAAAACAAATAAAAATAAAATTAAGAAACATAAAAACAAACACTATAATTCCCGGAAGTACTCTGTGCATGCTTGCATGTTCTAGATACACAGGAACACTCTCAGACTGCTTTCTCAGCAGTCTAGATAGGGGGAAAGGCATCTCAGCCCCAAGATGCCCAGCAGTCTGTGCGGTGGTGATGTTACGAAATGGAGGCACTCGGGACTGCAGTAGCAGCAGGCTGGACCAATCGCAGCTAACGAGGTGTGCTGGACCAATTGCGAGCAGCTAACATACACCAGCGGGGATTTGGACTGTTCGGATATCTAGGGTTGCTCGTAGATTTGCACTGTTTGGATATCTAGGGTTGCTCATTGCCCAGCAGCTAACGTACACCAGCAGGATTTGGACTGTTTGGATAAGATGAGTATTGTGTGTGTGTGTGTGTGTGTGTGTGTGTGTGTGTGTGTAATGCCCCAGCTGCTATGTACTGGAGGCTAGAGCAAGCTCATGGTGGTGTGGTAGGGAATACCTCAGGCTTGAACCCTGTACCTTGTATGCAGGTGGTAAGGGCCTGAATTCCCTACCCACCACCATTTGTAAAAAAAATTGCAGATTTCTGCCTCATATTTGATCTCTTCTTTTCCTCATAATATCTGTGGTTTCTAAATATTTAAATACTCAGATATTTGATGGTGCAGTGGTAGCATTGTTGCCTCACAGCTATAGGTTCTCAGGTTTGTTTCTTGGCTGGCGTGCCTTCTGTGTTGGGTCTGCATCTTCTCCCTGTGTTATAGGTTCATAGGTTAGTTCATAGGTTAGTACTAGGCTAACTTCCCTTGTGGGCCATTTTAAGCCTAGCCAATTACCCCATAACAGAATCTTGTGTGGGTTTGCTTTTGTGTCCTCCCATGTTACAAAGACATGTGTCTGCATTATTTCTTCCTGGGCCTCTGCTGAAATTGTTTTTTTTGTTCCAAGTCAGACTGTCCTTGTTAACAAATGTTAAATAAAATTGACAGGCATTTGAATTCAGACTTCAGGTTTCTGAATGTTTAATTCCTTAAATATTTGATGGTGCAGTGGTAGCATTGTTGCCTCACAGCTACAGGTTCTCTGGTTTGATTCTTGCTGGGGTGCCTTCTGTGTGGAGTCTGCATCTCCTCCGTGGGTTTGCTCAGGTGTCCTGCCATTTTACAAAGACATGTGTCTGCAGTATTTCTCCCTGGGCCTCTGCTGAAAATTGTTTTTGTTCTGTCAGACTTTCCTGGTTAACACATGTTAAATAAGTAAAATTGACAGACATTTGAATTTCAGACTTCATATTCTTCAGAAAATACATAATAACACAAAACCTTTTATTCTAGCAAATTTCTAAGTTTATAAGATGAATATTTGAAATTTGTCCCTATTTTTGGGACTGTATTCCCCCATTATTGGCTTCGTCCAGGTTTTTTGTGCTAAGGTTGACAGCTATGGCAAGAACTGAATTCACTGAATATGTTTGAGGGCTGTATTCCCTCATTACTGGGTTTGTCCAGGTGTTTTATGCTAAGAGGTTGACAGCTATGGTGAGAACTGAATTCACTAAATGATAGCCATTTAAGTTTCAGTCTTCCTCTCTTTCACAAAGCAGCTGATTTGGCGTAGTGATATGTTGCTCTGACTGTTTTGCACAGGGACCTTGACAGTAAAATGTATGGTGGTAACACAGCATTTTATTCTAGCAACTTTCCAAGATTATACAAGCAATGTTTAATGTGTCCCTGTTTTTTGGGCTTTTGACCCCCCCCCCAATAAATTTTGACTTTTTCCAGATTTCTTGTGCTGCGAAGTTGAGATGCAGTTAAGTATTGAGTAGATTTTACAAGGAGCTGAGAGCTGCAGGGGAAGAGAAGTTTAGTGCTGCTTAGGCTGAGTCTCCTTGCATTGTTAATAGCACAACAGGTTGTGTATTTGCTTTTGATGCAGAAGGCTGTGGGTTCTACTCCCACAAGGGATGGATGCTGCTTTTGGCGAAGATACTAACTATGGACCTGTTATCAGTTTGCCATCCATTTCCTATTGCAATATTACTAGCTTATCATTTTTTAATGTAATATAGGCAATTTATTCCTCAGGGGCAACAGACACTTTATTTTTCGATGAAACCATGAAATATAAAGGTGTTTGCTAGCAGCAACCTCTTCATTAGTTACAGATTTCTTTAATGTGGAATTATTTAGATGAATTTTACTTCTTCAGAGATTGTGCATATTTACTGATAATGTTGGACTGTAGAAGTGTGAGTAGACTTTTATGATGGAAATGTTCTGAACTGGGCAGTTTTGTCATTATTGGTGTATGCATTTTGTTTCATTGTTTACTGGAAAAATGTTCTGAATTGGGCAGTTTTGTCATTATTGGTGCATGCGTTTTGTTTCATTGTTTACTGGAAAAATGTTCAAAACAATTAATTTAAAATGCCGTCTAACAACTGTACTGTATTGTACAAGGAATATAATTTAGTACAATCAGGAAGATATATCAAAGAGCACATGTATGTTTCATGTGCAAGGGGCCTATGATTTGAAAACAGCCCAAAGTTAATCTTTATCTGTCACTGGCAAAATGTATCTTCTTTGAATGTGGGTTTCAATGAATGTGAGTTTCATGGGCAGAGAAGTTTTAATGCTAAGTCTGTTTTCATTGTTAGACTGCATTGCTTTGTTTAGCAGATGTCTTAGTGTTTTTGCTGTAAAATTCAAAATAAAACTGTCAAAGTCCAAATCATCAAAGAAGTAAAGCAGTATTCACATTAGTGTTTATGGTAAATGGGGTGAAATAGCCAAGTAATGGTTCATTTGAATGGCTGCAGGAGGGAGGCTCCATTCGACCATGCTTTTGTGAGGGGGAAGAGTGGCAAACTCAAAGACAGCCCCGGCTGAACTATATCTCCCAACTGTCCAGATTTTCACAGAATGAATAGATTTTTCCTTCTTATTTTTGGTTTGTTCCTCATAAAATTTGTGGTTTTCTGGCAAATCATTTAGGAATTAAGTCACTAAATAATGACAAGACACTGAATTTCAGACATTATAACCTTCAGAAAAATGCATGCTAAAGTAAGACCTGTTATTCTATCAACTGTCTCAGTTTATACAAGAGCAGTTTTTAGTACTGTTTATATGTTCCCCCAATATATTTGGCCTTGTCCAGATTTATTGCATTAACAGGTTGAGAGGTACATGCAAATAAATTGCTTTATAGAATCAGGCATAGCCAAACCTCTCAACTGTCCTCGATTTTGGCTCAAAATGTTGCTCTTGCCCTAATAATCCCTCCACAAAATAGCAATTTTGGAAGAAAACATGGAGGGTTTACAATTAAGAAATAACTGTAATAATCAGAGTTATAGATTACTTTTATTTCAGAAATGCATGTAGATTCTTTTATTTTGCTAGCTGCTCAAGTTAGCAGTACTAATATTAAAAAACGTGTCCCATCTTTGACAGGTTCCCAGCTGTATTGTGTGACTATTTTATATTTTTGCATCACATTTTTGGTCCATTTTTCATAAAATTGTGTTTTTTGGCAAATTAGTGGCAAATCATTAAAGGTTAGCATTGCTGCCTCACAGCAAGAGGTTCTTTGGTTCGATTCTCGGCTGGGGTGCCTTCTGTGTGGAGTCTGCATGTCCTGCCTGTGGTTGCGTGGGTTTCCTCCGGGTGCTCCGGTTTCTTCCCACATCCCAAAGACATGCAGTAGGTGGATTGGACACTCTAAATTGGCCCTAGGTGTGAGTGTGTGCATGTGTATGCCTTCTGTGGAAGGTTGGGTGCCGGGCTGGCAACTTAACACCGTAAAACGCCACTGCCAATCATGAGTGGACAGAAGATCCGCTGTGGCGACCCCTAACCAGGAAAAGCTGAAAGAAGAAGAAGAAGAAGTGGCAAATCATTAAAGACTGAAGTTAGAAAATACTGACAGACCATTTGAGTTTCAGATTTCATACCCTTCAGAAAATTCATATTAATGCAAGACCTACTATTCTATTATCTTTCTACGTTTATAAGAGCAATATTTAAAAATTGTCCTTATTTTTGGGCCTTTGTCCCACTTATGTGTATGGCTTTGTCCAGATTTCTTGCTCTGAGGTTGAGAGGTATGACAAATGTGTCAGGGCCATCACAGTCAGCCAGAGACATTTCAAATTGTAACATACTTGTTGCACCCCACTCCCCCATGTAGTGATTCTGGATGTGTCCAAGCAAGGCAAGGAGCAGTTATGCAGTGTAAATGTGCAGAGTATCCCCCATCCAAGGTAGACACAAGTACTACAGTGGCTTTTCATCTGTCCTTGATTTTGCAGAATGGTCGGTTTTCTGTCATATTTTTGTACTGTTGATTTATGCTCATCAGAAAGTGCATGTTGCTCTGTGTTTACGTAGCAATGCTTTAATGACCATCAGGTAAGCTTGTCTGAGATTGTAAGATGCAAGTAAGCTTTAATAAGCATACTGTTAAAGAATTGCCAACATTGAAAGCCTTTCTGTTGTTGTCATGCAGAGAATGCTTACATAACCAGATAATGTATAAGCCTTGGGTATTGAAATGCATATGACAGTATTTGTAATAAAGGACAGGATTATGTTATTTTAAGAAGCTCATTACACTTGTTGCAGACTTCCAGTCATCTCTGCAGGCCTTACCCGTAAACTAAACAGAATGCCAGTCTATCATGTGTGGTCCATAACCTGTACAGTAATCCTTTAAGCAATGTATCTTGAACTTGTTTCTTGTTTGCTTTTCATTTTTTACTTTGATCATGTTTTCCCCATGAAACAAGTAGATAGTTGTCAGGCAGCAGGTCTTTTTTGGATAAGAAACATTTTTACAAGTGGGGGCATCACAGAGATTGCTACTTTCAGCATGTTACTTGGCACTTTAATAAAGCTGAATATAAATTATAATTAGAACTGCAGTGCAAGGAGAAGTGGTTTGAGTTGAGTGCTGCCTGTTTTTCTTATACTTGATTTTGACTGGCATTCCAGTAATGCATTTAAAAAGTAATTTATTTTTTCATAACTCACAACCTTTTTGTTTCCATCTAGATATTAAGTAAGCTGTCATGCAGCCAATGCATTGAAATATTTTTTTTCTTCTACACTTTATTTTGTCTTGATTGGACTCCCATAATGACAGTTTGGCACCCAGGGCAGCGTATTTAATTAAAGTTAGTTTTTGTGGTTTTGGGCATAGCTCCTCCCCTTTCTAGTTGGCCACACCCCTTCCCATTCACCCCGCCCATTCAGCTGTCTCCTGCAGCCCCCCTTTGATTTGAAGTCACCAGCCGGCACTGATGGTAGCCGCTGGGGAAGTTAATAAGAGTAGTAACTGTGCCATGACTGAGGCGGAAGCTGTATAGGGTCATGGAGAGAAGATTATTTTAGGTAAGACATTTGAGGAGCTGGGAGCGGATACATTTTCCTAATATTTTTGATATTGGTGGTAGTATAGCTATGAGTCTGTAGTTGGATAGGTCAGTTGAATTTCCACCTTTGTTGAGTGGAATTATGAAAGATTTCTTCCAGATGGTTGGGGCATGGTTTTCTGTTATGGATCTGTTAATTAGCGTAGAAACAGGGAAGGCTAGAGCTTGATAAGAAAGTTTTAGGTACTCTGCTGGTAGGTTGTGTGGTACAAAGGTTGTTGGTTTGAGTTTTTGTAGTTGTTTTTTGTTGCTAGTTGGGACTGGTTGGAAAGAGAAGGATATAATATTTTTATTACACCTGGAGCTTTTCTCCCTGGGCCTCCGCTGAAAATGGACCTGTATCCAGTTGGACTTTCCCGGTTAACAAATGTAAAATACAATAAAATAAAATAAATAAATAAATATTACATGAGTTTGGATAGAGAGGGTGGTGGACGACCTTTGTTTAGTAAGAGAAAGTATTACGTTCATGAAGTGGAAGTTGAACTGGGTGGCTATATACTCTGGGTTATCACTAGTTGTTGGAATGTGAGTAGTTGCTTGGCCAGAGTATAGTAGTTTATTTATGGAGGACGAAAATAACTTGGGGTTATTTTGGTATGTTGACTGAAGGTTGGTGAAACAGGATTTCTTGTTGTTTTTATTAACTTTTTTGCAAGCTTTCTTAAGTATCTAAAGTGTTGGTAGTTGGATTCGGTTTTGTTTTTGAACCATATTTTCCATGCTTTGTCTCTTTGAAGAAGTATTTGTCTGGTGTCTTTTGTTAACCAGGCTGCAAGGTTTGATACTTCAGAGTGGTGCTTGGCTATTGAGGATGTTTAGCAAAATATTATTGAAATGGGTCATAACATCATCAAATGCCATGGTCTTTAGGATATTCCAGTTGTAGACTTGATCCTGGAGATGAAGTTGCTTGAATTAAAATATTTTATATTGTGCATCTGTTTGTAGACTTTCTCCAAGTCTATTTGTTTCTTCCATATTCTTAGACCTATCAAAAGCCTTTGACATGGTTAACCACTGTCTGCTTCTTGATACCCTATCCACCCTAAATATAAGTCCCTCCTCTATATCATGGTTCAACAGCTACTTAGCTGCCCGTCAGCAAGCAGTCCTATGGCAGGACCAATTGTCCCCCCTGTTACCAGTAACCATAGGAGTCCCTCAAGGATCCATCCTTGGCCCATTGCTGTTCTCTCTATTTACTAATCAGATCTCTTCATCCTCTCCCACTGCCTCAATAGTACAATATGCAGATGACACCACCCTCATATGTGCTGCCCCTACCCTTAGTGAACTGCAAACCCTTACCCAAATTAACTTCATCCTAGCCGAAACTTGGTTCACTAACACAAACTTCTTCTTAATCCCCAAAAAAACAAACTAATTCTTTTCAGCCTAGGCAGAGCTCCTCCCCTAAATAATAATTTCACCATTAACTCCAAAGAAAACATTTAAATCAGTCCAACCACACACACTAAACTGCTAGGTGTAGAAATAGACAATAACCTGAGGTTCGACATCCACATAGCACAAACTATTAAGAAAGTTAATAACAAACTTGGTCTCCTCTAAAGAAACAAACAGTTTATGACAAAACGCACCAAAGTAACCATCGCAAGGACTCATCTTTTATCCACCCTCCTCTATGCCTCTCCCATCTTGACCAATCTCCACCAAACTGATCTAAATAAAATGGAATCTTGCTACAACAAGATTGCTAAGTTTGCTACTGAAGCCTCATATAGGTCCCACCACTGTCTATCCCTTAAGCAACTCAACTGGCTTGAGGTGACTCATATACTTCTACTCAATCAACTCTGTATAGCACACAAACTCTACTACCTTCCTGAGATAACCCCAGCACTTCAGCACCTAATTCAGCCTCACATTCCCTCTAGAGCCTTAAGATCTAGTAACCAGAACCTCATAACTGTCATCAAACATAAAAACAAAGCTGGTAAGTCCCTCTTTGCCAACACCATTGCCAAAACCTGGAGCACACTACCAAGCCAAATAACTTCTACCACTTCCTTTAGTCAATTCAAAAAACTCCTGAAAACCCACTATCTAAGTAACTGGCTATGCTCATGACACTCACCAGGCTAATCCATACCAGGAGAATTTGTCAGGGTACAGCTATGTATAAACTGTTTCTCCCCTGAAAGCTTCCATACCCGTGTACATTTACCTTACAAAACTTATAACTGCAAAAGAAAAAAAAATGTACCTCTGATTGTCTTCTGTAAGAAATGTTAATCACTAGCATGATGCCCTGTTGTGTGTATATATGCTATATGTATGTTTGTTAATCACTAGCATGTTGTCCTGATGTGTATATATGACATATGTATGTATGTTCTACTTCTTTTTACTCTCATGTAATGTATTGTAATGTGAAGCTTTTCTCCACGGGCATCTGATGAAAATGGACCTGTGTCCAGTCGAACTTTCCTGGTAAACAAATGTAAAATAAATAAATAAAAATAAATTTTGGGTTTCTAATACCATGATGGGAATGAACCCCATTCCTAAGTCAAAGTACGATTAAAGTTCATTAAATTAGTATTGTTTCAATCTTTGATGTCAGCCAGAAGTGCTCTTTGCAGCACTTGCAATGTGCCCAGTAATGACTCCTTTTGCAGTTTGTACGGGGTTACATGTATTAGTAACATATCTAAGTATGATTGTAATTTTTTTTTTATAAAACACGTTGCTCCTTCTGCTATTGGAACTGTCTGGATATCTTTCTTCCACACTGCTCTCATTTCTGCTTGCAAATCTTGATATTTGATGACTGTGTCTCTCTGTTCACAAGCCACTCTACTCACTGGGTGTGGAAATTTCAATGATCAGTGCTACTTTTGTCTTCTTTTCATGGACCACTATATCCAGTTTTCTAGCATCTAACTTTTGAACTGTTGGTAATGGGTGATCCCATGTGATGTAGACTTCATCATTTTCTGTGATGCTTTGCGGCTTATTTTTCCAGTGTTTTTCAGCCACTTCAGTACCATAACGTTTTCACAATCCCTAGTGCAACAGTCTTGCCACATTATTATGCCTTTCAGTATACAGTCCTTCTGCCATTCATATGTCACAACCAGCAAAGAGGTATGCAACTGTTTTCATTTCTGTGGTGGTGCTGCGGTAGCATTGTTGCCTCACAGTAAGACGCTGTCCGGTTCGATTCTCAGCTAGAGCGTCTTCTGCGTTGAGACATGCGTGAATGGGCATACCTTTGTTGAAGGTTGTGCATCAGGCCTGACAAGCTGGTACGTAAAAATCAACTGCCAATCATTAGCGGACCGGAGTTCCGCTGTGGTGACCCCTAACCGGGAAAAGCCGAAAGACACAAACTGTTTCTCCCACATGTTCAATGGACTTTGTAAACTAACGTGTACGTAGCCCACTATCTTGTGCTGCCAATATTAATATTTCATCTCTTGGTTTGAATTTGTCTCTCCTTAACCATTCCTGCATTTGATCCTGATCAACATGAGATTCTTCCAGAAGTTTTGTATACTTGCAACTATATTTATGCATTTTCCACATTTCGTACCTTCTCATCTGATCCTTCACCTTATATTTTTTTCTTTTGTTTTTTGGCACATTCAGTTGCTGCCTGATTTTTATGTACTTTTGGTTTGATTTCTGTTCCTGCTTGACACCGATATGCTTCTGCTAGATTAAGCAGAGAAGTCATCTTAGATTTATTCTCCTCATGTTTCAAAACTTTCACTATGTTTCGATCTTGTGCAGATATGTATGTAGTCCCACGATTGCAGATCTATACCTGTAGTCAGTTTCAAGGAGGCCCATCCCTCCTTTGGAACAGGAATATATAATCCAGGTATGTACTGATTTTTATAAACCATTTGGTGAGTTTGAAGCATCCTTCTTGTTTTCCTGTCTAATCTATCCAACACGTTTTGGGGCCAGTCAGTTACTCCAAAACTGTTAAGTTAGGGCAAGAAGAGCAAATTGGTTTATAGCTTGAATTTTGTTCATAGATGTCAGTGCTGTTTTCAGGAATAATTTAAGTCTTCTAAAGTATTCCTTACTAAGTTTCATTGCACTTGTTTATGTTTTATTGTTGATCCTTCATCAATTCCCAAATATTTATGCATTCCCTTTTGCTGTAGGTCTTTTATATTACATTCTTGTCCCAAACTGATGTTTTCTTAGTGTTGCAGTTTTCCTGCTTTAAAGGTTGCTTTTGCACATTTATCAAGACCAAATGACATTCTTATATCATCTGAAAAAGTTTTGACAACTTGCAGTTGTGTTTTCAGTTCCTCATCTGATGAGCTTTACAGTTTTAAATCATTGACAAAGAGAAGATGGAAGTCTTTACACTTTGTTGTTTTCTAGGAGCCAAATTATAGCCATGGCCTAAGCTGTTAAGTAGCTTAATGGGTTATGGGCAAGACAGAATAGCAGCGGTGACAGTCACTGTGGAATATTCCCCTTTGAATTTTTATCCCTGGGATAATAGTTTGTCCTTTATTATGACTTAATTGCAAAGTGGTCTGCCACTGTTTCATGGTCACTCTAATGTGATCAGTGTAGGGTGTATCTTATAACTTTTTAAGCACTCTTTTATCCATGAATGTGGGATACAATCAAATTTTTTTTGTAGTCAGTCCATGCCATACTTAGATTCTTCCTCTTTTTACAGATATTCTTCGTGTTTCACTGTTGCAGTCATCACACTTGGGTTATCTGCCTGCAGGTAGCCCTCAGCCCGAATACCAGAATCTTGGGATTTCTGTGTCGGATGCTGTCGCCTCTTCCATACTTAGATTCTTCCTCTTTTTACAGTTCTCCACTATGACTTTATTTAACAACAAATGATCCTTTGTTCCATATGACTTTCTTTTATTACCCTTTTGTTCTATTGCCATAATTGAATCTTCTTCTCTATGACTATAAACTCTTGTCTGCATCAATTCCATTGTATAGTTTATACGTTGTTGGAAGGAAAGTTACTGGTGTATAATTTTTAGGGTAGCTTGGAGGTTCATTCTTAAGTAGGTGCATTGTTTTTCCTGTTGTTAACCAGGTTGGTGTCTGTTTGGGGTGTGCATATAAATAGTTCTTACTCATGGCTAAATCTTCATGCAAAGATGTTAATACTTTTAAGCCGAAGTTAGGTACTTCATCTGGGCCTGGTGTTTTCCAGCTAGAGGCTTTGCTTAACTTGGCTTCAATATCTCTGTCTGTTACTTCATCCCATTTCATATCCTGTACCTTTAAACTTCTTATTCTTTCTTTTACTTCTTCTACCCATTTATAGGGTTGCCACCTTTCAATGTGGCTAAAACCTGAGTAAATCCACACCCCTTGCATCACCATTAACTCCACTGTCCCCACCCCTCTCCCGCCCATTTTGTGATGTCATGATGACACCAGACAGTGGGGAACACCCTCTTTTTCCATTCCTGCTGCCTGTTTCTGGCTGATTTACTATGCTTTTCTGTAAAAAAAGCATAGTAAATCAGCTGATTTACAAACTCCGATAGTCTGTTTCCTTTTTTGAAACAGAATACCGGAGTTTGTACTGTGTTTTCCGGAGTACCGGAGAATCAGTTTGATTTCCAGATAGTACGGAAAAAAAATGGAGGGGTGGCAACCTTACCCATTAGCATCTTTGTTATGTTCCTCAGGATCTTCATAAATATTTCTCCAAAATATCTCTATTTCTTCTTTTTTTTTTTTTGGTGGCCTTTCCATTCCTTTTACCTTATTTCCCAAATCTCTATAAAACTTTTTTGGGTAATCAATAAATTGCTTATTTTGTACTTTTCCTTTATTTTTATCTGCATATCTTCTAGGTTTTTCTGCCTGTGCTGAGATTTTTAGTTTGTTATTTGCAATAGTGCATGATAAATCCTGATCTGCTCTAATACTGCGCATTGCTTTTATCACATCCATCTTTCTAAATATTTTTGTTGATCTGTTTTCTCTTTTATACTGTTCTAACAGTGACACTTCTTGTCTTAATTGCTTTATAGTTTTCTCTATTCGATACTTCCATGATGGAATTTGATTTCTCCCATTCCTTTCCCTCACTACACCATGTTCTTGTGGTATAACTTTATCAGTTATTAATTTAGCTGGACAGTAATATATCCTGTTTACTTCTGTTATATCTCATGGATCTCTGTGGACAGTCCTAATTATTGTGTTCATTTGTTTTATCAAACTTCTGACTTTAGATTTTATTGACCTTCTGCAGTCTATTTCTATATTTCTTTCGTTGATCTTAATATATCTTCTCTATCTCTATTAAGTCAAACAACTCTTCTCTCAGGTCATTTTCTTCTACACTGAGGGCACATTTTTTGTTCCTATTTCTTGCGGGCATTCTATAGAGAGGTTTCTAACATCTTCCTGTGGCACATTCTCTTCAATTTCATCCTGTGCCACCCCTTGCTCTGTCATATGGGAACTCACTGGCCTATCAGTCCTCAACATTGACTGTGTCTGAGTTTCCACAGTTTCCTGTTTCTTCCCTTGCTGTCCAGCTTCAAGCTTATGGCAGCATAAGTTGGTAGGTAATCACTAATACTGTCAGAAAGGCAGCCACAGCAATTTGTGTTATTTGGTTTGTTTGTAAAAATCCAGTTTAAGATGGAGTCCTTGCTTCTGTGTTTATGTATCCTGGTTGTACATTTTATTATTAGTGAGAAAACAAATAGGTTAATTGATGGTGCATTTGTGTCTTTAGGGTCCCAGTTTATGTTAAGGTCACCTTTTATAATGGTTCCATGGGGTATATTGTTATATAGCCAGTGCAGAAGTTGTTCTGCTATGTTAGTATTTTGTCCTGGTGGGATGTAACATCCGTTGATGTAGATGTCTTTTCTGTTAAGTTTGATATCTGCTATGAGCTAGTCTAGATTGTTAGATGTGAGTATAGAGTATGGGTAAAAGGTATGCTGTAGGCAGTTTTTAGACATAATTGCTACTACTCCATCTCATTTATTTGTTCTGCCAAGTCTGGAAATGTTTTAACCTAGATGTGGTATTTCATTGCCTTTTAAGTGAGGGTTTAGTCAGGTTTCTGTGACTACAGTTGTAATCAGACTTATAAAATGCTAGGCATGCTTGGAATTCTTTGTGTTCATTGCAAATGCTTCTGAAATTAATATTAGTTCATAGGTTCATAGGTTCATACTAGGCTATCTGCCCTAGGGCATTTATAAGCCTAGCCAGAGTGTGTATGGCTTTCGCCACCCATATTAAATTAATTTTGCTATGTCCTTTTTCAAGGTTAGTATACTGTGCCTCTGTCTAACAGTGACACAGAAGTGATGCCCGGGGTAAACCTACGATCTCCCATCCACTCATCAAGATTCCTCTTGAAGAGAGTCAATGAGGGACTCTGCCTAACCTGGACTGGGATTTTATTCCAGAGTGAAGGGAGCCTCTGGGTTATGAATCTGTCCCTCCAGCATGTCCTATTTATTTCAGTGCTGAGGTTCAAGTCCCTCTAGGGCGTAGCTCGATGGGATTTGGATTTTCTGAGGTGCAGCATGTCCATTAATTCCGGGTTGGACATGGCTTTATACGCCAGGCACAGATCGCCTCTGAGCAGGCGGTATGCCACTGAGTAGAGCTGGAGTTTCTTTAACCGGGCAGCATATGGCATCTGTTTGAGCCCCTTGATCCTCTTGGTGAGGTACTTTTGGGGTCTTTCCAGTTGCTGCAGGTGTCTGGTAAGGTACATCCCAAAAGGGGCATTGTACTCAATTATGGGCCTGATGAGGGATGAGTAAAGAGGCACGATGACCTCCCCGATCTAGATGTGAATCCCTTCATGATTAGGTGGGCTATATAAAATGTTTTTCTAACCACTTTGGCCACGTGGTTGTCAAATGAGAGATTGCTATCAACTTGGGTCCCCAGGTCCCTAATTGCTTCTTCTGTACTTAATGGATTACCACCTATGTGGTAATTTGTGGGCACTTTGTTTTTGCCAAAGGGGATGACTATACACTTTTTGGCATTTAGCTTGAGGCCATGGCTCTGGCACCAGTTGTCTGTTTCTATGAGGCCCTTTTGGAGGATGCTTGTGTCGGCTGGAGAGTCTATTATGGTGCCCAGTTTGCAGTCATCTGCAAACTTGGTCAGCCACAGTCCTTCCATGTTGGCCTGTACCTCCGTGAAATATATACCGAACAAGAGAGGTCCCAGGACTGAGCCTTGTGGGACGCCACTTGTAACTGGTTTGGAGTCTGACATGGCTCCAGCTATTCTAACCACGTGGGTTCTGTCCTTGAGCCAGTTTGCAACCCATCTAGTGACATAGGGGTTTATATTTAAGCTAGTGAGCTTATCTATAATGCCCAAGTGGGGTATTGTATCAAAGGCTTTTGCGAGGTCCAGGTAGGCTGTGTGGACAACCTTCCCCTTGTCATTGGCCCTGGTGACTGTTTCAAAGAAATTGACCAGGTTCAAGAGGCAGGATCTGCCCTTAACAAAGCCGAACTGGGTAGGATCCAGTGTCTGCAGGTCCCCAATATCTTTATTTATAAGGTCCATGATGATCCTTTCCATATCTTTGCAGACCAAGCTAGTGAGACTTATGGGGCGATAGTTTCCAGGATCTGTTGAGGCACCACCTTTGTGGAGAGGGACCACTGTTGCTGTATGCCACTCTTTGGGTACATATCCTGTAGTAAGGCTGAGATTGAACAGTAGTTTTAGGTTGTTTAGCTCTTCTTGGAGTTCATGTAGGACACAGCCCGGGACACCGTCTGGTCCCATTGATGCTGTGTTTCTTGCTTTGGAGAGGGCAGCTCTTACCTGAGCATCTGAGATGTCAGGGGGGCAGCACTCTGCTGGGACAGATATTAGCCCTTTTGGTGGGGAGGGGGGGGAGGTTTGCGCTGAACCTGTCAGCTAGGATGTTGGCAATGTCTGTGGGTTCGGTGTATTTTTTGTCATTTTGGACTAATTCTGAGCATATCTGGGAATTCCCACCCAGGTTCCTAACATAACTAAAGAAAGCCTTGTGATTATCCTTAGTGTCCTGTGCAATTTTTCTCTCGAAGCTGGCCTTAGACGATTTTATGAGTGCCCGTAGTTTTTTCCTAATACTGATCAGAGATGCCTGCCCTTTTTGGGATTTTGCTCTATCATGTAGTAGCTTCCTCCTTCTATTGTATAGTTTGTTTATGGCTGGGGTCCACCAGACAGGACATCTGCCTTTGGAGGATTGGGTCTTGGTTTTATTTGGGATTGCATGATCCATGCATTCCTGAAGGTGTTCATAGAATGCATTTATAAAGGATTTTGCGGTCTGGGCCATATTATCCACAGGCCCGGGGGCTTTGAAGGATTCCACCTTGGTTTTGAGGAGTGTTAAATTTGCTTTAGAGAAGTTTTTCACTGTGGTTTTCTGGGCATGGGGTGGGGTCGGGATGTGAATATCCAGTGAGATTAGTTTATGGTCTGATCTTACCACCAAGTTTCAGATGAGTGTCTGAGTAATAGAGATGGAAATACCATTTAGATTTGGATTATAAGGAGGTGGTATATTGTTTTCAGGTTAGTTTTTACATATTTGTAGCTAAAGAGGGAGGCGGGATTTAACAGGTGCATTTGTAATGAAATGAAGAAGAAGGGTGCTGCTGTGAGTGGTGTATGGTGGTGTAGGTTGGTGGGTGATTTGCTCTTAGTAGAGATGCAAGTCTGATAGTTATTCATGTGTGTAAGTGTGGTGAGAAGTAGTAGAGAGATCATGTGTAGGTATGTCATTGTATGGTGTATTGTGTTTAGGGTTTGTTGGATTTTTTTGTGAGATACCAGTGAGATGTGAGTGATTGATGGGTGAAATTATCTAGAGGTTGTATTTTTGTTTTATTTAGTGAAAGATCTAGAAGGTAGCTAGATATGAGCCTGAGTGCAAGTAGAGGAAACTGTGGGTGGAGTTGTTAGGGGTTGTCTGCACAGATTGAATGAGGAGGAAATGTGGGTGGAATTTGTTTTAAATTTATTTGCAGTGTGGGTGTGTGTGAATTGGGGGTAGGGTAGGGGAGCATTGTGGAGCCCCCAACAGAACAGGGCCCACACACAAAGTATTGTATTCGAAGAGAAGCAATCAGTGGGTCTGCATATAGAAGTAAGGTGAATTTATTAAGGCAATTTTATAGAGAGTAAGCTGACACAATCACAACCAAAGTGTATTTGGTGCCAGTGTTTTTGATGGTAATGCTGTATAGCAGCAGACAGTACTATGCTAGCTAGTATATTGAGGTAAAGTGTCTTACTAAGCTTGATTTAAGTTAGGAGATTAACTTTTACATAAGGTTTTTTTTCCTAGGGACTGTAACATTTACAGTAACACAAGCATATTTCTTATGACTTTCCACGTAATGTAAGATGTTACTGTTAGAAATAGGGTGCTTCAGCAAAACATTTTACTAATGTGGAAGAAAAATTATATTGATTTAGTTTTAGTGGAAGGGACTAGAGCCCTCTAGTAGTGAGCACACTGTAAGATAGCTAGATACATTAAACAGACAAAGAGTGCATCAGTAGCTTATGATTATGAGTTGAACCGTTGATCATACTTTAAATGTGGTTTTCCACTGGGAGGTTTTTGGTTGTAAATGACTGGCCTCACTGAGTATATTGGCAATGTTTTCAGAAAGGTGGATGGTAATTCACTATATAAATATTTAGATCTACTCTCTGCATCTGAAAAGGAAGAAAATAGGCATTGCAAGACATAGCTAGCAGAGGAAGGGAGAAAAAAAATAAACTTAAGCTGTGTTTAGTATTGGAGAGAGATGTTGAGGTTAAGAAAATACACACAAATATACCCATACTTTCACCACTGTTCCCTGAAGTCCTTTGGCAAATGATTAAGAAACACCATTTTGTAAGGACTTCAAGGTGTGTGTAGAAAGTCCATGCAGTTTAACACAGAATTTTGTATGCTTCACCACACTTTTGCCTTTGGCAGTACTACTGCAAATCTACAGTAAATCTTCTGGCTGACTAATTCAACTGCAACTTTACCCCCTGTCACCCCCAGCAACCCCCCAGGAAATACTGTCTAGCACAATCCATCCAACAATCAGTAGTAAGCAGGTCTTAAATGTGCTCTGTAAAGCCAATAATACAGCATTGATGGCCTACAATAATATCCCAGGAGGCCTCCTAAATAATCTGAAATGTGACCTATCAGGGCCACTGGTGTCACTATTCAACCATAGCCTTTGCACAGGCTTCATGCCACATGATTAGATAACTGTAACAGTCAACCCTCTGCTCAAGGGCAGACCATCAACAGATCCTAGGAACTACAGACCCAGTACCAAATGGTCAACAAGGCAATGAATGAAGGCAAAATGGTGTATACTGCATACCTTGACCTAGCTTCAGGCATTGTAAACAAACTCATGGAATTAGGCATAAACCTATGTGTAACTCATTGGATAGTCACATGTTACACAGACAAGACTCAGGAAGTTAGGATTGGAGAGACCACCTCTACAAAGAGACCGGTCAACAGTGGAGTCCCCCATGGGTCTATGCTGGGTCCACTACTCTTTGGCATCTATTTTTCAGAAGTCACGGCCAATGTCAAAGGCCTCTGGGTTACCAAGTTTGCAGATGACTGCAAGCTAGGAGCAGCTATAGAAACCTCCCATGATACTGTCATCTTACAGGAAGATCTAACACAATTGACTGGTGCCAAATACACAGTTTAAAACTCAGTGACAAAAAAAATGCATGATAGTAACATTTGAGAAGTTGACCACACAATGAAACTACCTCATTGATAAACCATCCTAAAAGCAGACAATGTTGTCAGGGGTTTTGGGACTCATGTAGATAGTAACCTGGCTTTCAACCAACATTTGTCTAAGGTTGTTAGAAAATCATTCTATGCTACTCAGTTCATAAGGGCATAGTATCTAGATCCAGGGAAGTCATCATGCTGCTGCACTCTGTTATCAAGTCACCAGACTCATCATAGAGTATAATGCCCCCTTCTTTATGTACCTGACCAGGCACATGCAACAACTGAAATGCCCACATAGGTTCTCACAAAATGAATACAGTCCATAAACCCAGTGTCCTATGCAGATTGCCTCAAAGCTCTATGACTGTACTCAGCCTATTACAGACTACTAATTTATGCCTGGCATACAAGGCATCCTTGAATCCCACTCTGATGGACTTTTTACATGTTCACAAAGTGAACAGCACCAGAACTACTAGCTCAAGGATTTAAAGTTTGCTTGTAACTTAAACAGGGCATGTTGGTGGGACAGGCACATGTTTTAGAGAATCCCTGTTCTCTGGAATAGGCCTTCCATCCATGTGAAGCAGAGCCCTTCTCTAACCCCACTCAAGTGCAACCTGAACCAATGGATAGGAAATTAGAAATTCACCCCTGGTCTGACAGCTATGTCTCTGATACACAGAGGCTGCCATTATATCTTGCTCTAACTAACATACTTCCCTTAAAATAACCTCTACGGCATACTAACTCATTGGATACAATTGGGTTGCATGGCCATTTTATAACAGCCCCAGTGGTTATTAGCCATGAATACATCCATGAACCAGTAAAAAACATTTTAGCAGCTGACAAAATGTGAAATGGATGTTACCAAACTCTAAATCTTCTCTTCAGCAAATTTAAAATATGCAGCATATGATTTTTATTTTTCAGAATCCTTAATCTTTGTCATAGAAAAATCCTCTGCTCTTGGTATTGCAGATCCAGTTTTTCAGATGAATGTAAGTGATTAGTGTTCTCTTTTTATCACTTCATTCAAGCCTGACATATTTATGTAAACATACATTTTGGTCAGCTTCACAACAGTAAAAATGATATCGACCCATTCATCAGGCTCAGTATGTTCCTAAATCGATTCATTTTCTCCAAAGGTTAGCTGTTTTTTAATTCTGTCTCAGACGGCTACTGAATCACAATCATTTTCCCCCTATATTGTTGCTGTTTCTCAATTCTGCCCCACAAAGCTACGGGAACTTTCATTGGGGCATGTACTACTAGAAACAATGTGGGCTCAGTATGAACATGATAATCTCCAGGCAAAGAGGACAAGCCAATAAAACAAGTTTATATTCTATAGACAAGTCATCCAGCTAACATTTTCTGTTGCACATTTCACGTGAACATTCACACTGTGAATTCTGTTCATCATTCCAAGCCTTTAACAAGTCAAATGACCCAATAACAAGGGTAAATTTGTGGTAAGAACTATTTTAGGTTGAATCCTGTACATGTATCCTTATACAATACTTTCTGAAACTTTGATTTAATGTGATAACCAAATAAGTAAACAATTTGCACAGTGACTGCTTCTGCTAGCTCTCTCTTTCATACCCAGTGCTTCCATCATGTGAAGAAATATTACTTTAACTATCCTACAGTGTATAGACTAAATACCATACTTTGATTATAAATTCTGAACTCACATTTTGGTCATGTCTTTTCTGCATTTTTATCCAATAACACCTTTCACACCATGTGCACTGTCAACACAAATTGTACCTACAGATAATCGTCCTTCATAATTCTACTTCAGTGTATGCAATCTGTTCGACTGAAAATAATGTATTTAATTTTATACAATTTTGACAAGTAATTCTTTGTGCCACATCCACTACATGCTTGTGTAACAGCATAGTTGTTTCTTTATCAAAGTTATAACCATGCCTGTTATGTAAGGCGTCTCTATGCTGTGTTTTCCTTTCTACTGTATTTTACAAATTCTCAGTTTAATTTGATGAGGTAACCTCACTCACTCTGCAAATATCAGTCTCTGGACTCCTAATTTTATATTGACTCCATTACTACTGAATAACAAACTGTCAAGTACATAGACCATCCACTAAATATCATAAACTACAACATCTGCTGAATATCAGGACAGTCTGTTTGCATACTGCAACTGTTAAACAATGTTGTAAGCATTCATGTAACTAATAAATTTAAATGAGCACTTTTGTAACTGATCAAAATTTTTATTTAAACTAATGCATGCATATGCAACAATAATATGACAACAAATACAATAACAACTAAATTAAATTGCATCCTGAAACAATCATTAAAACTTAATAAGATGCTCAGGTCTGTTGGCTAGACAACTGTGATTAGTCAAGGCAAGAAAAATCCATCCCTGTCAGTCCATCCTTAAAGGAAAACTCCACCCTCTCCTACAGATTAACTCAACCCTTAGGTTTGTTTTCTCCCTACAGTATAGTTCCACTGTTGTGTAGGTATCAGAAACCTGCTTGTACTTTTGGAAACTTTCAATTCCTTGCCTTTGAATGAAATAAAGGGAAAGGCCACCTACTTTTTTTAAGCTTAACTTCTTGCATACTTTGCATAGGAATTTGTCTCCGCCTGCATGACATACCATAGACGCAGATCAATCTGTAGTTTACCCTTTCAGGTACTGCTATCAATCTTAGAACAACAATTAATCCTACTAATGTCAGGAGCTCAGCAGCTGCTAGAAAAAAGACAGAAAGCTGTGAAACTGTGTACCACTGTTTTTATTGCACAGATGAAAACTCAACACTCCCCTTTCATAACAAAGCAAAAACAATTAGATCAGTCAGGGGTTTAAAAGCAGTTGTCACATCCTCTAACAAATTTATACAAGCAGCAATACAGTATTGAAATGTTAAGCTTTAAATGTTAGTTATTTATAATAGTTTCTATGTTAAGATAACTTAAATGTAGTATTAAATATTTCTGTGACATTTGCAGAAAAGTCAGAAAATATTTTTTCTTGTAAAGTATCAACAGATTTACCATTTTCACCCCCCCCCACACACACACACACATAGGACAGAACAGCAGAAAGAGAGGCAAGTGGCAACCCTATCAAATGAGAGGCACTGATACTATTCATAAAAAGTTTTTTTATGTTTTTTGTGACACCCTTCTAGATGGGGATGCATATCTGGTACACGCAGATCTAGGGCAAGAGATTTCCACTGACTTTGAGTCAATCCTTATAGTGGTAAAATGAACGAGCATTTTGTAGTCCACAAAGGAAATGTGCCATTGATGTAAACTATAATATAAAGCTGAATTTACTTTAACATACTTTTACCATGTGCCCTTGCATTAAAAACATTAAGAAAAGGAAATCAGAAGTACTTAACTGTGTTTAAACGGACATAAAGACATACACATACACAGTCAGACATATAGTGTTGTACATGCTGCATACATTTTTGTACAGTCTCACACACACACACACACACACACACACACACACACACACACACACACACACACACACACACACACACACACACGTGTGCAAGTGAGCACACACAAATATATCTGTGTGTGTGTTTAGGTGCAGAGACACATATACAGTTGCACAGAATTTCCATTTTGATTTGCTTTTATTTAAAGGACATGAAGTACACACACAGACATATAATCTTCTTCTCTGTTATACACCTACACACACACACACACACACACACACACACACACACACACACACTCATATGTTTTTGTATACGTGTATTTTATATACATACACATGCACATATATATGTGTGTGTGTGTGTGTGTATGCATGTGCAATATGGATTCATACAGTTTATAATAAAGTTAACAAAGTACAGATAAGCATTATTAATGTATGCATTCTAGTACATGTTACTTAATGTTTTACTTGTTTGCTATCATACATTGGCTATGTGTTGCACATGCACTCTTTGTCAATATCTTTATGTCAGTATTTTTTTCTTTGTATTGCTAAGTGCATTTATTACTTGTTATTATCTTTGTCAATGTAGCCCAATCGTGGCTGAAAGGGGTCCTGGGGCCAATTCACTTTCCTTAGTAAACTATAAATAAATATGAAACAGAAAAAAGGGGGGGGGGTGAACATGACAGAAATAATTAAGGCACTAGTAAAGCACATTTTAATTCTGCATCATTCACAAGAGAGAAAAAAATTTCCACTGAAGGCATTGGCTATTTATAGCAGAGAACAAGCTCTGACAGATGCATAAATGAGGCTCAGTCAGGGAAAAATAGAAGTAGCTCTGTTACAGAAGGTATACTAAATGACAATGCTTCACAGTCCTACCATTCTATCTTAATGGCATTAGAAAACAACACCACTTTCTTATGTCTAGCATGAGCCTTATAAAGAGGACTTTGGGAAAAGGAGTGAAAGCAAGAAAACAAGATCATGTTACCAGGGCAGGGCCTGTCATCCGCCGTTTTGAGGGAAACACATTAAAATTGTAAAAGAAGCACTTGGAGTAATTCTGAGACATTAAAATAGGTCAGAAAACAAAGATACAAGGAAAAAATGTCTTTTGAGTTCTAAAGTGGTGTTTTCTGTTAAACCCAACTCTATTTATAGATATAACGTTCATTACAACAGTTCTTATTTCAAAGTGCTTTATGAAAGTTTGTGCCATGCAAACACGATGATGGACCAGCATTTATTAAGGTCTATAACTTTTTATTACCTTTCATGACTTATTTACATAATCATGTTAATCTACTGAAAAACATTTGAGAGTGGTCTTCCAGTGCTTGAATAACAAAGCAGGCAATGTCAGTTACAACAGCATCAGCCATCTTTTCACCGCTCCTTGTAGGGGGAGATGAGTGGAAGTAGGCCTAACATCTAAAATGTGAGATGTGACATTGCAGGAATAACTTTTCTGAGTACCCAAGTTGTTGCAGTGTTGTCCCTGGCTACAAGTTTTTATGCTATGATGACACTGCAATAAAATGTGTAGGTATGTTGTATCCTTATGTCTGCAGTGCCAGCTGTTGCCATGTCCACCAACACCCCCCCCCCAAAAAAAAAAACCCAAAAAACAAAAGTGCAATTTCTTGAAGTGGTTCAAAACGATGTGTTCTGGAATTTCTCATTGATTATAAAAGCTTAATGAGCAACAACCATTCTTATTCTATACTTTCGCTTAGGAGCAATGACCACTTAATCTAGTCAAGCTGAAATATACAGTAAGCTCTCAGTTAACCAGCACCCATGGGGATTGGTAGATGCTGGATAACTGTAGTTTCTGGTTGCTACAGAGTTACTATTAAAAATATGCCTGAATAATACTGTACCCTATACTATTTATTTGGTTTAACTTGTTCTCAGGTTGAGGAGAGAGGCAATTTATTCCTATCTTCCTTATTAAAGTCTAAAACTCTAAAAACATAAGGTATGTTTCTGCGGGTGGGGAAACAGAAAGTGCAACACATGAAAATTATACTGTATTTCTTAGATTTTTTTTTTTTTGCTGGTTGCTTGAGAGTGCCAGTTGCTTGAGTTCAGGTTAATAGAGACTTTACTGTAGATGCACTATAGACATCTAGAAAATTGTAGAAAAGAGATAGGCGATGTGGATTGGCTATTCCATTATTATCAGTCAAATCTACCAAGCCATGAAGCTTGTCTTTGACTTCAGCTTGCTGCCTACCCATGGTACTTACTGTTAATATTGCCAGCAGGGTAACTACATTCCATTCCATTTTCTTTTATTTGTTTTGCTTTTTTACTAGGTTTGTTTGATTGGGTTTAATTAAAAAAAAAAACTTTCAGCAGAGGCACTTATCTTGGAGGTATACAGGAGCACATCTATTGATTTGGTAGGGGAAGCTTTAGTTGTGTTTTAAATACGTTTGCATTCTGAATGGATTTTAGTAGTAGTGTGATGTGGTTTGATAGTTTAGTTACACTATTTTAATTTTGAATATAGAGACTCATCTGTAGTATCAGATGATTTGGTTATAATGATTAGGAATTTTCTCTAGAGTGCAACATTCTGTTGAGGGAGTAGTATTGTATTAACTTGTTAAGGAATGGGCAATTGTCTGGCTTATACAGAAATCTGTGTTTTGTAGTTAGCTGAGAAGGAGCTAGGAGCTTTTCTTCTAACTGGTTTAATTCTCTGATGGATAGGCAGTGCTGAGTTCTACTGTTATACTTTACTGCAAGTTTGGCTATTTTATTATAACCTTTCTCAAGTTTGGACAGTTGCGAGACTTGGAAGATTAGAAATGATTGGGGCAGCATAGAGGAGAGAGGGCAGCAAGAAGGCAGACACTATCTAATGTGTACATTTTTCTGTATACTCTGCATATGTGAATAGGCCCCTCTGTGTACTTTGAAAAAAGATCCAACCAGTACAGTCCATCTTTCTGAATCCATTCTTCATAAATGTATTTGTGGTCTATAGTGGAGTTTTCATGGGCCCTGATATAGTCCTGTAGTCTAGTGTTCACTGTTGCAGTCAGAAACTGGCTTATAATCTGCATAAGTCCCTTTTCCCACCCACAAGTCCCATGTCTTCCTCTGTCTACAAAATGGAAAATGACTAAACCATTTATGTAAACCAAAAATATAAAATATAAATAAAAGGAGAAAGAGCTGATATTGTTAATGCAAGCCTCCCATGAAATAAACAAAGGAAAACATGTTCTGGCACTCTCATGTGAGGGGGCAGCCCCCTCAACTTTCTGCTGCAATTTCTTTGTTAAAAATACAAGAGATACTGCCCATATTCTCATACGTTTGACCCTTGCCCTATCATTGATTGTTTCACGGACATACTGCCCATATTGTCATACATTTGACTCCTGCCCTATCATTGATTGTTTCATGGAGATACTGCCCATATTCTCATACGTTTGACCCCTGCCCTATCATTGATTGTTTCATGGAGATACTGCCCATATTGTCTTACGTTTGACACCTGCCCTGTCATTGACTGTTCCATGGAGATACTGCCCATATTGTCATACATTTGACTCCTGCCCTATCATTGATTGTTTCATGGAGATACTGCCCATATTGTCATTCATTTGACTCCTGCCCTATCATTGATTGTTTCATGGAGATACTGCCCATATTGTCATACGTTTGACCCCTGCCCTATCATTGATTGTTTCATGGAGATACTGCCCATATTGTCATATGTTTGACCCCTGCCCTATCATTGATTGTTTCATGGAGATACTGCCCATATTGTCATATGTTTGACCCCTGCCCTATCATTGATTGTTTCATGGAGATACTGCCCATATTGTCATACGTTTGACTCCTGCCCTATCATTGATTGTTTCATGGAGATACTGCCCATATTGTCATACGTTTGACTCCTGCCCTATCATTGATTGTTTCATGGAGATACTGCCCATATTGTCATAGTTTGACCCCTGCCCTATCATTGATTGTTTCATGGACATACTGCCCATATTGTCATACGTTTGACCCCTGCCATATCATTGATTGTTTCATGGAGATACTGCCCATATTGTCATACGTTTGACCCCTGCCCTATCATTGATTGTTTCATGGACATACTGCCCATATTCTCATACTTTTGACCCCTGCCCTATCATTGATTGTTTCATGGACATACTGCCCATATTGTCATATGTTTGACCCCTGCCCTATCATTGATTGTTTCATGGAGATACTGCCCATATTGTCATATGTTTGACCCCTGCCCTATCATTGATTGTTTCATGGACATACTGCCCATATTGTCATACATTTGACCCCTGCCCTATCATTGATTGTTTCATGGAGATACTGCCCATATTGTCATATGTTTGACCCCTGCCCTATCATTGATTGTTTCATGGACATACTGCCCATATTGTCATACGTTTGACCTCTGCCCTATCATTGATTGTTTCATGGAGATACTGCCCATATTGTCATATGTTTGACCCCTGCCCTATCATTGATTGTTTCATGGAGATACTGCCCATATTGTCATATGTTTGACCCCTGCCCTATCATTGATTGTTTCATGGAGATACTGCCCATATTGTCATACGTTTGACCCCTGCCCTATCATTGATTGTTTCATGGAGATACTGCCCATATTGTCATATGTTTGACCCCTGCCCTATCATTGATTGTTTCATGGAGATACTGCCCATATTGTCATACGTTTGACCCCTGCCCTATCATTGATTGTTTCATGGAGATACTGCCCATATTGTCATATGTTTGACCCCTGCCCTGTCATTGATTGTTTCATGGACATACTGCCCATATTGTCATACGTTTGACCCTTGCCCTATCATTGATTGTTTCATGGACATACTGCCCATATTGTCATACGTTTGACCCCTGCCCTATCATTGATTGTTTCATGGAGATACTGCCCATATTGTCATATGTTTGACCCCTGCCCTGTCATTGATTGTTTCATGGACATACTGCCCATATTGTCATACGTTTGACCCCTGCCCTATCATTGATTGTTTCATGGAGATACTGCCCATATTGTCATACGTTTGACCCTTGCCCTATCATTGATTGTTTCATGGACATACTGCCCATATTCTCATACTTTTGACCCCTGCCCTATTATTGATTGTTTCATGGACATACTGCCCATATTGTCATACGTTTGACCCCTGCCCTATCATTGATTGTTTCATGGAGATACTGCCCATATTGTCATACGTTTGACCCCTGCCCTGTCATTGATTATTTTATGCAGTCCTTTATATGGTAATAGGTTGTGGATGAGAAGCACAACAATGGTATTTTGTTTTCACTTGTTTATTTTACCTAGAGTGTACAGGGTGTGCTTCCTATTAAACTGTAGGTGGATAGTCTCATTTTTATTATTTAATTATTATACTTACTGAGCCCTGGGGGTTAAGGGGGCAGCCCTCCCCAGAGGAAGGATGCCAGTTCTGTAGCTTTCCATTTGGACTGCACAGTGCTAGATCATGTATTAACTTGGCATAATTTTATTAATCTTTTTTTAATATTCTTCATTTTTCAGGCTCGGTGCTAATGCTAATAGCATAGGTAATGCTGGGAATGTACAGAGGTAAAGCCTTGCAAAATGTATCCCTGCTGAATTTAAATATTAGATGGCAATGAGAGGGGTATGCAACTGAGTATTTAAGGAGTTAGTACACTTTAGTATAAGCAGCATATCCACAGCCTTTCCTCATTTGCAAACGTGGCTACCTTACAGTGGGAATTAGTACAAAGAATGACATCCAAATATCTTGGAAAGAAGTACCTTCAGGATAGTACTTGGGGTCGAACATATCTCTTGGTTCTACAGATTTTTGCAGAATGTCCTAATTTTTGTCTCATATTTTTTGTCAGTTTTTCATAAAGTTGTGGTTTTCTAGCAAAATTATTTAAGACTGAAGTTAGAAAATAATGACAGACATTCGAGTTTCAGACTTCGTAAACTTCAGAAAATTCATGCTAATGCAAAACCTGTTATTCTGTCAACTTTATTAGTTTGTAAGAGCAATATTTAAAAGTCATCCCTATTTTGGGCCTTTGTCCCACTTTTATTTATGGCTTTATCCAGATTTCTTGCTGTAAGAGGTTGAGAGGCATGGGGTGGACAAATGAGTGTGGTTGCCATGTTGTAGTGATGCTTTCTCTCCATCCCATTATCACTGTGCAGTGTGTTGCTAGGTACCATCCCTTCTAAGTATTTCGGAGTTCAGGAGTTACATAATATGAAGCATCCCATCATCCAAATCTGGAACTCCCCTCCCTTTTCTCATCTTTCCTCTTCAGTATTTTTTCACCTATTTCTCTCCATATTACTTAATGGTAATTTACTATAAACACATGCTATTCTGCTGATTTTTTAGACTATCCTTGTCACCTGCTACTGTCTCTCCTCTTTTATCTCTTACCAGTTCATACCATGTTTATTACCACAAACCCCTTCTATATACATCTGATCGTATATCTTAAGTTTATTCTATGTTGGTTTACTGAGTCCATTCTAGATGTGTATTTCCTTTTCAAAATATTTCACCTCACAAAAGTGTTTTTTGGTTTCTCTACATCACTTCTCTACCATTGCAAATATTGTATAGATGTTTTTGAAACTTTTTGTGTACTCCTGAATGTATAATTCTTTTTTATGTGTATGTAACTGAAATGTATTTTTAAGTTCTTGTATCTGTTGTATAATTTTATCTCACTGTAGAGCTTTTCTCCCAGGTCTCTGCTGAAAATGAGCCACTAGCTCAGCCAGATAAACCCGGTCAACAAATGTAAAATAAATATATAAATAAATAAATGACATAATAATCTTACTTTGCCATACTCAGCTTCATTTCTAGTTTTCACATGCTTCATGTGGCACCGTCAGAACACCTTTTAGCAAGCAGGAAGGCTTTGACTTGTAGCAAGATGCTGTACAACAGTAGCCACAGCAAATTACATTCATGTGCTGCCTGGACGGTTGATGTTCAGTAAATGAGTGTTTTGACTGTGATACACCAGCACTGAATGCAAGTTATTTCTGGTTGCAGCTTGTGTAACATGCATGGTTTTAAACCTATCCAGTACTTAAAGAAACCTGTACTATGACTGTTATATTTTAGCCTGAGAACTATTTTGTTTATGTCTAGCATTACTAGAGCAAACAAATGGAAGTACTTTGGCTGGGTGGTGTATGTCATGTTGTAGAGTTTTGTGTGATGTTATATAAGATAGGCATACCAAATTATTTGACAGCGTTGTTTGCTTGGTGATAAGGTAGGCCCTCCTTTTTGATTTAATTGAATAAATGTGAGAATCTTAAAGCAATAAAGACCATTCATTGTTTGAGGTGGTATGGGGAGATGCCCAGGTGCATACAAATGAAAATAAGGGTTTGGTGTCTTAACTAATATCAGACATACTGATCTTTCATATATCTGCATCAAGGGTGGCAAAGAATGCTCATCTGTTTTGTTTCAGGCAATTGCCTTTTAGGTCAGTTTGCAAAAACACCAGAAAATTTTTGAGCAGCTATTGTTTACATTGACAGCTGTCAATCTTTCTTCAGTAAATGTAACACTCTACTAAGGTGGGAGAGAAGTTCCATGCATGGAAAGGAAACAGAAACTAAAAGTACCCAGCCTGTCTCAGATCTAGTAAGTAGTGCAGAATAAAGCTGCAGCAGACTGTATACTGTTTGTTTTGTTTCCTATGAACGAGTACATATGATAGGAAAGGTCTACTGTTTTGGTTGTATCTCTGTAAACCATGTTTGTATGATTCAGGAAGTTATACTAATGTTTTCAGTCTGTGACTCTGACCAGAAATATTCATCTAAACAGAATTACAGGAAATTTAACAAAGTAGTAATTTTTTTCATCAAGCTGCAACTGTTTTTCATCACTTGAGGATTTTTTTTTATCAGAACCATCTGGGAGAGACTGCAGGAATGTTTCGCTCTGCCAGCCAACAATGACCAAAAACATTAGCTATAACTCTACTGTTTCAAAAATGACATACAACTGATGGATAAGGAATGTGCTCATGATGGCTATGATTTAAATTTCTAACCATAACTCTTTACTGCTATAACCTACTGGCTTGGCAAAGGTGCCTTTCTCTGCTAGGTGTTGTAGTAGTTTATAATACTTGTAATAATAGTTTATAAATACTCCCTTTGCTAATCAGTCAGTCAACTGCTTGGCTTTATAAATGGTAGCAGTCATTGCACCATGTATTCAATCAAATGCTGTCAAACAGACTCAGCAGGGTAGATGGTGAAATATTCATTAACCTTCCGCATGTTAACTAGGTAACTTCCAGTAGAATAAAAATGCTTGATTTCAGGGGTATTTGAGAACTTTGTTCTTATACGATAATTTACTCGGCATCACAAATTCTGCAGACAGAAGTTTGGGGAAGCTACAAGCAAGCCCAGATCTGAGAGAAGTAACCTGTTCACAGCACATTAATCGGAAAGCCATACTGCTAGCCAGTATTTCTCAGTCAGGGTTACAGTGAGATGAAACGCTCCATTGTTTTATTACAGCACTGAAGCTAGGTCGTTCAGTGCTATAGGTAATAATAACTCATTTGTGCCCCCACTCTAGTTTAATGTAGAAGCCAAAAAAAAAAATCCCCCTCAGTGTTGCAAAGAAAGGACAAATTATATGCATATGTCATCCATGTTATCTCCTTGATACAGTTCACTGACAAAAAAAAAAAAAAGCTAAGCAAAAAGTGATTGTGTATCCACACAATAGCCATTTATTAAACTATGTGAAACACCTTTGCTATACTGGCTCCTTCCTACAGTTTGCTAATACTACTTGCAGGGAATCATAAAGCCTGCACAGCGGGCAGCCATCCCGTTTGCTTCACACTTGCTACTGTTTTGCTTTATTAGAACAGTTCCCTATACATTTGTCAGCACAGGTCATCAGTATTAGGACCTAGTATGTTACTTGACCTGATATCTTTCATTTGGTAGTCCAATGTGGTACCCAGAAGGTAGGGTTAGGTATCCTCCATCCTGCAAAAAGACCAACATTAAAAAAGAAATGCTAACATACATAGGTGCTTTATTATGTATCTGATTAGCACATTCAAAACCTTTTGCTGTTTATTTATTACTCATTTATTAACATGCACTGTCTGGGTATCTTAAGAAGGGCAGAGCCCATTTTCATTGGAAATACGTAGAGGAAAACTTCCATACAGATATCAGTCATAATACTGTAGCTGTACACAGAAATGCAGAAGTTTACACGTATTTTGTACAAGGGATAAAATATACAGGGCTACTGGCATCGGCTGAAAACAGTGGTGTCTAATTATAGGAATGGAGCTACCCCAAAACTGTATTACCTTCCTCTAGCCAAAAGTATAAAAAATGTGTAAACAGTCTGAACATTCAGTAAGATCTATCTGTAAGTTAATTTACAGCTTCTTCATTAGATGGATAGGTCTACAGCAAGAGAAGAACACTAATGCACATTTGCAGTCACAAGTCGCAGAGTAGACTGGTTGCTGGATGCAGTAATGAAACACTTTTAAGGTCATAGTTCACAGCACGGAACAGTATGATGATTTATAGGGAAGAAGGGAGTTATTGATTAGGTGGAAGATGGCTGAAGGCAGAAGTTAGAATTAGTAGATGTCAAAAGAGGAGAAGGTTAGAACACCTCATATACAGCACCGACTGATAGTAACATCAGGTCACTCTAAAATGGTTAGGGACAGGCAGCTTTTGAAGGAAGAAGGATGGGAAAGAAAGTTGTATAGTACAATAGCTTACTGTTCCTATACTGGAATGAAGAGGAACTAATAGTATGCACATGGAGTGGGCAATAAAGGTAGGCTACATTATGCCTCGTATGTAGCAAATAGTTATTCTAATGTGATCAGCACATAAGCTCTTCTATAATTAAAAACATTTAATTGGAAGTGCAAGGGCAAAGTGTTCCACAAGGAAAAGATGTGATGATTATATGCCAAGTCAACATTCCTGTCACAGATTTTCTAGAGTGAGGAAGATCTCAGGTTCAGGGGTTACTAGGCGTACAGTCCAGGAGACCATTGAGGACACCAGCCTGTTTTCCAAATGCCTTAGAGCACTGTCTGTTTAAGTGACTTCCATAGAGTCAGCAGGAAAATGGAGGCTGAGGGAATCGAATTCTAAGCTGCTGGAAGCAGCTTGTTAAGATCTCATAGCCTTGAGCCTGTGTGATAATTGCTAGACTTAGCTCACAGAAAAGGAGATGGATACCACAAGTATTTCTGTAGCCCTATGAGATTAGAAAAAAAATGTTCCCACAGACAAGTGAAACGTGTTGGAGATGTGATGGTTCAGAACAAAGTTCTTGGCAGCATATATTTTGGAACTATATAGAATTGCTTCAGTACAAAATGACTTAATTAATATACAAAGTCTTGTACTTATAAAAGAATTTAACATCAGTATAGAGATGTTTTTGTTGAGATGGTGTAGAATACCTTCATATCGTCGATCACATATGATCGACCGGCCACAACATCAAACCGTTTCTGCGAAACCAGAATGGTGAAACTTTTAAAATGTCGAATAAATGTCGAATTTTGACATTTCCAGTCATGCCACACCTCCACACCAGTGCTACCATGGGTCAAAAAGGGGGTGAGATTTTGCCATTCGAATGTGTGGAATTCGACGTTTGGAACGTTCGCCCATTGGTATTCGTGGAAGCGGAGTCGACCATATTGAGATCGGCATTATGAAGGTAAACCATACTAAAGAGGTGTAAACAGTGCTACATTTAGTGATGATAAGAGTGCTACAACTAGGAAATAGAAATTAAAAGCCATCAATAGGGGAGGTGAAAAAAGGTGGTCACAGAGATAAAAATATAGAACTGAGAACTATTAACAGATCATAGTAAAAAAAAAAAAAAACCTGTATGGGATGTTGAAATGGAAGAGTTCATTGATGCAAATCTTTTCAGATACCAAAAAAAGGTACAAACCATACCCACAACCAGTGCAAAGAGCTGGACCTCACACTTTTTTTGCCAAAATAAAAGTTCACTCATAGAATTTGAGTTGAACAATGTTACTTTATATAATATTAATTAATATTAAGTTATTTCACACACAGAATAATTGTGTCATGCAGCATTTAGAGGAAACTTAGGAAGTTTTCTTTTTTTTCTTATTTGTAGTACTCAACTGCGAAAACATTGTCTTTGTAAAGAAGGACAGATTGTAACCCTAGTGACATTGAACAAAGTACCTATATCAGTTTAATAAAACAGGCACCAGTACAAGAAGAGACATCACTGGTCCAGTTGTTAACATTTGTAATATAGTGAAAACACAATATGGTCACTAATCAATATCTGCAGGAAATTAGGTTGTAAATAGTTAATTTGTGAGTTTAACTGTTTTGGCTTAATGAGCTATGTTAAATGAAACATAGAATTAAGACTGGATAGAATAGCTGCTGGAGATATATATACATCCAACTATCATAGTTTTTTGCCTGATGATACAGATGGTTCCTGCAGGAAGGTATGGCAAACCTGGCTGTCTGATTGAAGTTAAATGCAGTTTTTTCTGTACTGTGCTGTGTCCAGTGGATAGTACAACTCAATCAAACAGAACTTTGAGGAGAAGCATTGTTTGTGTGAGCATCACCTTTGAGTAAGTTGACATGTCCTTTTAGGTGACATAGAAAACCAGTAAGTTGATTTGTGTTGGATACTACCATTGTAATGTGCTCACCTGAGTTCAGCTCTTGGTATATCATAACATGCAGGTAAATCATGCATGTGTAGTATCATTAGCAAATAACAGTTTTATAGGCTGCTGTGATTTTTGTGATAGTTTTGTTCCCAGGATGATAAACTGTGATGTATAGACCTTAACCATTAAGGCAACCTGTCTACCCTTACTACTTTATCTTATAATGGTTTGAATAAGTTTGCAAGGCTACAACCAAGCTGGGTAATGACTAACATTTTCTTGAAGCCATGCCTGTGTGATGAGAATGTCAGAGCCTGTATGTAACATACAAATTATCAGTATAATGAAAATATAGTAACTCCATGAAAGTGTGCCAGTTGCTTTTAGCATAGATGAAGGAAAGAAGTGATGTAATACAGATCCCTCAGCAGCACCACTTGTGAATTTTCTAGGTGAAAGGTTCCTGCATATCTACTACTCAGTTTGCAGGCTGTCTCACAGAGAGCTGTAGAACCAATGCATATGGAGGTACACATACTATATATCTGCATTGTAATCTTAATGTAAATAGCCCACGGTATGTCTACAGTATCGAAGCATTAGAGAAGTCAGGTTAAAGGATAGTGGTTTATTTTGTTTTATTTAGGTGTGTAATCATGACTTATGATGTAGTGAAGTACAATGTGAAAGAAACCAATAGGAGGGACATGGTTCAGTGAACTGGCACTGATGAGTGTCTTTTTATGTGGGAATGGTGCAAAGTTCACCCAACCATGCAGAGGGCTTAGTCCTCTCTGCCCTTTAAACTAATGTAAATAACTCCAAGGTTAAAATTCTTAGGATAATTTAAAAAATATTTAAGAAATTTCAGTAAGTGATATTACACTAAATCAAAATCATCTGAAATGAGTATCAGTTTGACAACCCAAAATTTTCATCATATTTTATTCCCCCTGCTATTAGGATCTGATCTGCTGAAAACCAAGCCCATCATAGTGTTGTGGTGGCTGAAAACAAGTAAGATAAAACTGTAAAGGTCTCAATCAATCACAATCCAGCCAACTCAGACATCAAATTCTGTTTTCCTGCAGTTAGGAGCACTTCTGTCCTAGGCTAATTTAGCATATTAATGTGTGCAGATGTGGGCCTAGAAGGGCTTACTGGAACTGTGTGCAGATACCTTCTCCAAAACAATACCAGGATAGACCATTTGAAAAAGTATGTCTGGAGGAAGAGACAAAGTTGGATTGAGGGAGAGAATCCACTTTGTACAAATGTACACAGCAAACATATACTGTTATAATAAGTAGTCACACAGCTATACTGTGATATCCTACTATCCATGTCCTCTTAGTGTTTATTAGGAAAAATTCCTGTCTTTGTATCCAGAAGCTTTATGGAGGTATTTATATTCAAGCTTTTGGACTACTGCTGCAGCAAAACTGTAACTAGCATTGGACATTAAATTCAGCTTGTAATGTTTCATAAGCATTTGTTTCATCAACCACGTAGATGCCTTTTAGAGGGTCACAAATGCCACTCTCCTAGAGAAAGAACCTGGGATAGAATTAGGATTGATGGCTTCCTGGAGGGAGTTCACTGCTTCTTATCATGAAAGAATTCTAAACAAGCCAATAGCAAGTTGGAATTTTTATTGCTTCCTAACTTGTAAACCCAGTATTGATAGCTGCAAACGATACAAATACTTAGTTGGACTATAGGAAATCATTACTTTTAGAAATATGTGCTAACAGCTGCAAATTCTATAGATCTTTTAAGTATGGATAAAAGGAGAGTTACTGGATCTTGAGAGTTAGGGCAGTGTCTGATGTGACCTTAGTAGTAAAGGGTGAATTGGTAGACAATGTTCCTCCACCTTTCTTGGAGAGTATTATGGGTTAGAGCATGTAAGACTCTGAATTTCCACTAATTTTCTAAAGAATGTGATTGCTAGCAGCAGGACTCCTTTCACTTTCCAGAAAAACATTCAGATTTCAGGGGAAAAGATCAAAACTCTCTTCAGAGGTTTCATAGGTTGGTACTAGGCTATCGGCCCTAGGGCCTATACAAGACTAGCCATAACAATTCCCTGGCTATTTCTTCCCACACTATTTACTTCCCTGGACCCCTGTCTAGCAGGGTGACTGATGTAATCTCCGGGGTGAATTTCCTTTCTCCCATCCAATCGTCAAGGTTCCTTTTGAAGAGGGCCAAAGAGGTGCTCTGCTTGACATGTATGGGTAATCTATTCCAGAGACTGGGGAGTCTCTGGGTCAGGAACCTATCCCTCCAGCATGTTTTGTTTATTGTGATGACAAGGTTTAGATCCCTGGAGCATGTGGCTCTGAAGGATTGGGATTTCTTTAAGTGTAGCATGTCCAACAGCTCTGTGTTTGACATGGCCTTGTGTGTTCAGCAGACATCGCGTCTGAGTAGACGATATGTGACAGAGTATAGCTGGAGGTTTTTAAGGTGGTCAGCATAGGGAATCTGCTTTAGGCCTGTGATTCTTTTAGTGAGGTATTTCTGTGGCCTTTTCAGTTGTTGCAGATGTCTTGAGATGTACATACCAAACGGGGTCTTGTATTCTATAATGGGTCTAATGAGGGATGAGTACAGTGGGACAATGATCTCCTTTTTTCTGGATGAAAAGCCCTTAGTGATGAGGTGTGCCACATAGAAGAATTTCCTGACTGCTGTGGAGATGTGGTTATCGAAGGTGAGACCACTGTCCACCTGTGTCCCTAAGTCTCTTATCACACTTTCGGTGTTTAGTGTATTGCCACCTATGTGGTAATTCATGGGTACATGTTTTTTTCCCAAAGGGGATAACTATACATTTCTTGGGATTGAACTTGAGCCCATGGCTCTGGCACCAAGCATCTGTTTCTGTAAGGCCCTTTTGTAGAGTATCCACATCATTTGGGGATTCAGTAACGGCTCCCAGTTTGCAGTCATCTGCAAACTTTGTTAGCCAGAGTCCCTTAGTGTTGGCCTGTACTTCAGAGAAGTAAATGACAAACAAGAGCGGTCCCAGGACTGAACCCTGAGGTATTCCACTTGTCACTTGTCTGGAGCTGGATTTGGAGTCAGCAACTTTTACAGTGTGGGTTTTGTCAGTAAGCCAGTTGGCAACCCACCGAGTTATGTAGGGATTAATGCCCAGCTTAGTAAGACTATCTATAATTCCAGTGGGGGATGGTGTTAAAGGCTTGGCAAGGTCCAGATAGGCTGTGTGGACTGCCTTACCCTCGTCCACAGCTCTGGAGACTGATTCGAAGAAGTCAGTCAGGTTCAGGAGACAAGATCGGCCCTTCACGAACCCAAACTGGGTGGAGTCCAGTGTTTGAAGGATGCCAATGTCTTTGTTTATAAGTTCCATGATAATACGTTCCATGGCCTTGCAGATCAGGCTCGTCAGACTGATGGGGAGGTAGTTCCCAGGATCCAAGGTGGATCCCCCCTTGCAGAGTGGGATAACTGTAGCTGTGCACCACTCAGTGGGTACGAAGCCTGAGGTGAGGTTATGATTAAACATGACACTTAGGTGAGGTGCCAGTTCATTTTATAGATCATGTAATACACAGCCCAGGATGTCATCTGGTCCCACGAATGCTGTATTCTTAGCTTTGGAGAGTGTGTTTTTTTACCTGTGTGGCCGTTATTACTGGAATTTGGCAATCTTCCAGTATTGAGATGGGCTGTTTAGGGGGTGAGAGGGGGGGGTGAAGTTGGCACTGAATTGATCTGCCAGGATATTGGCAATATCCTTGGGATCAGTATATTTAATGCCATTCTGTTGTAGGTCAGAGCAGATCTGAGCATTGCCATTTAGATTCTTGACATAGTTGTAGAATGCCTTGTGGTTGTCTTTGGAATATTTGGCAATTTTATTTTCATAACTAGCTTTGGAGGATTTTATGAGGGATCTCATCTTCTTACTGAGGCTGATAAGGGAGTTTTTTGCATCCTGGGATTTTCCTCTTTTCTGCAACATTTTCTTCCTTTTGTTGTAAAGTTTGTTTATGGCAGGTGACCACCAGATTGGCTTCCTTTTTTTGGAGGAGAGCATCTTGGTTCTATTTGGGATGGCACGATTCATGCATGAGTGGATGTACTCATACAATGCCTTAGTGTAGGATTCCGCAGTCGA
The DNA here is from genome assembly GCF_019279795.1 of Protopterus annectens. Taxonomy (NCBI): domain Eukaryota; kingdom Metazoa; phylum Chordata; order Ceratodontiformes; family Protopteridae; genus Protopterus; species Protopterus annectens. The sequence continues at coordinate 873,871,472 of NC_056743.1, read as the reverse complement.
ACTTTCAGTTCCCGTCTGCATGTGTGTCATAACGTTTGTCACTTCTGACTTGAGTAGCATGAAGTTGGCTTTGGAGAAGTTTTTTATAGAGGTTTCCTTACTGGGGGGTGGGGGTGGTATGTGGATGTTAAGGGTGATTAGCTAATGGTCAGACCTGACCAATGAGGGGGTGACCATAGGTGTGGAGCATCAATTTCCCATGTTGGTAATCACCAGGTCTAGGTTATTGGAGCCCCTTGTGGGACAATGGATTAGTTGATCCAGGGCGTTGGAATGTATGAATTCCAAGAACCGTTGAGCAAAGGTGCTGGTACATGAGTAGTTTTCACAGTTAATGGCAGGGTAGTTAAATCTCCCAGTGTTAGGGTGTTTGGTTGTATCTTAATATTTTCCAGTATGTTTAGAAATGTGTAGTGAGAATCTTGGGGCATGGTGAGGGATCTGTAGCAAGCTAAAATTTGGATTGCAGTCTTACCTAGTGTTAGCTGCACCTGGAGAATTTCAGACGCATTTTGGTGGGCAACTAGCCTGGTGGTGTGAATATCCTTGGTGAATATGGACACTCCTCCACCTTTATTGTTTCGGTCCTGGTTTGGTGGCCGAATAGTGTGGTAAGAGTTGTAGCCTGATATTGCAGGGGTGCTCTCTGGAGCCTTGAACCAGGTCTCAGTTACTGCACAGATATTGATGTTCTCCATTTTTAGGAGTGCCTCAAGAGGTTTAGTCTTCTAGCATTACCTTCAGAATTTGCATGCTTGTACCTGTTACAGTGGTGGTTTTGTCTTTTGAACTTTGCCTAAAAAAGTCACTATAGGGGTGGCAAGAGCCTTAGCCAGTAACCTGAATCCCAGGGGCGACAGGTGCAGACCATCTCTGGCAAAACATTGTGGTCTGTCGATCATCTTTTCCCAGGCAGGCAGATACTGGATCCCCTTTGAATGACACCAGAAGCTTAGCCAATTGTTGAAGTCAGTTATTTTGTCCTTATATTGTGGTATCTTTCTGGGTGAAGGCAGGATGCTACTCAGGGCTAGGGTCATACCTGCCTGGGCCACATGATCCAAGAGCTCTTCCATGTCTCTTTTCATGTAGTCCAGGGAAGTACATCTCAAGTAATTCACTCCAACATGGATAGTGACAGAGTCATATTTGTACTTGTTGTGGAGAGACTTGAGTGCATGCATTATGTGGTGGATCCTGGTACCCGACAGGCAGCTGACTGTAATTTTCTCCTTGTTCAGTCTGGTGAGTGGGACATCAGTGTGCCTGACTATAGAGTCACTTATGACTAAAGTTTCATAGGTTGGTACTAGGCTATCGGCCCTAGGGCCTATACAAGACTAGCCATAACAATTCCCTGGCTATTTCTTCCCACACTATTTACTTCCCTGGACCCCTGTCTAGCAGGGCGACTGATGTGATCCCTGGGGTGAATTTCCTTTCTCCCATCCAATCATCAAGGTTCCTTTTGAAGAGGGACAAAGAGGTGCTCTGCTTGACATGTATGGGTAATCTATTCCAGAGTCTGGGGAGTCTCTGGGTCAGGAACCTATCCCTCCAGCATGTTTTGTTTATTGTGATGACAAGGTTTAGATCCCTGGAGCATGTGGCTCTGAAGGATTGGGATTTCTTTAAGTGTAGCATGTCCAACAGCTCTGTGTTTGACATGGCCTTGTGTGTTCAGCAGACATCGCCTCTGAGTAGACGATATGTGACAGAGTATAGCTGGAGGTTTTTAAGGTGGTTAGCATAGGGAATCTGCTTTAGGCCTGTGATTCTTTTAGTGAGGTATTTCTGTGGCCTTTTCAGTTGTTGCAGATGTCTTGAGATGTACATACCAAACGGGGTCTTGTATTCTATAATGGGTCTAATGAGGGATGAGTACAGTGGGACAATGATCTCCTTTTTTCTGGATGAAAAGCCCTTAGTGATGAGGTGTGCCACATAGAAGAATTTCCTGAGTGCTGTGGAGATGTGGTTATCGAAGGTGAGACCACTGTCCACCTGTGTCCCTAAGTCTCTTATCACACTTTCGGTGTTTAGTGTACTGCCACCTATGTGGTAATTCATGGGTATATGTTTTTTTCCCAAAGGGGATAACTATACATTTCTTGGGATTGAACTTGAGCCCATGGCTCTGGCACCAAGCATCTGTTTCTGTAAGGCCCTTTTGTAGAGTATCCACATCATTTGGGGATTCAGTAACGGCTCCCAGTTTGCAGTCATCTGCAAACTTTGTTAGCCAGAGTCCCTTAGTGTTGGTCTGTACTTCAGAGAAGTAAATGCCAAACAAGAGCGGTCCCAGGACTGAACCCTGAGGTATTCCACTTGTCACTTGTCTGGAGCTGGATTTGAAGTCAGCAACTTTTACAGTGTGGGTTTTGTCAGTAAGCCAGTTGGCAACCCACCGAGTTATGTAGGGATTAATGCCCAGCTTAGTAAGACTATCTATAATTCCAGTGGGGGATGGTGTTAAAGGCTTGGCAAGGTCCAGATAGGCTGTGTGGACTGCCTTACCCTCGTCCACAGCTCTGGAGACTGATTCGAAGAAGTCAGTCAGGTTCAGGAGACAAGATCGGCCCTTCACGAACCCAAACTGGGTGGAGTCCAGTGTTTGAAGGCTGCCAATGTCTTTGTTTATAAGTTCCATGATAATACGTTCCATGGCCTTGCAGATCAGGCTCGTCAGACTGATGGGGAGGTAGTTCCCAGGATCCAAGGTGGATCCCCCCTTGCGGAGTGGGATAACTGTAGCTGTGCACCACTCAGTGGGTACGAAGCCTGAGGTGAGGTTATGATTAAACATGACACTTAGGTGAGGTGCCAGTTCATTTTATAGATCATGTAATACACAGCCCAGGATGTCATCTGGTCCCATGAATGCTGTATTCTTAGCTTTGGAGAGTGTGTTTTTTTACCTGTGTGGCCGTTATTACTGGAATTTGGCAATCTTCCAGTATTGAGATGGGACGTTTGGGGGGTGAAGTTGGCACTGAATTGATCTGCCAGGATATTGGCAATATCCTTGGGATCAGTATATTTAATGCCATTCTGTTGTAGCTCAGAGCAGATCTGAGCATTGCCATTTAGATTCTTGACATAGTTGTAGAATGCCTTGTGGTTGTCTTTGGAATATTTGGCAATTTTATTTTCATAACTAGCTTTGGAGGATTTTATGAGGGATCTCATCTTCTTACTGGGGCTGATAAGGGAGTTTTTTGCATCCTGGGATTTTCCTCTTTTCTGCAACATTTTCTTCCTTTTGTTGTAAAGTTTGTTTATGGCAGGTGACCACCAGATTGGCTTCCTTTTTTTGGAGGAGAGCATCTTGGTTCTATTTGGGATGGCACGATTCATGCATGAGTGGATGTACTCATACAGTGCCTTAGTGTAGGATTCCGCAGTCGAACTTTCAGTTCCCGTCTGCATGTGTGTCATAACGTTTGTCACTTCTGACTTGAGTAGCATGAAGTTGGCTTTGGAGAAGTTTTTTATAGAGGTTTCCTTACTGGGGGGTGGATGTGGTATGTGGATGTTAAGAGTGATTAGCTAATGGTCAGACCTGACCAATGAGGGGGTGACCATAGGTGTGGAGCATCGATTTCCCATGTTGGTAATCACCAGGTCTAGGTTATTGGAGCCCCTTGTGGGACAATGGATTAGTTGATCCAGGGCGTTGGAATGTATGAATTCCAAGAACCGTTGAGCAAAGGTGCTGGTACATGAGTAGTTTTCACAGTTAATGGCAGGGTAGTTAAATCTCCCAGTGTTAGGGTGTTTGGTTGTATCTTAATATTTTCCAGTATGTTTAGAAATGTGTAGTGAGAATCTTGGGGCATGGTGAGGGATCTGTAGCAAGCTAAAATTTGGATTGCAGTCTTACCTAGTGTTAGTTGCACCTGGAGAATTTCAGACGCATTTTGGTGGGCAACTAGCCTGGTGGTGTGAATATCCTTGGTGAATATGGACACTCCTCCACCTTTATTGTTTCGGTCCTGGTTTGGTGGCCGAAAAGTGTGGTAAGAGTTGTAGCCTGATATTGCAGGGGTGCTCTCTGGAGCCTTGAACCAGGTCTCAGTTACTGCACAGATATTGATGTTCTCCATTTTTAGGAGTGCCTCAAGAGGTTTAGTCTTCTAGCATTGAGTAGCATTACCTTCAGAATTTGCATGCTTGTACCTGTTACAGTGGTGGTTTTGTCTTTTGAACTTTGCCTAAAAAAGTCACTATAGGGGTGGCAAGAGCCTTAGCCAGTAACCTGAATCCCAGGGGCGACAGGTGCAGACCATCTCTGGCAAAACATTGTGGTCTGTCGATCATCTTGTCCCAGGCAGGCAGATACTGGATCCCCTTTGAATGACACCAGAAGCTTAGCCAATTGTTGAAGTCAGTTATTTTGTCCTTATATTGTGGTATCTTTCTGGGTGAAGGCAGGATGCTACTCAGGGCTAGGGTCATACCTGCCTGGGCCACATGATCCAAGAGCTCTTCCATGTCTCTTTTCATGTAGTCCAGGGAAGTACATCTCAAGTAATTCACTCCAACATGGATAGTGACAGAGTCATATTTGTACTTGTTGTGGAGAGACTTGAGTGCATGCATTATGTGGTGGATCCTGGTACCTGACAGGCAGCTGACTGTAATTTTCTCCTTGTTCAGCCTGGTGAGTGGGACATCAGTGTGCCTGACTATAGAGTCACTTATGACTAAAGTGTTAGTACGTTGTCTTGCCTTAGGGGCTGTTGCTGGGTGGCTCACTGGTATTGTGAGCTGTGTGACACTTTGGTTGTAATTGGTGTTTGTTTGCATTTCAGCTTCGAAGGTCCTTGTTGCTTGGGAAGGTTACAGTTAAGGGCCTCCGCATATGTGGATTTAATGTTGCTATGTGTGGGTGTTGGTGGTGTGGGTTTAGAAGGGCTATGTGTTGCTTGACGTGTAGTGCGGGTGTTACCCTTCTCCTCTTGACTGTCTAGCACAGTCTTAGGTGGAGAGAGCTTTGCTTCCAGTTTGGCTATGTAAGTGCATCTCTCACAGGTTGTCGTGTTGAGGTGGTAGGAGGAGAGGGTTGTCTGTGTACATAAGGCAATTGCTGCATTGCCCCAGTATGCCCAGATTCACCAGGTGGACAGGAGAAATCACCAGAAACTGACCCTTGGACATGCCTGGTTTGGTGCTTTTTTTGTAAAGTACAGGAGCTGTTTTCCCTTGCCTTAGCAAGGTACTTTGCAATTATAGGCTGTTTAGTGCCTACAATTAATTTCTCCTTATTAACAAGGAGAGTTGAGTGCTTGTATCAGTTTAAGGCTTCCTAGTGCTTTCCAGCAGGTATTAGAGCAAGTGCTAGTCACAGAGATGCTTAAAGGTAAGATGAAAAAAAATGGTTTATCCTAAACACTGCAGTGTGCACTAGATAAGTTAGATGTAAAAGTAGGTAACTTAAGTTTTACCAGTCTAAAAAGTTAAGTTTTAGTGAAGAGTCGCTATTTTTAAAACAGCAAGATAGATTGAAAGGGAGTGGTCACTTTTGTATTCTGGTACTATGGAATACAGTAGGATGGCCAATAAATTTAAATAGTTGAAGGGGAGTGATTTCATAAAATGATAATTTTGTGCTTTCTTACACAAGCCAGTGAAAGCAGAGAGGAAATGAGATCTATGGTAAAATTAACATAAGATGCAGGCAACTAGAAAGACAGCGATATTTAAGAACACGATAGTAAGCTGGTAGGTGGGTGAGGACAAATTTCTGCCTGACTCACAAGAGACAGAGCTGTGGTCTCCTTTGAAGTTTTAATATGCAGTTAAAAGCACAATACAAGTAAAACACAAGGTAAAGAAAACAAATCACAGTATTCAAAATATAAAAAGGCAGTAAAGTAACACAAAATACAACAAATAAAAAGCAAACTAACATTTCTTTTACAAAAAAGTGTAGCAGAGTCTGGTGAGCTTTTCTAATAAAGCTCTGAAATGTTTTATTTTACCCCTTAAATAGACGGTTTAGTTCCTAGCTGCACCCCCTCATTTCACAAATGATTAACCTTAAGTGACCTCTTCTATCTTATGTATGAGTCCTTAATTGATCAGTTCTAATTTCTGCCTGACTCACAAGAGACAGAGCTGTGGTCTCTTTTTAAGTTTTAATACGCAGTTAAAAGCCGAATACAAGTAAAACAAGGTAAAGACAACAAATCACAGTATTCAAAATATAAAAAGGCAATAAAGTAATACAAAATACAACAAATAAAAAGCAAACAAACCTTTCCTAGACAGCAAAGTGTAGCAGAGTCTGGTGAGCTTTTCATAATTTTCCTGAGTTGTAATTTTACTCTGTCTGGGTCCAAAAGTCTGATAAAAAATAGTAGGCTGGTAAGGCAGAACAGTATAACTTGAGAGGTGAAGAAGACAGACCTTTATTTAGCAGTACAGAAAGATAGTCTTGGATCTGGAGAAGTTATATCTGACATTGCACTAGCTCACATCCTTTGTATTATTGAAACAGTGTATTTGGTTGTGATAAATTTAATTTCCCAGTAGAAGTTCTATTCACCTTCAGCATGCCTTCCAACATCTGGGGTGAAAACAGTTGTCTGTAATGAATCAAAATTTCAACATGCATGAGATGGAATGTCTCCAGTGCAGAATATAGCATGTGCCTTTTTGTTAAATGGAAATTCCTTGTCTGAGATACAACTGCAGAAACTTGCTTTAAATTTTCTCAAAAAGGGGGAGCCAAAGTTTTCCTCACCAGAGTACAGCAATTAAAGTCAATCAAGCTTTGTATTTTACTTTTTTGCTGAGTTCTTAGAGCAAATATATTGAAAGGAATGCATGATGCAGCTTGCCACCATAGGAATATGCCAAGGCATTGAGTACCCTAGTTTAAAGCATGGGCAACTGAGCATTGTCTAGAAATGTAGACAAATCCATATGTGCCTCTCCTCCTGCAGAGACCAGATTTGAAGGACTTGAAGATAAAGCTGCCACTCATGAGCCAGATAAAGCTGTTGACTGAGACTGACTGTTAGAACATGGTTTATGTCTGGAGCATGAACTGCTTGCAGCTGAAGATAGATGGACAGTGCTAGTCAAATGGTTATCATCCAAAGTTGTCCTTGTGCTGCTTTCTTGATAACATGCCAAATTTTAGTTGCCTGTATTCACATAAAGTATATATCTGGTCATATGCAGTGTCTGTTCTCTCTCAGTGTAAGGAGAACCATGACTGTTTCCTTTTGCATCCTCCACTGCACCTCTGAACTCCCTTTGAAGAGTCCAAGGCTTTTGCTATTAAGATGTTTGTTGATTGTGATAGTATTTGCATTAAAGCAAACTATATTTCCCCAACAGTTCAGTTCATTTACTAGAGAGATAATTAGAGGGAAATCAAGTACATTTTTCCTCTGTTCTTTCAGATTCCAAAGGTAATGTTTAAATTTTTGAAATGACGTCTAGCCTGAGAAGACCAAGACTATGATTAATGTCTTATGTCCCCACTGAAAAATTTTTGCCATCAGATTCCTCTATGACACTGACCAACAAAAGGAAAAGACCATGTCCTGAATCCTCAACTAGGACTGAAAGAATTTCTGTTATGCCAAATCTAAAACCACTCCTTTCAATGAATTGTCTTGTGCATGGATGTATTATCATTCTTTTTTAAAGTATAAAATGAAAAAGGATCCATTGACAAAAGCTCATGGATACAAACACTTTACAAAATAAAAAGGAGTAAGCACGTTCATAGATTCAGATAGGGTTTTTTCAGACTCTTAATGTAACCAATGGAGAAAGTGCCTTAAATAACAAAGCAAGTATATAATAAATCCTTAAATAAGAAAATAATCTGAGTCTTAAGACATCTGTTTGAATAAGATGAACATACTTTCTTCACAAAATAAAAAAAATAAGCATTTGTGTCCTACATCTTTTGGCAACAGTCTTTTTCATTTTTGTTTTTATTTTAATACTATAGTCAATCACTTGTCATTTTGTTTTTATTTATTTACTTACTCCATAACTTGGAAAGCTCAAAAATGGAATCACGGTCTTGATCCTTCTTGTTAATTGTTGTGAAGACTGAACCTGAATGAGACACTCATCCAGGTAGTGGTGAATAAGCATGTCCCTTCCCTAAAGGTTGTATGACTGAGTGATGGCTACTATCTCTGTAAATTTACTGTGCGCAAGTCACCTGGCCAATCAGACAGATGTGTTGCAGAGTCAAAATGCTGTCTTCCCACCTTGAATCTGAGAAACCTCTTTGAGGATGACAGATACAGATATGTCACAAAGCATCTCTCCGATCCTGAATTGCTACCCATCATCTAAGAAAGCAGAAGGGAAAAACAAACTAAATGGTTACAATTTTTGAATTCATCAGCTTTCAGATTGCCATTCCACTAGGTAAATCCAAAATGAGACTCCAAGCCATGTGTTTCCTCTTTAAGAAAAAGGGGAACCTTTTTTTAAACAAGAAACTTCATTATTGAATTATCACTTAGAACATAGGCAATCATACATTTATATAAATAAAAACAAACCATATTGACATATTTTGAGTTGCAAATGTTACTCATCACTTATAATCTATCCAGTCATTGTCAATCAAACATTACAAAACTCATTCAGTTCTCGCCTTTCATTAAGCCTTATTCCTCCTCCAAAACATTATTTCGCATATACTGTTCCCACAATTTCCATTTTTTTCTATGTAATTTGTTCTTACCCTTTTCTAGTGGATCTTGTTTTATCTCTATTACTGTATTCACTACTTCTAGTACAGTTGGTCTAGACTTTGATTTCCATTTTCTAGTAATTACTTTTTTGGCAGCCACCAGAATTAAACTCCGCAAGACCTTACTATGTCTAGGCTATTCCAATTATGTATCGTAGCTAAAAATAAAAAAAAAACAGTTCCCTTAGTTACAACAATTTGCTCACCCAGTGTTTATGTTAGAGTAGTCTGCAGGGAATTTTTAGAGTTTGCCAGCTGATTACTCTCCCAAAAAAAATATGTTCCCAATTGCATCACCTCCAACATTTGCAGTCTATCTAAGGAAATATTATTTGGAGTCTGCAAAGCTCCTAAATCTTCTAGAATTTGTTGCATATTTGGGAGCATACATTGTTTTTTTTTTTTTTTTTTGTGAATTGCTTATGCAATCTCTTTCCAATCTTTTCTAACCTCTTCTGATTGATTCTTATAGTTATCATGCAGTATTTTATATGCCCTGATATTTATCCCTTTTTTAACAACATATGTTCTACCAGTACTGCCGTTTCACTTGGGATTTCCATATTTCTTTCCCTTTACTTGTACTCTGATATCAGTCCTTGATAGGAAAGGCAATCTCTAGACTGCAGTCCAAATTAATTCTTAGCCTCTTCCCATTCTATTACCTTTCCCTAATTATTTGCTCCCAATACCTTGATTCCTTTGCCAGTTTTTCTCCAGTAAATCCCAGCCCCCTCGTCTATTCTCTGTACCCTTAATTACACTCATCCATATCAGCAAAATTTCCTTTCTCTATCCTTATGTTAGCTTAGTTCTTAGAATACTTTCTGCTACTTCATGAAGTATTCTGTATGGTTATTGTTATTCTCCTTAAGAATCTGCTTCCAAAATCCCAGTCTCTCCTTGTTTCTTGAGATTTTCACTTGTTTCATCATCATTCCTTTCCACTTTGAATTATAGCTTTCTGATTGTGCTATGTATAGGAGAGAAACTAAGAACCTTGAGACCTTGAAGAACCTTGTCTTACTGACAAGGAGACCCTCTGTATGATCCCATGGTAACATGTTCTGTAACATGTATGAGAAACATCGAGCAGAATCCCCCAGACTGACAAACAGGACTTCTGTATGATCCCATGGTTAACATGTTCTGTAACATGCTATGAGAAACATTGAGCAGAATCCCCCAGACTAATAAACAGGGCTTCTGTATGATCCCATGGTTAACATGTTCTGTAACATGCTATGAGAAACATTGAGCAGAATCCCCAGACTGACAAACAGGACTTCTGTATGATCCCATGGTTAACATGTTATGTAACATGCTATGAGAAACATTGAGCAGAATCCCAGACCGATAAACAGGGCTTCTGTATGAGCCCATGGTTAACATGTTCTGTAACATGCTATGGAGAAACTTTGAGCAGAATCCCCTAGACTGACAAACAGGACTTCTGTATGATCACTTTGGATAAGATTTTCTGGAAGGGTTGGCAGGGTCTTTGATATCTTATGAAGAGGAATTTCTTTTTTATGTTCTTTAACTGTAATGTAGAACCTCTCTTAACCACTGATGAGATGAAATTTTCTACAGCTGTTCTGGTAATGAGATTTCCCTTTCCCAGTGACATGGCCGATTGAACAATGGGCAGCAATATTAGCAAATAAGGGGAACATGGGAGTGAAATGATTGCCCTGCTTACGCAGGAGGAGCATGGATATTAAAAAGATGGATTTAAAAGAACTGCTTGTCAGAGTAAGTGAAAAACAGCAGGTTGTGACTTCATCTGTGCTTTAGACTGTACACCCACTCTAAGATTCTTTGAACTTTCACCAAATGTTCTATCCCTTATAGATTGGCCTTTATATGTAGATACTTTACTTCTATTGTCTTCTTATAATAAAGGAAATATCTTTTCCTGAAAAATAATGACAGATCAAGGAATCAGTCAGACATGTAGATACCTGTCTCCTTTGGCTTACCTTACCTCTCAACTCACCTGTCACTGTAGAAAGATGCTTCAACGTCAAGCAGAACACTATAAAAATCAGGAGAGTCCTACTTTTGGCTAAAATGTTTTACAGGTAAAGGTAAAGCTCTGTGCCTTCGCTGCCTTACAGAAACCATTTTGTTTCTCATGGAGAAGATGACAGTATGATAAGCAGCTTTATTCATTCATTCAGATTCTGATTAAACCTTGTAGAAATGTTGACAATTTTTATAATTTAAGATTCAGCATTATCTGCTGTGGTTTCCAGCTGAATGAGAATTAGCTATTCATTTATACCCACTTGATAGCTGTTACACGGTAAAGGCTGTTTACTATTCAAAAACAAGCATGCTGATTGGACAGCCCAACAAGTGTGCCCATTGTAAATCAAGCATATACCAATAGAAAGAAGTCTGGATGCTGTACAACTGGTCTTTCTATTGGAATATGCACCACAATACCATCCTTGTAACCAGCTCTATGGAGCAGACTGTTATTTGAAGACTTTTTTTTTTTAAAGCAGTTTGAATTCCCCGCTTAGGGGCAAGAAGAAAGTATGATAATGTGTTTTTCAATAGAAAACAAAGCATGCAAGTTTCAAACTGCTTTTAAAAAATCTTAAACTAACAGACTGCTGTATAGAGCATGTTGCAACTATATATATATATATATATATATATATATATATATATATATATATATATATATATATACTCACAGCTTTCCATGTCGGGAACTGCAATATCAGAGTCAACAACATTCTGTGTATCTGTTCCAGTGTGCAGTAGAGCATGCTCAGTATGTCATCTGAGTGTGACCAGGCAACCAGGAGCCGATGGAAGAGCACTAAAGACTTTTAATATAATGGCATTATTTAGAAACAGTAAACATTTTTTTCTTAAATAATGTCAATGTATACCAGCAATAATCCACTCCTATATGTGGATAACACAGGATTTGCCCACACTTGGCTTTGTTTCATTACTCATGCTCTAGAGAACACATCTATTCATGTTGTGAAGAAACACTGGTTGTAGAAACACATTTTCCATGTAATGGGGATTTAGGCAACCTATACCAAATCTGTCTAACTTAATTCCCTGAAATTTCCAAAGTATTTCCCTGTCTTCAGTGATTTCTTCTACAACCTGCTAAGAATGTGTAAACATTAATAAATAAACTGAAAACTTATGTAGATTCAGGGAGAATTGAATCATTTTCATTAATCTGATTATAGGACTGAAACTTTTGTAGATTCATGGGGGCCATTAATCAATAACATCCTTAAAACTGGTTACTGCCGTCCACTAAAAAAGATTACTTTATTACTTCTAACTAGAGCTGTCACTTGCCCCTTAGGAAGCTCAAAGGATGAAAGTCTTACACTTTCTAGACCAAGGGTCAGTAATTAATAGATGAAAGAATTCTGTCAAATATGAGCCCAGCCATGCAGAATAACCTTCCTAATAAAGTAAAATGATATCAAACTCTAAATAAGTTGCTGTTACAGATCACGTGCACAAAGAGACATATTGTACTGGCGTTCTTGAGGCAGGTTAACAGACAATTTTAAGAAATTCTATATTATTATTATTATTATTATTATTATTATTATTATTATTAATGAGCTATTTTGTGTTAATGATGCATTTCTATTTAGTTATTAATGTACTTAATCATGGTCCAGCATTGCTGCTGCTACATTTTTTCGATTGTTAATTATTTATCATTCCTGTCATGACTGAAAGGGGTCAGTAGACTAGCTTACCTTCCAGTTAACAGATTGAAAATAAATAAAATAAATAAAATACGACCACTGCAGTTATATATTACAGTCCCTTATCAAAGCTTGGTAATGGCAGGAGTTAGAACCAGCTTTCTTTTTATTTGATATGAAGCAAGGATACTGAAATACATTTCAGAAAACTTCTGATAATGAAATTTCCAGTAGTGAGAAGAAGTTTTAATACAGTATTTCTAAATATCCTGCTGGCAGAACAAGCACCAATAAGAATCAAAAGTGTTAAAAACAAGCTTGCCCATTGGTTAAGTAACAAAAAAAAAAAAACATAAAGCAACCTGTGCAACTTTGAGATAAACCCTGTAAGTCAGGGCTATAAAGCAAGTCTCAAAAATGCCTGCAATAATATAAACAGTTAAGGAACCACAGCAAACAATGCATAAAACAGGGCAAAAAAGCTTATTTTAGCAAAATTCATCAACAGTCAATCAAAAAAAAAAAAAAAAAGAAACTTATGGAAATCATAAATACTGTCCTCAGCCCTGGAAAATCAGCAACCCAACCCAGTCATTCTCAACCAGTAACTCTCAAACCACTGCTTCATAGTGTAACTCCCATTTAATAAATACAGTAACCTCCCGCCTATAAAACAAAAGTACTACAAATTCAGTCATCCCACCACAATCACTGAAGCCAAAACACACATTCATATTCACTCCAGTGTCAACATCTACAATTAAAAATACCTATGCCATTTACCATCTTAATACCGCAAACTCACTGCAGATAACCATGCATATCCTGTCCCAATTCTAATAAACCACTCTATCCAAGAAAAATATGTACCCACCTTACAGAAAAAAAAAATCCTAAATAATATCCATTCATAAAGGCAGCTTATGAAGAAAGCTCACAAACTGTAGACCAATAGCCATTCTCTCATTCTTATCCAGAATCTTAGAAAGATGTATACACTCTCAACTTACTACATGTATTACTTCTCCTAAACTCCTGTCTCCCTCGCAGCATGGTTTCAGACCCAATCGCAGAACAACCACTATTGTTTTAAGGTTCACAGATATAATAAATCACAATAGAAATTCAGGTCTTCTGATTGGCACTATTTCTGGATCTATCCAAGGCATTATACACAGTCAGTCATCAAATTCTCCTAATTAAACCTTCTTCCTGTGGGCTGTCACCCTGATCATTTAACTGGTTTCTTAGTTACCTCGCTAATAGGTCCCAAGAAGTGAAATGGGAAGATGATTTCTTCTCTTTCCTTCCCATGTCTGTAAGAGTTTAACAAGGCTGCATCATAGGCCTACTACTGTTTAATATATTTATCAGTGATTTGAATACACCAACCAAAGAGGCCACCATAGAACAATATGCCAACAACTCCACTTTAGTATGTGCTGATAGGACATTACCCATGCTCCAAACACTTACCCAGAAATCCTTCTCCTCCATAGAAGCTTGGCTTGACAGCTCGCAGATTCTCCTGAGGAAAGAAAAAAAAAGATAAACTACTACAGCTTAGCCCCAACTCTCCACCCCCCCAAAAAAAAAGCCCTTAATTATACTGTCATCTAACAAAATCAATATAGGATTGGTATCCCACACCAAACTACTAGCTATGATTATAGACGACCACCTGAAATTTGATCCCCACCTTCAGCAAGCCATAAAGAAGGCACCAAAACCTAGGCTGCCTCTGTAGAGTTAAACACTACCTTACTGACTCTGCTAGACATAACACAGACACTTGTTTTCTATTCCCCACCCTATCATATGTCTCTCCTATCCTAACCAATCTCAACTTCTCTCTATCAGCCAAACTAGAACAATGCAACAATAAGGCAGCCAAATTCGCAACCAATCAACAATATAGATTACATCATTGCCTCTCTCTAAAATAACTAAACTGGTTCAAGCTAAGGAACTCTCTGTTTCACTCACAGTTAATTACAACCTTCAAACTACTGCCCAACCTTGAAAAAATTCCTCATCTCTTCACTCGTATCATTCAACCTTACACTACTAAGATACCTCTACTCTCCATTGACAAATCATTACTTTCCATAACTAAACCTAACAGCAATGCATGATACTCCCTGTATTCACACTGCATTGATAGTAGCTGGAATACAGTCCCACCTCACTTAAGAACAGTCTGCAAAGACTTTAAATGTCAAATAAAGCAAAACCTGATAGGTAAATGGCTCTGCACCTGCACCACACCTGGTTAAACTGGTACTAATATACCTATATTGATTCAAGCTGTAACTTTCTGCTGCACAAACCTTAATATACTGTTATCAGAGGTAAACCCTCCTGTATCATCTCATCTCCTTTATCTTCCTTGCACCTTCTCCCTGCTTCCTTTCTCTAGGCTGATCTAACTCTTTATCTCATCTTCCTATGCCCTAGATTTTGAAGACATTTTTATAGCAACAATTATTCTTACGTAAAACCTGACAATCTATGCACACTGATGATATTGCACTGCATATACCCCCCTGTATTTAAGTTGTAGTCATATACAACCCATGTAACTATTTTCAATCAAAACTGCTTGTAAATGATTTAACTGATGTCAAGGATGTCTGAACAATGGAGCTGTTGCTTATGAATGAAATTAACTGTAAATAATGAAGCAATGAAAATGATGCCCATGATGTCTGTATAATGGACCTTTTCTCTCCAGGCCTCCTCTGAAAAAGGGCACTGCTTAGTCAGACTTTCCCAGCAAACAAATGCCAATAAATACATAAGTTCATATGGGACAGATGGCAGCTGTGGCATTTTTGCTTATTGATTGTTCTGCATACCTCTCAAACTCTTAACACAAGTGTGGACAAAGCCTAAAATAATATGGGGGTCAAAGGCCCAAAAATAAGGACAGATTTTAAATATTGCTTTTATAAACTTAGAAAGTTGCCAGAATAACATAATTTGTGCTTGAATGTAGTTTTGAAGAATATGAAGAGTGAGACTCAAATGAATGTCATTTCTAGTGACTATAATCCTCAGTGATTTGCCAGAAAAACACAACTTTTATGAGGAATAGATCAAAAATATGAGGCAGAAATCTGGACAGTTGAAAAGTATGCTGTTCAAGGATAGAATTCTGCTGAGAACTGGTAGTTAGAACACTGCCTGCTTTTAAACGCTGGGTTTGTACTGTGACCTCAAATTTAAAAGGTACTTACGTATTATTGCAACCAGATTTGCGAGGTGGCATACTGTACAATGTTTTCCACGAAAGTATCTCTCTTAATGGAAGATGGGTACTGTAAAGTGTGAAACAGTTTGGGGTCACATTGTGTGCCACATACTAGGAGGAATAAGGGCAAATGTCATCTTTGCAGGGAGCACCCTTGTCCGAACTAGACACATGACTGTTGCTTTACAATCGTTGTCAATGGAACGAGTCAGCAAAGTGAACAGGTTCTCCACAGCTGAACCACCACCTTTCAAATGGAGTTAAAAGTGTAACTTACTACTCCTTACAGGCAACTTTCATTGTCATGATTACTGGCACCTGAAAGTAACTGCATATATTGGTCAGTATCTTCCCTTTGGTAAGATGCCACCCAAAAATAACAGTTATTCTTCCCCGCTCTCACAAGCAGCATTCATCGTGATCGCTGTATTCACTGCCTGACGTCAGTAAAACACGCTACCCACAAACCTGAATTTTCCCCTTATTCCTCTTCCAAACCCATCACCAATATCCCAGAAGACTTCTTAACAGTTTAGCCAACCCTTTTACACTTAAAAGACATTTGTTTGACTGAAACATGAGCAATTATCGCATGTCGCAAATCTGGTTGGGATAATACGTAAGTACCTTTTAAAATTTTCCTCTTTGATAGCAATTTCAAAGTCATTCAGGGCAGCTTTCTTGTTAGTGAGCTTACATTTGTTTCCTTTAGTATATTTTACAGTTTACAATCAAAATGGAGAATGAAGGTTCGGCGACAATGGAATGTCGAAAGTCATTTTGCAGCATCCTGTACTGCCGACCTTCAAAACTGCAAATGTTCTTTGTAACGAATGCACTGTGCATTTGCACATATGTGGTCGACCTTACTACTAGAGATCGTGGTACAGTGCAGATTGGGAAATATACTCTTTTCCCCACTGTAGTGTGATCTTGGAGTTGGAATATAACTTTATATCACGTGATGTGCAGTATTGAACTGCAATCTATGGATGTCGACAATGGTCAAATTCGCAACTGGAAGTATCTTTGTGACATTTTGACCTCTTCAACATTCCAAAATTGCACATGTGAGTTGGTCTTTTGATCAGAATTTATTTTGATGTTCACTTATTTGATAGTAAACCATGTTTTACCATCATAGATGTTTGCCAGGCAGCATGCAAATACAAGCAATTCTTTTTATACAAGTTTATAGGTTCATAGGTAAGTGCTAAGCTTTGTGCCCATGTAGACCATTTTAAGCATGGACATCTTCCCTTTTGGTGGTTAAATTAACCTATCCCATTTGATGTTACACTAGCCTTACCCATCCCATGGTCGATAACTATATATTACTCCTAGTGAGAATATCTGTGATCATACCATAAATAATCTGAGGTGACCCACGCATGGGATAAAGCATATAGGAGCTGCCTGTATCCATTAGTAGTACAGGAGCCAGTCCTGCCATAGATTTTATATCACCCATCCATAGATCCAAGTTGCAGTTGAATATAGACAGGGAGGAGATTTGTTTTATGTGGATGGGGAGTCTATTCCAGAACAATTGTTTCCCTTCTCTGAGCCCTGTCCCTGACTCTCCTTCCTCTCATTCCTCATTTTTGTTAAAGAAAAATAAGCAGAAAAAATAATATATATATATTTTTTTAAATTGTAGCAAACCTAATGCTAGAAGTGTAGCAATAGCTCTCAACTGTCCAGATTTTTGAAGAATGTCTACATTTTTTTGCCACACATTTTTTGTCTGTTCCTCATAAAATTGTGGTTTTCTGGAAAATCATTGAGAATTGAAGTCACTAAATAATGACAGACACTTGAGTTTCAGACTTCATACCCTTCAGAAAATGCATGCCAATCCAGAACCTATCTTCTAGCAATCTTTAAATAAAGTGCAATATTTAAAGTCTGTCCCTGTTTTAGGCCTTTGCCCCGCCATTATTTTTACTTTCATCCAGATTTCTTGCTTTAAGAGGTTGAGGGGTATGCAGCAATTGCTGTAGTTTATACCATGCACATACCACTGCAGCACTCAGGTTTTACTTTAATAAAAGAAAGAGATACTTTAAACTGTAGCAGACTGCTTTCTGTAGTTTATACCATGCACAGAGAGCTACACCAATAAGATTTTACTTAAAAAAAATAAACACTTTAAACTGTTGTGTGCAGGTAGGAGTTAAAATAATAGAAACATGTTAGTGTTTGTATTCCAAATATGTTTTTGTTTCAAGATGGATTCCTGATTGATTTATTACTTGCCAACATGAAAATGCCAGTATGGCAAGTGGAGAAAGTTATTTTCTGGATTTAGTAAATGGTGCCTAATATGGGAGGGGACAGAGAGTCAGGAGGTCTTAGTTAGCAAAAGTAATGCTGTAGTGCCCTTTCTAAATTGATCAGTGGCTATATTTTAGTTGTTAAAATAATGTTGCAACTGATCGGTAGTGTAAATGATTCAAAATACTGTTGTTTGTTAAGACTGGACCTTGATTTCCTGGTCTCCCATTTATGTGTGTGTACTCCAGATTAATGAGTACGACAGAGACAGTTGTAATTACTTGGTAAAATGCTCTGAGTTTACTAAAAGGGAACTTTCATTTAGAAAATTTTAGAAAATCTCAAAAATAAACTAAAATAGAATGGTGGTAAAGTACCAAACTCTTGTTGGTCAGCATTTAATGACTGGCAAGAAGAATTCAAATATGAGGAAAAGGGATCTGTAGTTAGAAGTATAAAATACAATTCATCTAGATCAGTGTCATTGCTGCAGACAGCTAATAGAAGAGAAAATTAATTACAAAAATGTGCATAAAAAAAATCACATTCATGGGGTATGTATCCCCGTAGACAATTAGAAAAGTCAGCACTAATGCAGCCAGAATTTTTAGACAACAACTGGCCCATGATCCCTTCTTGAACCTTAAGATCGACCTGGTTCTTATAAAGCTGATAGCTGTCCCTGTCTGAGAGGCAGGTGAGGCAGACCTTGCAGAAAGACCTGCTACTTTCCCCAGCACAGCACAAGTTACTTCTAGCACTTCTATCCATCCCCATGTCTCAGAGTATAATACTAAACTTAGATAACCATCACCACCACCATAAATGCAGTCATATCAAATGTTAATGCCAATAGCCAGTAAAGGGAAACAGCAGTGCCACAAACACAAACATGGAGCCAGCACAAAGCATGTAGGAAAATTAAAATGATTGATTAAAATGAAAAGCTAACCCTTAAAAAAGATCAAGCTATTACTTACACAGTTTCCAATACTTATTGATGAAGGAAGAACACTCTACCTGGAAAGAATCACACTTTTTGGAGGCTCAGGAAGTAGTCCTCAAAAGGACTTTTCAGTAGATGATTCGTATTGTATTTGTCCTAGGGTGTCCTTATAGTTGTAGCCCTGAGGAGGGCTGTTGTAGTCCTGATGTGGACTTTTGTAGCCCTGAGGAGGGCTGTTGTAGTCCTGATGAGGGCTGTTGTAGTCCTGAAGAGGACTGTTGAAGTCCTGATAAGAACTATTGTAGTCCCAAGGAGGACTGTTGAAGCCCTGAAGAGGGCTGTTGTGTTGGTTAGAGCTGAAGTGGCCCTTACAAGGGCCGCCCTAGGTACCCTGTCAGATCAGATCTCAGTAGGTGCCCCCTTATGTAAGGCTGGGCTCCTGCAGATGTGGTCTGCAGGTTCTTAAAAGAACCTTTGTGGCCTATGTGGCCTTACAGAGGAACCTGGAGGATATCCTAGTAAGCCGGACCTATTACAGTCACCCTTAGACCGGTTGGGTTTCCATGGGTTCTTATAAAAACCTTTGTGGTCCCTTGTAGGGCCTGAGCTCTCTTAGTCCTGCTAGTCCTTGCCCTTCTACTTATTGATGAAGAATATTGATGGACCCCACCTCTTAAACAAAACACTGAGGAAGAAACAAATTGATTCTTCGACTGGTACTGATGCACCAAATACACAAATGCACAACTTGAGAGAGGTAACTAATCCTGCAGCTGCTCAGGGTTGTGAGGCAGAACCCACCATAAGGGTAGTACGGCTGTGGACTGCAGTGATATTCAAACTGTAGATTCTTATCCCCCACCCCCAATTCAAACAATTCTCCACTGAGTATGCCACAATATTGGAAGGACATGTACAGTTACAAAATCCAACAACTAAAAGTTTCATCTCCCCCTGACATTTTCAGAAAAATGTGGGAAAAATCAAACATTGGCGCTAACATTCCAAAGTACACAGACAATAGACTTTTGTGAGAAATAACTTATTAAAAGCTATTACTGTCGCATGCCTCCAATGCCTAATTGGCCAAGAATTAAGGCCTTTGTACAGAAAGGGAATGGATCTGTTGCTGCATATTTGCAACACATGATAGATACGTTTGAAGCCGTTTCTGTACATCCAGAACCTATGGAGAGAGCGGCAGCCAACGGCCTGTCAGCTGCTTTTGTGGAAGGCTTCTTACCACCAATTCAAGAGCAAATCAAAATGGTTTGTTTGAATTGGCCAAATTTAGGTATTCATGAAATCATTAATCAAACGCAGATAATATATGCAGAGAAGAGAAAGAGCAAAAGAAAACGTTAGTAGACATTCAGCTCCAACAGTTTGATACCGACTCATGGGAAAGGGGAAGAAAGAGTCATGGAGGAAGAGGCAGAGTTACGTTCTTTTAGCTGTAATCCCCAGGACAGTATCAACAAAATTATTACCCTCCTATGCCACCACAATCACCACAAGGTGAACCATTTTTAACCAATTGTTTCAAATGTGGCCAGCTAGACAATGACAAAATGAATCCTCACTTTCTCTACAACAGACACATTCGCTGAATGTCCAAACACCAAAGATTAAAAGTAATCCAGCTATAACTTGGGACTGCCTATGAAAATAAGGAAGGGCTCATAAAAGATTTGGAACCTATGCAAATAATCTTAAAACCCTGTGTATGCCCACCTATGGTGGTTCAATATCCCTTGTCGGTAGAGGGGGAGAAAGAAATCAGAATTGTTATTTCTTCATTACTCCAAAAAAGTATAAATACTTCTGACTTGAAGTCCATGTAACACACTAATCCTACCAGTCAAGAAACTGGGAAATAACACTCGTTGATTTATATAAGATTTATGAACAGCTAATGCATTAGTACCAATTTATCATGTAGTCCCTAACATGCTATAATACCAAGTTCTATCCCATCAAATGCCGCTACCTTCTTAGTGACACATATTTCTTCTGCTTTCTTTTCTATTCATGTACACCAAGATAGCCAGTGTCTGTTCGCATTTACATAAAGAGGACAACAGTACACTTGGACTACTGCAAGGGTATGTTGAATCACCTACTCTTTCTCTAGGGAAATAAACAATTAGATAAAATTTAATTTCCATGTGGCTTTACTCTAATTTAGTCCATACATGATTTACTGTTGGCTTCCAAATCTCCTCATGACAGCAAACAGGATACTATCTTTTTTTAACCAAGCTAGCAACAAACTGCAGTTGTGAAGCCTCAAGTTAAGTATTTAGGACTTCTTATTTCAAAAGGTTGTAGGCAGATTTTGCCTTCATACATTGCTACAATACAAGTTGCACCACATGCTACCACATTAAAATAGTTATGAGCTTTCTTGAGACTGACAGGTTATTGCAGATAATGGATTTGTAATTTTTTAGAAGTAGTAAAACCATTACTAGAATTGCTAAAGAAAGACACCCCTGAATCTTCACCTTGGCAAGACCACCATGAACAAGCTTTTATTCAACTAAAACCCTACTTTGAAACCCTCCTGCACTTGGATTACCAGAGTGCTCCAAAAGATGTTTCTTGTTTTGTTGTGAAAGAAATAAAGTAGCATTAGGATTATTAGCACAATGTAGAAATGATGGCCTTAGAGCTGCTGCATATCTTACTACAAATCTTGATTCTGTAGCTGCAGCCCTTCCCCCACTGCCGTAAGGCAGTGGCTGCGATGGTGTGTTGGTAGAAATGGCGGCTAGTCTGACTCTTAAGCACAAGACTTACATGGCAGTTATGCATTCTGTAGAGGCACTGTTATTAAAAAGTAAGCCACAGTATTTATCTGCACATGATTGTCTAAATGTGAATAGTGTCTGCTTAGTAACCCTTTGCAGATTATTTGTTGTCCATCACTTACCCCTGCTTCTTTAACTCCCACACTAGATGAGTGAGAACCACTTAAGTGTGTTGTTGTAATTAACTCTGTTCTTCCTTCTAAATCAGACTTAAAGGATGTTCCATTACTGAATCCTGAATTGCTCATTTTTGGTGACAGCTCCTATGTTCAAAGAGAAAACAAGACAATAGTAGCAACTTTTTCTGTTTGTACCCAGGACAGACTTTTGTTAATGAGACAGTGAAATGGAAATATGTTTGCTCAGATAGCTGAATCATAGCTATTACAGAATCCTGTAGATGGACAAAGAAAACACCAGTCACAATTTTCACAGACCCGTGTTGTGCTTATGGAGTAGTTCACCATTTTGGAACACTTTGGAGAGAGAGTTTTTGACTTCAGCAGGGACAGTCATTAAAATGCCGGTTTTGTTCATGCACTGTTGAATGCATTATTGCTACCAAAATAACTACATGTGGTCAAGTGTGTCACACATAAAATTGATGATTTTTACATTTTAGAGGTAACAGTTTTGCAGATATGGTGGCAAAACAAACTGCAATGTCTTATCCTGTTCAGGCTTCATTTTTGCAGCAACTTCATGAAACTGACAACAATATTCCTTTCTAGGACTTATCTTTTCAGAATCAGACTGAGGATTCTGAATGTGTGAAGTAAATTCTTGATGGCAACAGCCATTCAACAGACCTTTTGAGGTACCACTCTGATGGGTGGCTGATAGCTCCACAAAATTTCTTAAGTCAGTTGGTTGAAGCTTACCACTTACCTTTCATTTGGGTAAAAATGCCTTAATAAAACAGATTTAAATGACTGGTATGCCCCTCAACTTTCAGAAGTCACTCAATATTTTGTTAATACTTGTGTCATCTGTTTAGAACAGAATGTGCCAATGACTGTACCCGCACCCCCACAAACTTTGAAAAAAACAATGGGGTCCATTTTGTACCATTCAGTAGGACTTTACTGAACTTCCACAAATGAAAAAGTTTAAGTTAGTACTTATCATTATTGATGCTTTTTCTGGATGGGTAGAAGAAATGATGCTACAAAAGTAGCCAAAAAGCTTATTCTGGACTTAGTTATACTGAGATTTGGTGTTCCTTGATGTATCCAGTCAGATCAGGGCACTCACTTTACTAGTTAGGCAATACATCAGATCAGTAAAACATTCAGCATCAAAATGCAATACTATTACCCAAATAGACCTCAAGCTTCAGGAATTCTAGGATGGGAAAATCAAACTATTAAAACCCATCTTGTTGAGCTGTATAAGGAAACTGGTCTCAAATGGCCAGAAGCTTTTTACCTCTAGTTTTAGTCAGTATGCAAAGTACAGTTAGTACTACAAGAGAATTGTCCCCTCATCAATTCTCATGGGCAGACCCATGAAAATGCCTGCTATACCCCTACCTAACCATTTGAAGTTACAAAATATAAATTAATCTGTTTTTTTTTGTATTGCAAGTCTATATGATCTATTTTGCAGCACTACTACCAAACTGTGTCAAAGGCTTTGAACAGCCTGCAGCGTATTAACATTATGAATTACAACCAGAAGATGATATATACATGCTACCTTCAAAACATTCTTTATATCCCAGAGGGAAAAGACTCTACTTGTTTTGCTTAAAACCACTACTGACATCTAATGTGAAGGACTGCCCACCTGGATCCATATATCACACATCAAGAAGAAATCAATCCCCCCATGATGAGTTACTGTTGAGATGTCATCAAAGTCATCCCTTGTGACACAGCAGAGCCTAATGCAAATTGCACCATACAAAAAACAGGGACACCATTAAATCCAGAAATTAAAGACTTTTTCACTTTGCCAATCAAACCAAATCCAGAAGTGAAATTGAGTGATTTGCCAAATTAAATTAAATCTGGAGGTGATACTGAGTGACTACATAAGTTCGTCGTGGTCGGAGATAAAACTTAGCTATTTTTCCGCTTTTTTCAACATAATTTTTCCTTGCTTCTGAACCAGACATTCTGAATTTATCCTGATTTTGAACAGTGGACCAAACAATGCATTAAGTAACCAGCAATCTTTTTTGGGTTTGTACACAACCACCACTTCTGATTGAAGTTTATTTGGAAATGAACTTTAATTGGAAGTGTAACCAAGTATTCAATGTCCATTTTTGCAGTTTCTTCCAAACCTTCTCCAGTGCCAATATGCTTGATTTTCATATGGACCTATATCAGAACAGGTACTGTGATTTTAATCACCATCATTTTATTTCATCTACTTTTTTCATCTAGAACTGTGAGCACATCATCATCTGCAACCATTGGAATTGTAAGTAATGAATCATTTCTTACTAGACACAAAAACTAGGGACAGGTGTTTGGTCAGTATTATATCCAAAACACCTGACTGGTATCCTGAATTTAATACTTTTTCTGCTGCCTTGTATACATATGCTAAGACTCAACATCAGTGACTGTTGGGCTTGTGCCCATATATCGACTTTGCATGATGGGGTGTTCTACTCATTCCAATATTGGTGATTGATACAGACCTTCATTCAGCACTTCATACTATTTTTCCTGCTAAAAATTAAAAAGCTAAACATACCACTACCCCCCTTTCATAAGTACCACTTTGATTGTCAATTACTACTAAAATACATATTTGCTGTCTTCAAATGGCACACTTTTTGTCAGAAATAGCATTAGTAATTTCACTTGGAAAATTTTTGATGAGGTTGAAGGGCTGGGTATGGCAGCATTACATGAATGCTATTACATCTGTGGGGACCAAGCATATCCCTAGTTTCCAACAGACTGGTCGGGTTGTTGCCATATAAGAAGAGTTATTCCAGCTATACAGTGTACAGACACTTTACCTGATGGAAAAATTCATAATGCTTATCTCAGGAGAGATACAAAAGACATTCCAAATCCAGATGGAAAAATAGATGCTTCTTGAGTTTATCATTATGCTGTTTAAAAGACTGCTTTTAAAGGACTAGCTCATATGGATCTTGGTGATGGTGTTATTTCTGGAACAAGAATTTTACCTGCTTATACGGCAGTAAAGTCTATCTGCAAACTACTTGAATTATCTAAGCTTTTAGAAATATTAAGTAATGCCACTTTTGAGTCCCTTAATCTGAATACTCTTGAATTGGCTGCCTTGCTCAGTGTGGTGCTACAGAACAGAATGGACACTGATTTTACCCTCGCTTCTAAAGGGAGTACGTGTACATGTATCAAAACAGAGTGCTGCTTGTTTTTTCCTGAAAACTCTGGTGCCATTTGTAGTCGCCTTGAAATTATTTAGAAAGTTGCTGAGCTGTCTTATGTTAAAGAAGCTGACAATTATCAGTGGACATGGATAACCAATCTTTTTTTCTGGCTGGGGAGGAGGTATTTTAAAACTTTTCATGTTAATTGCTATTATAATTGTATTTTTAGAGATTATTTTATTTATGCATAAAACGCTGATTTTAAAACTTATTGAATCCTGAAAAAGCTTCAAACTACAAAATATGCAAGTGAATACAAATGCATCATTACTGTTGACCACATTTGTTAAAAGTTACAGTGACAAAATAATACAAACATCGTGTTACAAGACTTTATGACAATTTGAGGGGGAATGTGTGACTGAAACTTACTCAAACTGTCTTTTTATTCCATCAAAATATAAACTTTTTAAAAAATTTTTATTAAGACTATATTTATAAAATGAATATATAAGCATTGTGCATGCCAAGGCCAGAAGAAAACTGCTTGTAAAGAACGTCTGCTATCAAAGGGTGCCAACACATTTGAAGACGTGCGGCTTTTGCCAAGTCATAAAAAAGTATATGACTTGAGTGATGCTTCATAACATTGGAATAAAAAGACAGTTTGAGTAAGTTTTAGTCAGGCTTGGTTAGGAGGCTTGGTTTCCTGGTCAGAGCCGTAGTGTGGACTAATTACTATTAGGATTCTGGGCTAGTCTAGGATTGCCCATTGCCCATAACATACACCATGTTTGAACACAAGACTGCTTCTCTTAAGTGTACGTGGCATCTGTGCATCCTTGCCTAAGACTGATGATCTTCTTTTAGTCACTTTGTCAGGCCTGTGGCTCTGTGTTATGGAGACTTATATTATGAAAGGTGCTGAGCTCTCAGATGAGCACTGCTTCTGGATGAGTTGGATCAAATGGCTTGATCAGTGATTGAATAGATCCAGAAACCCAAACATGCAATGAGGATACCATGGGAATGCTTAGCTTATTTGTGGAACAAGTTCAGCTGTCACCTCCCCAACAGCCTCATTTATATACTGGGGTGATTGGAGTGGTCAAAACAGGGTTGATACTTGTTATGACATCAATCCTAACACCTTCTGCTGCACAGCAGTGATGAAAGAGGTTGTCAAGTTAATCACAAAGTTTGCATGTACAACAGCTGAGGAAGGGAGTGTCCATATTTGATCTGTAGGGAATGAAGGTTAAAAATTCAGTAATTGCAGTTGCCTCCAAATCAAATGCCCAGATGTGAGAGAAGCTTGGAGAAGTCATGCAGAATGATATTCATATGGCCCCAAAGTTTTTCTGGCAAGCTACCTACTGACTCAGGATGGGAGACATAACTTTGACCATCCTGCCTTTGGAACAGTGTGTCACCCATTTAAACTTGCATGGCTACTGGAGAGATCATGGATGGAAGTTAGTGTGGTCTACAATTACTCTGTGGCCCAGGATAAGTCATATAAACACACATCTTAGTCTCATGAAGGAAGTGCTAAAACAGTACTGTGTCCAGGGCCAGTCCAAGGCCAGCGGTGCATTGCATTGATTGCTGTGTTTGCAGACTGAAGGTTAACTTTGCATTTTCAGAGTTAAGTTGGGTAAGTTCAAGGTGTATGTAGGACTCAATCACTTCTGTATCTTGCCTCCTTTCCTGTTTTGGATTTTTGAGGACAGGATATTTAGACATGGCCAAGATGTACGGAAGTATCCATTTTGTTGATATAACAGTTACTTATTTATTGCGTGCAGATATTATCCTCTTAGCCTCAAGTAACTGTGATTTTCAACATGCACTAAAGTAGTTAATTGCTTAGTTAGAAGCAGTTGGAATGAAAATCTGTACCACAGAATGTGAGGACATATTCTGCATCAAGGAGAAAAGTGCATTGCTCTCTGCAGTTGTGTGTAGAGAGTAAGATGAAGCAGTTACCTCAGGTGGGAGAGTTTAACTCTTTTGGAGGTTTGTACATGACTGAGGTTAGAGGGGATTGGGATATTGACAAATAGGCCAGCATTGGATACACAGGCAATGAAACAGACCGTGAATGGGAAAATGGAGATAGTCATAGGATGAACTAATCCATGAGGCAATCAGGTTAGCTCTACTACTCAACCCAGTTGAAAGGAGGCAACTGAGGCCAATTGGCTGTGAAGTATGGCTATACCCAGCACAGTCCAGTAGGAGGAGGTCTGGGACAGACCCAGAACATGGTAGATGGACAGTACCTTGTAGTTTGCACGTGGTATTCTGGAAATCCTTCAGGGTGAGCTGGGGACTGCTGCTGAGGATAGGGAAGTCTGCTTTGCCACAAGTGTATGAAGTCACAAAAAGCAGGAAATGGCTGTAAAATCCAAAAATCCATTTTAATATGCACAGGTACAAGCGCTGCCATCCCAAAAGTGCTTAATCAGGAACTTCATCAAATACAAAGTAAAAACATGAAATTCATGAAATATATACAACCCCAGCAGTGGCATCACTGCCTCTATCACATTTAAAAAGACATTACATTCTAAAACCAAACTCTTGTCAAATTTTTTAAAATGAAAAATATTGCAAGCAGGAATAACACAAGTCCATAAAAACATATAAAAATATCAAAAGAATATTAATCTACACCCCAACAAACCATAGCACAAAACATGCCACAAAACAATCCAGTATGTGTGAATACAATATCATCATTTTTTAAATAAACCATTAGAAACCTCTACCGGTAGTATGCATGTAGAGTAGTACATAAAAATTCATACAGTCACTAAAAGTATGCTAAACTGTTATGCAGTAAATTTGTAAAATAAAATAAGCCTGACAAGCTCTTTAGTGCTTTTAATTTCAGCAAGCTACTAATAGATATGCTATCATTTAAGCCTGGCCAGTGTAAGGCATCAAGCCTTAATTGCCAGACTAATTCAGCCTTTTCTAATAAATAAGGCCATGCAGCTCCCATCTCCATAGGTTTCTGAACTTCCAAAATAATAAATTTGAAACAATGTCCATTATTCCCCTTAATATCTTTAGGTAATGCATTAACATCACACTTAATCCCTTATACTTATAATGTGCTCACCCATCCTGTTTTTAAGCTTGCGTTCTGTCTTGCCGACATAAAATCAGGAACAGATAGAGCAAATTGCACAATAAACAACTCCTTCAGTGAGACAGCAGCATCTCCCTGGTATCTTAACTCTGATGTTATTAATAACATGTTCATTCACCTCCAAAATGTAGGGGCAAAATTTACAAACTCCACATTTATATATATACCCACTCAACGGTGGGGTGTCAGAGTGTTCAAATAAGTTCTTTAAATTGGAACTCTTTCTAAAAATGCAAACTGTTTTTTCACCCAAGGTGTTAATAAATTAATTTTCACCCCTTAACAAGTTCCAGTTTTTAAACAAAATATCCTTAACCAAAGGGTGTCAGATGAAAAAGTTGTAGAAAAACTACATTGGTAATAAGAAAAAGGAGGGTTAGACTGCAAACCTGTGGAGTGTTCACCCTCAATACTCCCTGAGGTCCTAGGGGTGAAATTAAGTGAATTGCTACAACAATATTCTGGGGTCTCAACCAATAAGGGGGATTCAGAATGAGTTTCAGTGGTCATTTGTCCTCCCAGAATGGGTAAAAAATGCCCATCACGTCTTTTGTTCATAACCTCATCCATAATGTGTTACTCAACCTAAGGGGGTACCCTCTCATAGAAAACATCTCCTTAAGTTTTAAACATTCGACAACAAAAGCTTCCTATAACATAACCACACGTGCGGCACAGACAAATTGTCCTTTGATAACCGCACGCTTCTGTGAAAATGGAGAGCAGCTGTCAAAGTGAAGGAAGCTGTTAGAGTAGGTCTCCTTACGTAATATCTTAGTTACAGATCTCTGATGTTCCAAATCCTTAATCAGGAGAATATCTAAATAAAGCAATGTCATTTACTTTAGTACTATAGGTAAATTTAAGGAATGATGTTGTTGTGTTAATATAATCAAAGAATGGGGTCACTTGCTCTCTTGACCCCTTCCATAAAATAAAAATATCATCCAAATAATGTACATAAGTATGACAAAAGCTGAAAAATTGTGATGTTCTAAGGTAGCGTTTCTCCCATTCAAGCATAACAATATTTGCATACAGACCACTGCAAGCAGAACCCATTGCTACACTCTGCTTTTGCAGGTAGTAGTTGTTGTCGAATAAGATGAAATTACTCTTAAGTATCATGCCAAGAATCTGTTCATACATGTTAATTCTTTCTTGAGGGACCCCTTTGGACAAAAGTTAAACACAAAACCACTCCTCCCTCAGTTCATGTGGAATTACAGAGTATAAATTGACCACGTCAATTGTAATAAATAAAAATTCACTATCAAAGGCAATGTTGTTAATTTTCCTAAGAAAATCCCATGAGTCGATACATAGTTGACATTCATCAAGGAGATACTTTTTCAGCTCAATGTCCAAGAATTTTGCCAGAGGATATGTAATTGAACCTCTGGCATCAACAATCAGATGCATGGGGGGTTGTTCAACACTCTTGTGGATCTTGGGCAACCCGAAAATAGTTGTGGTTGTGGGAAATTCAACAGATAAATAGTGTAATTCTTGAATGGTAATAAGCCTGTCTATAAGTAAATCCTGTAAAAAGCTTTTAATTTTACGATAAGTACCATTCATTTCACTCAAAGAACTCTTACTGTAAGTTGTAGTCTCTAAAATTGCTTTCATTTTACTAATATAATCAAAAGTGTTCATAATAACAACCCCCCCCCCTTATCTGGTTTCATTATCCTAATTCCTGAGGACTGTTTCAATAATTGCAATTCCAACTCTTCATCCCTACTTAGATTTCTATTGGGATTCAACCGCATATTTCTTTTGTTCATTGTACTTATAATATCCAGCTCACACACCCTTTTAAAAGTAGCTAACACAGAGTGAATTGGGGGGGTTATAGGAACTAGAGATAGTAAAGGGGTCACGAACATGTCCGACCCCCCCAGAACAGAACATTCAAATTAAGTTCTCTGACAAACAGTTTTAGATCAAGGAGTGTATGTACAAGATTCATATGCTTACTAGGAATAAAAGTAAACCCTTTCGCTAGTAAGTCATAAATAATAACATTCAATGAAATATTAGAAAAATTAAAAACTTTAAAGTCTTTGGTACTATTCAGCTCAATGCAGACAGGTGGAAGAATTACACCAGGGCCATCACCAGATGACCTTGTAGAAATTAATCCCATGGGAAGAAGTCCAGAAGAGGTCACCTTCTCCCTCTCCAGGAATGGTTGTTATGCAAATATTGTTATGCTTGAATGGGAGAAACGCTACCTTAGAACATCACAATTTTTCAGCTTTTGTCATACTTATGTACGTTATTTGTCTGATATTTTTATTTTATGGAAAGGGTCAAGAAAGCAAGTGACTCCATTCTTTGATTATATTAACACAACAACATCATTCCTTAAATTTACCTATAGTACTAATGTAAATGACATTGCTTATTTAGATATTCTCCTGAATAAGGATTTGGAACATCAGAGATTTGTAGCTGAGATCTTCCGTAAGGAGACCTACTCTAATAGCTTCCTTCACTTTGACAGCTGCCATCCGTTTTCACAGAAGTGTGCGGTTATCAAAGGACAATTTGTCTGTGCCGCATGCATGGTTACATTATGGGAAGCTTTTGTTGTCGAATGTTTAAAACTTAAGGAGATGTTTTCTATGAGAGGGTACCCCCATAGGTTGATTAACAACATTATGGATGAGGTTATGAACAAAAGACGTGATGGGCATTTTTCACCCATTCTGGGAGGACAAATGACCACTGAAACTCATTCTGAATCCCCCTTATTGGTTGAGACCCTGGAATATTGTTGTAACAATTAATTTAATTTCACCCCTAGGACCTCAGGGTGTATTGAGGGTGAACACTTCATAGGTTTGCAGTCTAACCCTCCTTCTTCTTATTACCAATGTAGTTTTTCTACAACTTTTTCATCTGACGTCCTTTGGTTAAGCATATTTTGTTTAAAAACTGGAACTTGTTAAGGGGTGAAAATGAATTTATTAACACCTTGAGTGAAAAACCAGTTAGCATTTTTAGAAAGGGTTCCAATTTAAGGAACTTATTTGAACACTCTGACACCTGACCATTGAGTGAGTATATGTATAAATGTGGAGTTTGTAAATTCTGCCCCTACATTTTGGAGGTGAATGAATATGTTATTAATAGCATTAGAGTTAAGATACCAGGGAGATGTTGCTGTCTCACTGAACAAGTTGTTTATTGTGCAATTTACTCTATCTTTTCCTGTTTTTATGTCGGCAAGACAGAACGCAAGCTTAAAAACAGGATGGGTGAGCACATTATAAGTATAATGGATATGTGTGATGTTAATGCATTAGCTAAACATATTAAGGGGAATAATGGACATTGTTTCAAATTTATTATTTTGGAAGTTCAGAAACCTATGGAGAGGGGAGCTGCATGGCCTTATTCATTACAAAAAGCTGAATTAGTCTGGCAATTAAGGCTTGATGCCTTACACTGGCCAGGCTTAAATGATAGCGTATCTGTTAGTAGCTTGCTGAAATTAAAAGCATTAAAGATATAGTGAGGCTTCTTGTTTTATTTTACAGATTTACTGTATAACAGTTTAACACACTTTTAGTGACTGTATGAATTTTTATGTACTACTGTGGTGCTGCGGCAGCGTTGTCGCCTCACAGTTAGACATTGCCCATTCGATTCTCGGAGCATCTTCTGTGTGTTGACATGCATGAATGGGCCTTCCTTCGTTGAAGGTTGTGCGTTAGGCCTGGCAAGCCAGCACGTAAAAATCTACTGCCAATCATTAGCAGACCGGAGTTCCGCTGTGGCGACCCCTAACCGGGAAAAAACGAAAGACACAAAAAACTCTACATGCATACTACCGGTAGAGGTTGCTTATGGTTTATTTAAAAAATGATGATATTGTATTCACACATACTGGATTGTTTTGTGGCATGTTTTGTGCTATGGTTTGTTGGGGTGTAGATGAATATTCTTTTGATATGTTTATATGTTTTTATGGACTTGTGTTATTCCTGCTTGCAGTATTTTTCATTTTAAAAATTTTGACAAGAATTTGGTTTTAGAATGTAATGTCTTTTTAAATGTGATAGAGGAAGTGATGTCACTGTTTCTTTGTCTACTTAATGCTACCTTTCATGTTTTTACTTTGTATCTGATGAAGTTCCTGATTAAGCACTTTTGGGACGAAAAGTACCTGTGCATATTAAAGTGGATTTTTGGATTTTACAGCGGTTTCTTGCTTTTTGTGACTTCATACACTTGTGGGACTGTTTTGTTTTTGTTTTGCTGGTTTTTAAGTCTGCTTTGCCCTTCTTAGCTTGCCACCACCCATGAGCTTAACCCTCACCAGAACAAATAGAGGATGGATGGATGGATTCTGAGGCGCATTAATGTTGTAAAGCTGAAATCTTAAAGTGAGCCTTAAAGTCTATGGTTATTAAATGGGAAATGCCATAAAATGAAGAAAATTATTGATTTGAAATGGAGTAACTATTTAAACTGCAAGAAGTGAAAATAATTAATTTACACTGAGTAGTTCTTCAGCATTAAAATTGTATTAAAGTAGATAAAAGTCAAACTAGTGCGCATATACAATATATTTTACTGAGTTTACTACACTGTACAATGTCTGTGCTTATGATATAGACCCATGTATTTTCTTTAAAAAGCTAAAAACTAGGAGGCAGGGAAAAATGCTGAAACAAAAAATAAATCTGAATCTTCAACTACACACTACATATACTGGGCTGATGATTTAAAATAGCGCCTTACTGCTCTGTAAAGAAAAGGAGTACTGCCTAAATATGTACTAGGAGTACAAGTTTACAAAGCATGTAAATCAGCCACTGTTACAAATAGTACAGTAAACATGTCATAGGACAAAGGATGCTTGAAACATTTATGTACTTCAAGCAACTGTTTTTGTGGGGGCTGTACTCCTTTATCCGTCTTATGTGCTGGGGGCTTTACCCCATACCCCTGGACTTTAAATGTAGTTACTTTTAGGCAGTACTAAAAGCAGTTTTGCTTAGAAATAAACTTTCTTGTGAAGTCGTACAAACTTTTAGTACATTTAGTTTGTGGAGGACACAGCTCCTCATTGAGGGTGCAGAGGGGTGCAGCCTCTCAGCAGTACTTTTTAAACACACACTGTTTTACTAATGCTATGTATAAGATTTGTTTCATTTTTAACTACAGCTTGTTCAGTTGTCTGTATGAGTATTTCCTTAAACAATTTTTATATACCAACTGAAGCAGCACCTGATAGATCAATAGCTCGGCACATGCACTAGCCCTTATCAAACTGGTACTAATGTAGCTATATAAATTTGTGCCATAACTCTCTACTGTACAAAACTTAATGTACAATTGTCATAACTATATCTTCCTGTATCATCTCATCTCCTTTATCTTCCTTACACCTCCACCCCTCCTTCCTTTCTTTGGGCTGTTCTAAATCTTTATCTTATTTACCTATGTCTTAGATTTTGAACAAGTCTTTAAAGTAACAAATATTCTTAAGTAGAACTTGACACTGAATGGATATAGATGCTGTTGCACTGCATATACCTCTCTGTATTAAAAAAATGTTCATATGCCACCCATGTAACTGCTATTTTTAATGGAAAAAAAGAACATTTTTGTAAATAATGGACTTGATGTCAAGGATATTTGAATAATATAATTGTTTTTTATTAATGAAATTGACTGTAAATGATAAAACAGTGCAAATTAAATCCATGATGTCTGTATAATGGAGCTTTGCTCCCTTGGTCTCCATTGAAAAAGGACTCTGCTTAGTCGGCCTTCCCTGGTAAACAAATGCCAGCAATTAAATAAATTAAACAAACAAATAAAAAGTAAATGCTAACAAATCATTCAGTATAAGTAGTATAAAGGGAATACTTATTATATGATCATTATGACACTCTGCTTTCATAGTAATTTAACTGCATGCTCTTGGAAAATGTACTTGTGTTAGGAAAAAACAGTAAAAAAAAAGAGATAAAGTGAAAATCAGAATCAGGTCAACAAGAGCAAAACTACTAATCTTTTTTGCCAACTTTTCCTGCCTTTGAGGGACCGTAACAAATTTGACAGAAAAAACGAAAACATTTTCCGGAAGTTTTTCCATAACTGAAGAATGTTTTTATGTCAAGTTGTGCAGTGGCTAGTTACCCTTTTGTAACCTTAAGATTTTTGAGTTACTTTATTTATCTTTCCCTTACTGCATTGAAAACCTTGCTGACCTGCTAGTGGAAATCTGAGTGCTTGGGTGCCTGATGTGGTTTGAAATGCTGCAGGAAAGCAAACAGGCTCTATGACTGTGTATTTGCTGAAGAAGGGAATAGAAGATAAGAGCTCTAATCAGATAATCTTTTTCAAGTTACTGTATCTTAGTGTTGAAAACTCCCTCCAGGTGGCCTTATAGGAAATCTTGAAAAGAAAACTGTTAAAAGATTCCTACACCAAATGATCTGTTAAGTGTAGCACACTGTACAATAACTCATATAACTGACATATGAATGAAAGTTCGCAGCCCTGTTTGAAAGTCATTTTTCTTTAGTAACAGAAGCATTAGTAGTGGTAGGAAAGATTTAAGGTACAAACAAGAAGGTAAACAAGTTGGGATCTGTCCTTCAATTGACAGAAATGATGGCACAGACTGTAAAGGCTAGACTGCTAAGTAACTCCTTTCCTTGAACAATGAAATGATTTGTTTTATTTTTATCGATTTGATCTTGGTGTCCAAGTGGGAAAGTCAAGCACAAAGACTGGGATTTTCAGGTGCAGCCTAGCCTGCCAGATTACAAACAAAAACAATGCTAAATGTACAGTTTTAGAGATGGGCCTAACTGGTAGTACTTGAGGTAGTTGTAAGTGTATTCTGTACTATTTATATTGCATACAACAAAGTCTTAATGTGGTTTTGCTTATGAAAATTCTGTCATCCAATTTATTTTCATTTTTGTACATTAGGACTCAACTTGTCGTTCTGATTTAATTAGGTATGTTGTTAGCCCTTCTACTGTGAGTCTAAAAATCAGTCTATTCTCCAGATCAAAAGCAGGTGACTGCAACTTTGTGATCAAATACACGCACAACAAGTGTATGCACACATAAGCACACACATACACACCCAGTTTGTGTACTTTAACTCAGAAATGCTCTTTCTTTAATCTGAAGTCTTACTTGTTTGCTTATCTTTGCAAGTTGTTTATCTCAGATGTTTCCCAGACAAACCTACAGAAGACAATAGTTATTCATCTGTATCTGTTTTAAGTAAACAGTGAGGGAAACCAGGTAAATCTGACTTGGGGTTAATTGTTACTTGAAGGTGAGGTCCACAGAGCCTTCCAGGATTTACAGCAACATTTCTTTTACAGCCTGGCCAATAACTGGACTGACTTCATGAAAAACAAAAATTGTAATATTCAGTTTCAGCATAAGCATAGAATATTAAAGATAGCCCCACCATGAAAAGTAAGCTTCAGCAGAGTTGTCCGTCTATTTTTTGTAATCCTCTTTTTCTTGATGTTATTCTGTTTATCTACTTGACCATAATATGCTGGTCATTACTGTGGAAGTGTTTAAATGGTGACTGATCATTTTCCTTACTTGGTAACACCACTATTCTTTCATAGATAGGTAGTAGAGTGTATTCAAGAGTTGGTACTTTGTCATGACTGGTGTGCTCCAGTTTAGGGCAGAAGGGGAAACTTTGCCATGAATTCGGCATACTGTTGGATCTTGTGAAATTCCTTTAACTTTTGTCTGTTTCTACATCAAACCTACATGAATTATGTTTTAGTGAGACCCTTTCCCTTGATAGTTTTAATACTTTGTCTCTTGTTTCTCAAGTGGATTATTGTAGTGTGTTTTGTCAAAAATCAGTGTACTGATGACTCACACATTGATCTTTTTGGCAGGCCTAGACAAAAATCAAGAGTACTACATTAGACCATAACATGCTGTCAAATGCAAGGCAGAAACAATTTACCATTTGAAATCCTGGTCAGATGGTCTTGTCAAGTTTTTGCTGGGATATTTCATAGACTAGGTTCCATTTTGTACTGTGTTTGACATCTGACCACATCTATCCTAACCAAATGTACATGATTTGCACCTGCAATGGGTAGCTCTGCTATTATGTTTCCTTACTGATCTGTCCACTGTTACTGTGGAAAGCAGGTTCAACCATTCAGTAGTCACAAAGTATTTAAATGTTGCTCTCAGATGATTCAGTAATGTTGGATTATTATGCTCAGATGGACAGGGTGGTATAATACATAAAAATATATAACTCTGTTTTTATTTTGATACTGTCATGGGTAACTCAAGACTTTTAGCTGTTTCACATTCACATATTATTTTTACTAAATGTCTGAGACTCAAACTCAGGTCTTTGGGGATATAATTTACATATGCCTTATCTGTATCTTAAATTTCAGTTTGTGCTTACATTGCATATTTATAAAATTGAAGTATCTCTGTCTTTGTCTGTCTATCTGTCTCTCTCGTTCTCTCTGTACTTTAAGATCTCTGTCTGCTTCTCCAGTCAGGACAGACATACATCAAAAAAATAAAATAAAACTAAAACCCCAGGCTCCAAATCTTATGTATTAGTGCAGTAATAAATTATTATTCATTTCAAAACTTGGTTCTGCCATATATATATATATATATATATATATATATATATATATATATATATATATATATATATATATATATATTTCTACACACACACACATATATATATATATATATATATATATATATATATATATATATTTTTTTTTTTTTTTTTTTTTGTCTTAAAAGATGGAGTACAGGGGCATAACCTCCTAATTCCTTCTATGCCTAGAAATGTCTTTGCTTTGTGAAGGAATGCCAGGGGTAGTTTGATCAAAGTGAACAGTGTTTTTTCTTTTTTCTCCTTTCCTTCCTCTCTTTTTAAGAGCTGGCCCATAAAACTCATAAAAGATGTTGCAGGACACCAGAGGAAGAAGAGATGTCTATTTTAAGCCCTCATTCCTGATTTGACAGCTCTACTCTTTACTTCTCTGTTCAACAAAGTAAGCGAGATGCATGCAGGCTGCCAGCTCTATGCTCTTGTGGTCTTTCTCCTTCCCTATTTAAGGCCTCTGATTCTGCAGTGTCTGCTGCAGCTAGAAGCCGAAGTTTGTGGGGGAGTGGTGGCTACTGCTTGGAATAGCCTCTGAAAACATTAGACTCCTCCTACTAGGCTGCCTCAGACAGATTCAGCTCCGTCTACTCTGCCATAGAAATCTGCTGTGAGCAGTTGGTTTTGCAGTGTCTCTGCCTGGTTCTTTCACACTGTTTCTGGCTTTCTCTTTTGCTTTCCCTCGTTTTGAAGACTGGCTACTGGTTTTGGTCTATGGCCAGCATTTTCTTGACTGCATGCCTGACTGCCATGCATGGCGTCAAGGCACAATGAAAGGGGGCCATCAGCAGCGCGGGTGCGCTTGCCATTTGTTTCGAAAAGTCCTGGCTAAGTGTGGTTGCTGCTACTCTCGGGTTCAAGGTCTGTACAATTAATAATCATTTTATATGTTCTCATCTTTTTTGCCTTGTCTTCCTTTGCTTTCTTCTTCTTGAGCTTTGGCAGGTTCTTGAAGCTCTGTTTACCTGAAGTGTTTACTGCTATATTTGAAAAAAATTTCAGTAACACGGTCTACTGTAGAATGTTAAGAGTGTGCATGTCACTTTATCTTGGAATTATGCAGTGTATACCTTTTCCCGTTATAATCAGTTTATACTTAATCAAGAAAGTGAGTAAGAAATGAAGATACAATGCTGTTCTTGCTTCATTTCTAAGGTGTGAAATAATTCAAAATCATTCACTACCAGGAAACACCAAAGTCATCTGAATTGCTGGTAGTAAAAAGGGAAAAAGAAAGCTAATGTTAGTGCTGATGTTGTGTGCCTTAGTTGGGGTGGGGGGTGTGCTGCGAGCCTAAGACAGGATGAACCACAGAGGCATCCACAGGGAACAGTTATTAAAGAAAATAATTTCACAGTCATCTGATAGTTATTTGAATTCTTAGCTTGAAAAGCCGGTAAAAGTATGTAAAGAAAAGGTTTGTGTTTTTACCTGTGTGTATGTTTTATACTATGAATTCTGGCTCTGATGGAAAGGGGGCCTTGGAAATTTAAATTACATTTAATGTGAGCAAGCCACTGGAAACATCTGCCATGCTTGTGTTAGCAGTAACAAACAAGTGAAAGGGCAGGGGTTAAAATAAGATATGCATTGTATGGCTAGCTTGCAGATGATGCTACTGTAACTTATCATGTTGCTTTCTTCTGTTTAAAAGGGGATGCACCCAGATGGTCTTATTTCTCTGCACATATTGATGAGGTCTTCTCACATGTGCCTACTGTCCTGCCACTCTTCTTGTGTCACATGCACAGAACTGATGGGTGTTAAGTGGCCAACCAAGTGAGCCCATGCGTCATTGTCCTGCCACTGTTCTTGTGTCACATGCACAGAACTGATGGGTATTAAGGGGCCAACTGAGTGATTTAGTCCATGCATCATTGTCCTGCCAGTCTTCGTGTGTCACATGCACAGAACTGATGGGTGTTAACTGGCCAACTGAGTGAGCTAGCCCATGCATCATGACTGCACCTACAGGTATTTAGCAAATCTGTAGATGTGCAGCCATTGGATAGTCGGGCACCATCAGATGATTACCCATACTGCTGCTCTTGGTGGACTTAAGCTGATGCGAGGCACCCATGTTTTTACATTATAGTGTGGCAGATGAGAAATAGCATCTTTTGGTGTCATCAGCACACAGGATGGTGTTAATCACTTGGATGTAAACAGATTATCATGCTCTAGATCTAAAAATAAACCTTGGTCTTCCCATGGTTAATGTACTCGGACACTAATGGGTTACTCCACTATAATAGTTGCACTCTTCAGTATGTTACAGTTTAGACAAGAGTCTAAGGCAATGCTCTGAGGTATTTACTCTTCACTGTACTTTAGTAGAAGGGACTAAAAAGTCCAAAAAGATTATTGTTTTTAAACCTTCAGATAAATGCAGTAAATATGCATGTATCTAAATACTGAATTGCTATAGTAAGTACATGCCATTACTATAAAAAATGGATCTGTGTGTTTCTCAAGAATCATCCTCAACCCCCTCCCCCATTAAGCTTTTTTACAGAAAAAAACTTGAACTTCTTAATGTTTGGCAAAAGCTGTATGATTTTGTTTAGCATAAGGGGTTAGTGTTGCAGCATACTTTGTATCTTATTCTGACTTCTGAAGTAAGCATTGAATACTCTCTTTCACATTGTGGAACTGTGTATATATGCTACTGCATCTCTGACTTGTCGCAAAACTTTATAAACAGTTAATTGTGAAAAATGTAAGTAGGGTGACATTCTGGGAAAATGACACGCAATTAGGTGCATTCTAAAGTGCATTTAAAGGAGTTTTCATTAGTTTGCACTCTGTTTAATGCTAAACCTCTGTTCACACTAGACACTAGTTTTAATTTTTTTTGAAAATATTTTTATTCATTTTCAAAAAATAAGAAAAAAGAAAAACATGTATATAGGTTATTAATGACAGTGATATTTACAAATTATTTAAACAGGTTAGCTAAAAGCAGTAAACAGATATCAACATTAAAACCAAAATAAAGTATTTACAAGGGTGTCTATCGTTGACATTTGACTGACTTTTTATACAATTGTTTCCTGATTATAATTTGCTACAGTCATTACTAGTTTTAATTTTTGAAGGCCATGGCTTCTGATTGTTTTAACTAACACTTGGTTAGGGTTTATATGGCTCTGTCTGTTCTCCATCCAAGTATAGTATTGGGGGGGGTGCACTCCAGCATGGTGTATCTTCTTCTAATCAGTGGAGTCATGATATTCAAAGAGCTGGCACTGATGCTCTGACCCACTGGATTTAAATCAGATTTGTACCCAACATTATTCAGTTTTCAGGGATACCGATTTTCCACTTTTCCAGGAAACATGCTATAAAATGCAAACATTTGCACTGTCAGAGTAATGGAAAACTAGAGATTTCATGGAATGTGGCATTTTTGGCCCGAAACAAATGCACCATAACTTGTCTTCATATATTTATTATTTGTGACACTATCTGATTGCTTTCTTTATTTGGTATTTTGCACTCAGATTCTCTTTTAATTTTACTTATACACAGAAGCATCAACAATTTATAGTATAATTACAATGATGACTGGAATTAATATTTCCCATGTGTAATTTCTGGAATTACAGCTTATAAAAATATATATATTTTTAATAAATGAAAATTGGTGCCATTGTAACTAGCCAGAAAGCTGACATGTACCCCTGACACCTTTCCACCAGTACAAATTCCTGTTCACTCCACACTTGGCAAAGCCTTTCTTGATATTTGTGTGTGTGTGTGTGTGTGTGTGTGTGTGTGTGTGTGTGTGTGTGTGTGTGTGTGTGTGTGTGTGGGTGTGTGTGTGTGCGTGTGTGTGTGTGTGTGTGTGTGTGAGAGAGATAAGACCAACTTTACTAAACCTGAATACAACTTCATTGAATGCAATCAACTGAAACAACACTTGAGCAAACAAACCAAATCAAAAATGAAAAAAAAAAATGTTTTCTTTGGGAGGTAAAGGGCCTCACTCCCTTGTGTAGGAGAAAGTAATATGTATTCAATTGTCTAAGGTCTTCAGACTAAGGTGCTACAACATGGGGAAGATAGAGTGTTATCATGACAAACAAACATAGAGGTAACTGTTTTCACAGCTGGACTTACCAAAGCAATTAATACAAAATCTAAAATGGTTGATTCATTTTTACTTTGCTATACCTACATGCAAACACATAGCTATCTTGTGTATACCAAGGGTGCCTGCAGTTTTATGCCACTAAACCAGCTTTATTTAACTTGTGTGTTTTAACTGTTTGTGGTTTACATTCATGCATCTGAGCAAGTAGTACTAAAATATTGTTGAACACTGGTGCAGTCGAAAATGTCTATTAGCAACTCTGCATGGCTAGGGGGTACTTTTTTTATGCTACTGTGCAAAAAGCACTATCTCATTGTTTTGTCTGCTGAAGGATTGAAGTACCCTGCAGTTTTTAGCTATCCTTGTCTAATTTGAGATGCTTCTGGTAAAAGACTTGACACAACAAAAAAGAAAAGAAAAGAAAAAAAAAACCTAGACATTTGTTCATTTTATGATTAAGAACACATTTCTGTTCAGAACTGGGAAGCGCTTGTGCCATATGGGGAGAGGGGGAGGGAGAAAGAGGGACATCAAGACAGGTCTTGACATTTGTTGTTAGTACTTGCTTTTAATCTTTGAACTCTACTTATTTGTTGCATGATAAGAAGTAAAAGAGTTTTTGGTAAATTGTCAGTAATAATCGAATCTTTATTAAATGTGTATCAGATGTATTTACCTCAAGTCATTGATAAGCTCGGAAATGTTTAGACTGAAAATATTTTAAAATTGAAAGATTAAAGGGAAGGTGAGAGATTGCCAAAATACATCACTAAATGTCATTAAGAAAAAAATGCTAAGGAGATTTGAAGTGAGTGGATAGTGGATTTTTTTGTAAAACATACCTATCTGAGGAACCTATCATTCTCTATAAACAGCCACATTTCCTACCCTGCTTCATTTTTAGTCTTAAAGGGTATGCATTTTCTACACTAAATACAAATGTCATTACCAGATAATCGTCATATTGTTCAATTTACCATGTTATCTTTTGTTTAGTCGCAGTTCTTTAGTTTTTGATCATTTCAACTGCATATGTTTTCATGCTTAATATATTAGCATTTTTAAGAAACATTTAAAAGACTGACTATGTCATGTTTAATTGTGCTGTTAGTGGGTTTTTGAAGTCTATATTGTCATGATTTCTTTTCATTGGTTTAATGTTTTAAATTTGAATGTCTCTAAATGAGATTTGCAACAACCGTAGTCATAAGCATCATTTAACTCATTACATCCAAGTGACCCCTCCAGGTGCATCTGCAGTTAACTCCTGCTGACATCTCTAGGCATTAAATATTGCTTGTTCATATTTGCATCAATAATTCCAAAACCATGCTATGTACAAGGTTTTAAAATATTTCATCTTAAAGGTTACACAATGGCACACTCAACTGCACTAAAATATGACCTCTGTCCAATGCAGGTAAATAGATATTAACTGTTGCTTTTATGATATTAATTTATATCGATATATTTTTCTAAATATCTCAACAACCAAGTAACCACAACTCCTTAGCCTCATATGAAAGCTCTAAGCTAGGTGAATAACATGTTGCTGACAGTATGTGTGTAACTTGAGTGGTTGCTGAGATATTGTAAGTTGTTTACAAAATATTACAAATGTAATAGTTACTGTGTTTACTGTGGCTTACAAAAAGAATACTATCATTATAAAAATAGTTTGTGCTGAAGGGATTACCATTTATACTTGTTTCATAAGCCCTATGGTTCCAGAGATATGAACATTTGTTTGAAATGTGAGGACATAATTTGATTCTGTCAAAAGGCTTAGGTTCCACCCATTGGAAGTTACAGTACAAACTTCCTGAGCTACATTGGAGTGAATTTATTTTATTCATTTTATATGTGTTTACTGGGAAAGTCCAACCGGGTAGAGCCCATTTTCAGCAAAGGCCTGGGGAGAAAAGCTACAGTATAATACAAACAACTAAAGCTCCAACATAGTACAATCACATAGAAGGTACATAGTAAAGAGAACAGAAATGACACCCTTTCATAAACTGAGCACTCTGTATACAATGATCAAAAACATGTAAATGAAAAATGTTGACAGACATTAC
This sequence comes from Protopterus annectens, assembly GCF_019279795.1. Classification (NCBI taxonomy): domain Eukaryota; kingdom Metazoa; phylum Chordata; order Ceratodontiformes; family Protopteridae; genus Protopterus; species Protopterus annectens. Next base: position 873,828,409 of record NC_056743.1, on the reverse strand, counting down.
ATTTCATTTAGACAATTTGAATAAAGTATGGTCTGGTAAAAGGTTTGCTATTTCTTTATGGAGGAGGTTAGAGGAGCAGATAGCTATATATGGATTAAACCTATTTATACACGTATTTATACGGGAGTGCTACAGAATCCTGAAAGCCCAAAATCCTTAGACCAAAGTCCTGAAAGTTCAAAATCCTTAAAACTCAAAATACTGAAAACACACAGGATACTTATTCCAGCACAAATGCATACAGAAAGAAATAAAACACAAACTATGTTACTGTTCTACAAGTATAAGAAACTTAGTGTACTGAAGTACAATCTCGGAGTTGATATATTTAAGTAGCAGGGGGTGTGGAGGTGCAGGGGGGCTTGCCCTCTTGCATAGAGTTGAAGGGTAATATGTTTCTGTATGTACTTGTAGTGGAATATAGTAAGTGTTGGTATCCTGTGTGTTTTCAGGATTTTGAGTTTTCAGTATTTTGAACGTTCAGGATTTTGGTCTCAGGATTTTGGTCTTCAGGATTCTGTAGCGCTCCCATTTATACATATACATCTGTGAAGGCTATCAAATTACAATACTTTTACTGACAAAATATTAGTTTAGAATTAGTTATTTCATTTAGTAAAAAGATACAATGCAGATAGATGGGAGGAAGGCAGTAATAGTCAGAATGAGTAATATGAAATAGAAGGGAAACTAGGTAAGTTATGGATCATTTTGTGGTTAGAGGGAGATAGCAGAAGAAGGATAAAGATTTAGAGAGGGATATGTAAGATAGTTACTTAGAAGAAGGGGGTACAGTCCCTATATTTTATTATCCTGGTGTGCCACACAAGCAAAGCCAGGAGTCAGATAAATGGTGTTTGAGAAGGTTTTTGAATTGTGATAAGTTGATAGTGGATCTAACGGACTGGGGTAGTGTGTTCCAGATTTTGGTGACATAGCTTGAATATTGAGAGTCCCCAGCACTATTGGTGGATGAATGAGGTAATAAAAATAAAAACAAATGAAAAGTATCGAGCAGAGCCAGTAAATCCCTGGCTAATAATAAAGCTACTGTCTGTAGCTCCAATAATCTGACTTTGGGAATGAACCTTGTTATCAGAAGGCCAGCCAGGAGAAAGAATGATGAATAGCACACCAGCATTCCCTTTCTGCAGGGGTTTAACAGTATAACTGTCTGATAGTTTCTCACTCACGGTTCTTAGAGGCCTAGTTAGAATGGTCATACCAGCGAAGAAATTGTGTATGCCTGAATCCAGTATGTGCATTATGTTTTACAGTAATATAAAATTCATGGGAAGATACACTTAAGTGGCAAAGTCATAGCTAGAATAATATAGGGGTTCCATGTCTTCAGATCCCTTACTTTCTTTGGTGCTATTTTTTGGCCACAAGGTGTCCTCTCCAACATTAAACCCTGTCGCTCATTGACTGTTCATTCCCCTCCTATCCTCAAGCATTATAGGAAGTGGGCATGAGAAGCAAAAGTTAAGGATCCTAGTGCTCTTTTTTTTCAACTCCCCAGCTTCCTTCAGTCATTAACCCCATTTTCTTTTGTCCCATTTATTCCCCATTCCCCAACATTCGGGTATAGCAGGCATGGGAGGCAGGCTTTGAGGATCATAGGACATCCTCCTTCCAGGGAGTCAGCAGATTCCTCTTGTTGGCTGGTAAGCATATTGGAACTCCAGAAACACTGGATCCCTGCAGTAGTGTAGACTTCTACACATTAGCTGTGATGAGCTACAGAGAGAGGCTCATGATAAGCTCAAGGTTACATGCCTCATCTTCTTTTTCACACAAAGTAGAGTACACACCTGTGATCTAATCCAAGGCATTGCTCTTGCAGAATGATGCATACCTACCCCTCAACTAGATGGGCAAGCCAGAACTCGCAACTCACTCACTCCCCCCACTTGTTGCCTGCTCCAACATCTGGGCAACCACTTGAACTTGGATCATCTGGGTCATAGTCAGGGCTTTATCTCTACATCAGGGGAGAGGCTTTAGTTCCATTACCTTTTTGGTTGAAGTTTCCTCCTTTGTGAATTTGAATAACACCTGGATCTTGCTTCCCAGTTTGGTAATAATTCTCCAAATTTGTATGTCATCATCAAAGAGATCGAGCCAATTATTTGTCCCATATAATATTAGAGATGAACATATTAAATAGAATTAGTCTTGGAGGCAACACTTGTAGGAGTGTCACCTGTTCCTTCTTTCCATCAGAGAACTCCCACTTAACTGCCACCCAGTCACATGTCTGCCTTTATGCACAATGCACAACACACATAGTACTGTCTTCATTTCTGAAGGGAACTTGGTGTGAAAGACCAAGTCAAAGACTTTGCTGAAGTCCAGAATGATCACATTCACAGGGTTACTTTTGTAACTGCTGTTGTAACTCAATGATAAGAAGGATTGGGTTAGTCTGAGTGGACTTCAGTACTGTGAATCCATGATGGAATTTGTTGAGCAGTCGCTTTTACCACAGGAACTATGTGACCCTTAACTTCACATCCATCCAGATACTTTTATGGCAACTGAAGTCAGGCTTCTGGTTTCCGTGGCTGTGGTCTGTTCCCTGCTTTACCTGTGCAGGTGGGTACCACCACTTGCTTGCCTCCAGTCTACTGTGACTATAGCTATCACAGTGGAAAATAATCATACTCCTGAGATCTGACAGTTGTGCCCAGTCTTTTAAAAATGTGTTATATCATTCTATGAATTACATAAAATGTGATGCATTTACCTGTTCTGTGATAATTTTTTTTGCTGTGAGGACTACATTTGAAGAGGGTGACTGTTGAACCTCTGACAAAATAAGATCCATAAAAAGAAATGGAAAAATGCAGCATAACCAAGGCATGGTAGTAACACTTGTAAAAAAGTACGGAGGCACAGTGATTTTAGATAAGGTCTACCCTGGTCACTCATTCTTTGTTTTTTCCTCATAAAACAGGTAGCCTGCAGCTGTAAATGCACTGATGTCCTGTTAGTACCAATGCTCAAATATGCATCTTGTCTGTCCCATATATGTTCTATTCCTCTGTAGCTTTCTCCTTCACCATGTTTTCATAAGGACTACTTCAAATGTTCATCATCCTGTCTGTGGGGAAAAAAAAAACTTTGAATCATATCCCTTATTTTAACATGTGCTTTGGTAGCTGCACTGGTTACTTGTACAAAAATGTTTACCTGCAGGATATTACTTTATATTTGGCTTGAAACATGCCTGGAGCCTTTCTGTTTTAAAGCTCTGATTAGTTTAGACTGCATGGTTCAGTAACGCATTTCCATTGTTGAAAGAAATGTTAAAGGTTTCCAGAGTGTGGTTCAGTGCTGTCACTATATGAGCTTTTTGTTTACACAATGTCTACCTTGCAGAACTTTCTGTATTGGCAGCTTAACAGCAGGTCACTTTTGAACAAGTCATGGCTAAAGGCATACTTTTATAAATATACTTACATTTACATCTTGCAAATTATGCATTTATACAGGAATGGTTTCTTGGTAAATGGAATGATTGTCTTGGTAAATGTGTCTTTTTATTGATTTATCAGTATTGCATTTGCTGTATGTTGATGTATATTAATGGTGTTTTTTGTTTTTGTAAGTTGGTGTGTGTCTAAATTAAAATACTTTTTAAATACATAAATTGATGTTCAATTTGTTTTCTGTATTTTGATATATCAGGACTTTAATATTGTGCTGTGCTTTAAGCTAGTTGTCAGTATAAACTGCAAATTTTAAATCCTCAACTAGACAACTTCTGCAAAAGTAACTCTTTAGTAGCTAAGTAAACATTGCAGCAATTCCAGGTTTCTAAAACATTCTCTCTACCCTTCATTCTCTCTCTCTCCCCCCCCTTGAAAACTGTGTTACTAAATCCTAAAGAAAACAAATGTGAATATCTTCCCAAAGACTTGAGAGAGGACAGTGGACCTGTATAAGGCCAACTGGAACAGAGGTGGCTGCAGCATAGATGTGAGTGAGGGAGGAAATGGGGGGGATAGCCCGGGGTGTGTGCAGCTTGTTTGTTGCAGCCATTTCTTGTGTTACTGTTGTTTAACTTACATTGTAGGCTGCAGTGTGTTAGAAAGGCACCTGTAGATTAAAGTCAGTGTAGAAAGGGGAAAAGGGGAAAGGCTTTAAATCTACAGAAGACTCTCAAACAGATTAACAAGTAAGGATTTTATATGACGTCCTGTCTTTGTTAGTTGTGCTCCTCTTTAACCTCTTAACTGCACATATTGTCTTAATTCTTGATGAAGTGTGAGGAGAGGTATTAATGGAGGTCAAGTCAAGCCCTGAGTAAACAGAGAGTATTTTCATGTGGGTGGTCAAAGTTCATAAAGAGGGTATGGAGGGGCTGTCCTGGCTTTGATCTTGTGAAAGACATGTGATTCCAGGGACATTCCCTTCAGTGGGTGATGCTTTGTGGCTGCTTATGGATGGTCATTCTCTGTACTGATGATCCCTGCTATGCTTATGGCATGACACTGGCCAGGTCAGAGGCTAAAGGGCCAGAGTAAAAATGTATAAATAAAGCTAAGGGGGATAGCAGCTTTATAGCCAGACCCTGAGCACAGAGATGGCATTTTGAAGTTACAAGTTAAGAATCTTGTGTGAGTGTCCTGTGAGTGTGGGTGTGTGTGTGTGTGTGTGTGTGTGTGTGTGTGTGTGTGTGTGTGTGTGTGTGTGTGTGTGTGTGTGTGTGTGTGTGTGTGTTTTAAAAATTACTGGTACTTAAGACTCAGTGCACGACTTGCAACCAAGAGATTTTTTGTATGGGTCTTCACTAAAAAGGATCTCTTTGCGCAGATAGATCTAAATGGTTAGTGATTTGCATTAAATAAATATGCCTCACTCTAGACCAGAAAGCAGTCTCAGAGGTTGTCACTTTACTTCTTTGAAAATTAGCTGTTACCACACTGTGTTCCTCACTGGGAGAGCATGACATGCTCATCAGGAAATCTTATGATTGGTTGCAAGGTAGGCAGGTTATGGAGCCACTGACGTCCGCCTGAAGGCTGAGATGACTGTAATGACCACCAAAATGAATAATCCTGGAGCTTGATTGCTTTCCTAATATTAGTGATGTTTGCTTTCCTAATATTAGTGATGTTTCCAGTCTGTGGAATTCCTGTTTTAGTCCTGGGAGCTTTCAGTGGAAATACTTAAAGAAAACCTGTGTTTGCCATTTTTCCTTTAAAAAATTCTAGTCAAACTTTTTTTAACCTTATAGTCACCATCGGCTAAAGGCAAAGAGGAAAGAAAGTGTTGTGAAGATGGTATTTTTTGACCTCATATTTATGCAGAATATGTACCCACATCTGATCTCAGTTTATGTAAATACCACAGTTCAAGTTGTGTTACATAAACTACACTTTTGCCAAACTACTTTCTGTGCACAAGGACATAGGTTATCTCCATTGGACAAATAAGCGATCACTTTTTCCTTTGTTGCGTTGTTCCCCAGATGTGGCATTCAGACTGCCATGTGCAGAAATCTACATGGAATAAAGATGGCTCGAGTCTTGTAGGCCAATACCCATCTTTCTTCTCCTATGCACATATGAACCCTCGCTCTTGAGTGTGCACTCCACTTAGCCAACATACCAGAACTTATTGCTCCCTCAAGCATAATTTTTCCTGGCTTCGCCAACATTCTTACTTTATCTGTTGATTGTTTAAACTCTCGATTCCCTCTGTATAAGTACTTGTTAATGAGCATTTCTTTGTTTCCTTCTCTGTATTTCTTTGTCTCAATTGACTGGGTATTATTTATTATTTTCCAAACCAAGTTTGTATGATGTAGTCATTGCCTGCTAAATTCTTGTTATTCTGTGTGTTTTGACTTGATAATTTCTATTTGTTGTACCCCTGGACTGAACCTGTTAATGGTCCAAAGAGACAAATACTAATAATGATAATACTAATAATAATTATCCGTATTAGTAATAATAATATATACTATTGCATGCGTTTGTCTCTGGGGAATGTGAATAGCACTCCCATTGTCTAAGCTTGGCATAATTCATCCAGTGATTGGAGGTCAGATTGCAAACAAGCAGACACATGCACCCAAGCACACTCGTGAACGTGCTCTCACACACGCACACACAAAAGCCCTCTGCCTAGGCAAAGTTAAGAATCCTAGATCATTATTGTTTTACTACTATGATTCTGATAGTGGTTGGAGTGTCACACTCTCTACTATATGCAAAAAATCCATTACAGTCCAAATGTCATCTTGTCAAATTCAACTACCAAAAGCTGCATAGTTGGTGATTTAATTGTGCCTAGTAGTTTCCTCAGTTATAAACCAGCTAAGGATAAGGAATAGTATTATCTGTTCACTCATATCTACCAGACCAGCCCCAGACTCTCCCACTGACACCAGCAACACAGCAACATATTCTGCTACAAACCATTCTGACCAACAGCCAGAGTCCACGTGGGAGTGGTGGCAGTCTGCAAACTGTGCTGGCAGAGGCACACTGCAAAATCTGCAACGTGTTGTTAGTAGGTTTCTCATGCTCATTTAGTAACTGTCCATTGTCAGATTACTGTAGTCAATTCTATGTGTTAACTTATAACTCACCGGGAATCTAGATTGAGAAGAAAACATTTGCTGTGTGCTAAGAGACAGAATAGTCTGTTAACAGTGTACATGTATTTCTTTGGGTTATAGGTCTGAGACACTGTTTTAGTCACTTAACAAGTATGACTTTTGCAATTTCTTTTACTCTGAAAGCTTCTAGAATATTTCACTACAAACTTTTTAAATGTTAATGTCACCAAATTATTGGATGCTATTCTGGCTGCTTCATTATATTGTAAGCCTTTTATTAAAAACAACTTGCAGTCATCCACTGGATATTTTCAAAAATATCACCAAGTTCTGATTCATCATACTCAAAAGGATTTGTTCCAATAATTTGGATTTTGACTACCAGGCCCAGGGTCTGAACCTTGGAATTCAGTGTAGATCCCATGAAAGAACAGGTTGAGCTTATGTCCAGGAATTATTTAGTGATTGATATTAATAAGGTTTCAAAGTAGACCATGGATAACATTCATTTGATGTCTACTTTGGTTTTACTCACCATCGAATCAAGCAAACAGTTAGTAGTCATTAGTCCATATTGTTTTGGAGCAAGTTCTTTAACAGGATTTTACCTGCCACCTCTCATTTTGTTTATAAATGGGGGAGATCTAGCACAATTGTTAGGGGGACTCAAGATACTGTAGAGGTTTGTGAAAAAAGTTGCCACCAGGTAACTTTGCATATGGTTCAGGAAATATTTCATAGGTTCATAGGTGTGTACTAGGCTAATGGCCCTGGAGCCTTACAAGCTTAGCCCATAGAATTACCCTGGAATCATGCCACCTGACCTTAGTTCCCAGTCCCTCTGTTGAGTAGAGCCACTGGAGTGATCCCATCCACTCATCAAGATTTCTCTTGAAGAGGGCCAGTGAGGTGCTCTGTTTGACATGTATGAGAAGTCTATTCCATAGCATGGGCAGTCTCTGGGTTATGAACCTGTTCCTCCAACACGTTCTGTTGATTGTGGTAATGAGGTTGATGTCTCTGGAGCGTGTGGTGTGGAGGGATTGGCATTCCTTTAGATGTAGCATTTGTAACAGAGCTAGGTCAGACATGGCTTTGTAAGTCAAGCAGAGATCACCTCTAAGTAGGTGATATGAGACAGAGAATAGTTGGGAGTTTTTTGAGTCTGTCCATATTGGACAAGTGTTTAAGGCCTAGGATCCTCTTTGTGAGGTACTTTTGTGGCCTCTCCAGTTGTTGCAGGTGTCAAGTGAGGTACATGCCAAATGGGACAATGTACTCTATGATTGGCCTAATGAGAGAAGAGTAGAGGGAGACAATGACCTCTTTCTTCCTGGATGTAAAACCCTTAGTAATGAGATGTGTCACATAGAAGGACTTTCTGACCACAGTGGCAATGTGGTGGTCAAAAGAGAGGTTGCTGTCAACCTGTGTTGCCAGATCTCTTATAACACCTTCTGTGTTCAGTGGGCTACTATCGATGTGGTAATTCATGGGAACTGAGTTTTTCCCAAAGGGAATGATGACACATTTTTTGGCATTGAACTTAAGGCCATGGTTCTGATACCAGTTGTTGGTCTCAGTGAGGCCTTTCTGTAGGATGTCAACATCACTTGAGGAGTTAATAATAGCTCCCCACTTGCAATTGTCTGTGAACTTTGTCAGCCAGAGTCCCTTTTTGTTGGCCTGAACTTCAGAGAAGTAGATACCAAACAGGAGGGGACCCAGGACTGAACCCTGTGGGACTCCACTCGTGACTGATCAGCAGTCTGATTTGGAGTCAGCTACTTTCACACTGTGGATTCTATCTGTGAGCCAGTTTGCAACTCACCTAGTGATATAGGAGTTGCACATCTGTTAATAGATTAGTCAGCTTTACTTCTAAGATCTTTAACCTTGAACACCGTACTGACTGCAGCATCCCTTGACTAATGTATATATGAAGTTGTTTTTTTATCCCTTTTTAAACTGGGCAAAAATCCTGCCCTTTTAAGAAAAAATAAAAAGAACAAATACGCTGACACATCGTTTGGCAAATTTTACTTTCTTGGATGTTGATTGCTATAATTCAGTTGGTTGTTCCAGTGTAGAGCTTCATAAAATTTTGGATAGATAGATTGGAACTAGATTGTGAATCTGGGTGCTCTTTTATCCCCCTGATCTGAATACTTTTTAATATGGTAATTTATAATATCTGATTTATTTTATTTTATATAAATGTCACTTGTTTTCTAATATCTGATTTATTTTATATAAATGCCACTTGTTTTGTTAATTCTGTGACTGCTGTGTGAATCTTTATGTCTCACGTTCTGGTTTTATTTATGTTAAGATGTGTTGCAAATGTTATGCTGTTGTACTAGTTGAATTCAGTCCCCTGTTGGGGTTGAAGGGAATTTAAATATGTTTTTGGATGTATCTAGTTAGGTAAGCTGAAGTCACTTGGGCAAAATTTGTCCTTTTTGCATTGTGAGTCTACACATATTTGACTACACAGTGACTCATCAATAACCGTCTTTGTGTTTACTGGATTCATTTGGTGTATATTCAATTTGCTGGGTGCCCATTACTTGCATCTATTTTGGCTTCTCCATGTTATGCAATTCAACCACTTATGATACTGTCAGAACTGCTGTATCAGGATGAAATTGCATGGCTGGTTTATCATTCTCCAAGCACATTGGAAAGCTTGGACACAGGATGATGTAATGGGGACAAGGGATGCCCTTTTGGGTAGATGCTTGGCTTTCTTAATGTTTTTGTGGTGTAGCCTTTGTTCTGTCCACTTACACCACTGTAGAGAGCCTATGATCTGTCAGGGTTTTTGCAGAAATGGTCTACAGAATTTGGCAATGAAAGCAACTCTCTTGATTACCTATAGTTGCAGAAGGTGCATGGGTGTGCATGGGTGCTTTGGTGACGAACGGTCCTTATCAGTATGCACTTTTTGCTCTTTGTGCACTGCACCTCATTGCTGTATATAATGTAGTGTGTGTTCAGAATTCTGCATTTTGTAGGAGCTTGTTCACATGCATTTACAGCATGAATGTAGACAAAAAAGAATTGTTAGCATCAAAGCAAGTCATAGCAGGAGACCCTGTAAAATTAAGTAATGCCTCGTGGAAAAGATTGAGGGGGTGCGGTTGACTATAAGTGCATCCTAAAGTAATGCATATGAATGGTAGCATCACAGGGAGAGAAATGGATGAAGATAAGTCGTAAGGACACCAGAAGGTTGGGGGCTGTACTTTGAAACTGTATGTGGGTATCATATGAAAGGTGGTTTTTAGAACACTGCTGTAGACATTTGGATCAGTGTGTCAGGGTCACCGATCTGAAGACATTACTGAGATTTAAGAAACAATGGGCACAATGTAATAAACAGGTTTAAGGAGGAGCTCCTATTACAATGTAGTGTAGCACCTTACTGGGGAAGCAGGCATCCCTTCAGGTAACCAAAACTCATATGGTTGAGTTTCATAACTCACACGCTCTGTTCACCAACAATCATCATTATTACTCTGAGGTAGTCTGTCATGCAAAGGAAATTCCTTTCACTCCGCAAGGTATTGATATTGATGCATTTGAAATATATTGTTTTCAGTTAGTAAGCAGTGACCTTCCTTCGCTTGTAATGACAGTCAAGTTTTTTTTTTTTTTTTTTTTTTTTTTAATAAAACTTTACCATTTACTGAACTCAGCTGCATACTATGAGAGTAGAATGATTTTATTGGTTCTTGTTTTGCTTGGAAGTGTTTACATACTTACTATATTTTAAATATTATTTTAAATATGAATTCAGTAATGAAAACAAGTTGTTCCACAACATTTCTTTGATAGTCTGACTCGTAATTGTGTTTTGCTCATACTAAATGTGTTGTGTGATATTCTGTTCCTTGTTGCACTTGGAAGTTGAAACAAAAAGTTGTATCATGGAAACGAGAGTTCAGCATGCTAAGACCTGGTGACATAAAATCCAGTGTAATGTAATGTCAGTACGCAGTATGTCGAAGGGAAATGGCACAGGATTAGTTACAACACAGGTTTATGAAAGGAGCAAAATAATAAGTGAAGACACAACTCATAAATGGTAGAAAGTCTGCAGCTTTCTGCAGCAGGCAAGTTTTAGTAATTTCCTTTTCTGCAGCTTATATTGTATCCTCATAATACATTGTTGAGCTTCACTTTTCTACAGTAGGTTATTTGCAACATGCAAGGTGTGGGTTATGCTATGTAAAAGTTCTGTAAAGCCGTAAATCATTTAGTTCTGCTGTTGGTATCAGTTTTTTATTTATCTAGTAAACCTTTTTGTCTGTGTTTAGCTTCTTTTAATGTTTATTGCTAGGAGCATTTGCATGAAAAAAATACCCTTCTTGTATGTTAGTTTCCAACTGTGTTAATTCATAACCCATGTGACAGGAACTATTTCATTCAAGTAATCCATAGTCTCAAATAATTATTATGATGTTAGAAAATGGAAAAAAATGAAAGATAAGGCTGAACACTGTCTAGGAAACAAGGTCCATAGTGGTACTGCTCTGATTCTGGATAAAGACTGCAGAGTGGACTGAGTTGTGATTATAAATAGCTTAACAGGGAAAATGCACTAGCAAACCAAAAACCTGTACAATTGGCTTATCAGTGTATTATAGTACTGCTTTATTGACATTCTGTAGCTCATTGACCCTTTTCCTTAGCTGTGAAGGATCAGTTGTGTTCACTGTAGCAGACATTACAGGATAATCTTTTTGCACCAGTTTAAAATGAGTCTCCAGCTTTTTGGCATATAGTGATAAAGCCCTACAAATATCCCAGGCAATCCTCTCAACTGACTATATTTTTTCCTCATAGTTTTAGTCTGTTCCTCATAAAATTTGTGGTTTTCTGGCAAATCGCTGAGGACTGATATCACTAAATAATGACATATATTTGAGTTTCAGACTTCATGTCCTCCTTCAGAAAGTATATGCTAGCACAAATCTTGTTATTCTATCAACTTTCGAAGTTTATGAGAGCAATATTTAAAATCTGTCCCTATTTTTTGGGACTTTGTCCAGATTTCTTGTCCTATGAGGTTGAGAGGTATGAACCCAGGCAATCAGAGTTTAGTTATCTGCTGTTTCAGGTACCTGCTGGAGCTAGTGTGGAAGAGTAGAGGATTAAGGAGGCCCATGTTACTCACTCCTTTTTTTGGGAGGGTCAGCGTTTATCTATGTATATTCCCATTGGCTAAAGCCCCAGTGGAGAATGGGGTTCACACCGAGGTGTAGCTTGCAAATAGAGCAGCTTTTTGATTGCATTGCATGTAGAGGTCTGGTGTGGCTGTTAATCGCAGAACACATTATGTGCTAACCCACTGAGCACGTTTGGGCATGTGCAGGAGGAGGTTACAGCCTACTGCAAAACCTTATTCTCCCTAAGCACATGGATAACAGCACTTACTCCTTCCTTGAGCACATTTGGGCATGTGCAGGGGAGGTTAGAGCCTACTTCAAAAGCCTTATTCTCCCTAAGCACATGGATAACAGCACTTACTCCTTCCCTGAGCACATTTGGGCATGTGCAGGGGAGGTTAGAGCCTACTTCAAAAGCCTTATTCTCCCTAAGCACATGGATAACAGCACTTACTCCTTCCCTGAGCACATTTGGGCATGTGCAGGGGGAGGTTAGAGCCTACTGCAAAACCTTATTCTCCCTAAGCACATGGATAATAGCACTTACTCCTTCCCCGAGCACATTTGGGCATGTGCAGGGGGAGGTTAGAGCCTACTGCAAAACCTTATTCTCCCTAAGCACATGGATAACAGCACTTACTCCTTCCCTGAGCACATTTGGGCATGTGCAGGGGGAGGTTGGGGCATACCACAAAACCCTCATTCTCCATAAGCACACGGATAACAGCACTTACTCCTTCCCTGAGCACATTTGGGCATGTGCAAGGGGAGGTTGGGGCATACCGCAAAATCTTATTCTCACTAATCACATGGATAACAGCACTTACTCCTTCCCTGAGCACATTTGGGCATGTGCAGGGGGAGGTTGGGGCATACCACAAAACCCTCATTCTCCATAAGCACATGGATAACAGCACTTACTCCTTCCCTGAGCACATTTGGGCATGTGCAGGGGGAGGTTGGGGCATAGCACAAAACCTTATTCTCCCTAAGCACATAGATAACAGCACTTACTCCTTCCCTGAGCACATTTGGGCATGTGCAAGGGGGAGATTGGGGCATAGCACAAAACCTTATTCTCCCTAAGCACATGGATAACAGCACTTACTCTTTCCCTGAGCACATTTGGGCATGTGCAGGGGGAGGTTGAGGCATAGCACAAAACCTTATTCTCCCTACGCACATGGATAACAGCACTTACTCCTTCCCTGAGCACATTTGGGCATGTGCAGGGGGAGGATGGGGCATACCACAAAACCCTCATTCTCCATAAGCACATGGATAACAGCACTTACTCCTTCCCTGAGCATGTTTGGGCCTGTGCAGGAGGAGGTTAGGGCATAGCACAAAACCTTAATTTCCATACATGCATGGATGACAGCTGTCACTCCTTCTGTGAGCACATTTGGGCATGTGCATTGGAGGGTTAGGGCTTTCTACAAAACCTCATTCTCCCTGAACACACAGATGATAACATTTACTCCTGCCTAGGACCTTGCCACAGAGATCTCCTTCAGGAGAATGAATGGATCTACAGGAGGAGGAATGAGGAGTTATGATCTTCAGAGGGGAAGGGACAAAACAAAAATGCTAGAGTATGAAGAGGATATATAAACTAATTCAAAGAAATAGAAAGGAGAACAGAAAAAAAAACCTTGGAGGTCCTAGTGATCAAGTTTTAAAGTAACTGTTTCTATTAATGTGTTACATATAAAAAAATGTCTACACCTAGGGCTGGAGAAAAACGTGTGGTGCAACATATCTGAGTTCTTTGAAATGTTTAAACAGAGAAAGCAAAGACATGAACAAAGCATACTGGAGCAGAAACACATTAATGGCATGTAGTGCTGGCAGGACTGGATACTGATTACTCTGCTTAAGAAAAAACATCCTGCTTATAGACTTGCATGATTCTGAAGCTAATGTTAATTTCTTCTCTTGAGGGCATTAAGGATACCCCACAAACAAGCCATCTGCTTTGAGGTGGGCTATAATTAGATAAATGCACAATCCCAATCAACTAGGTACAGAAACAGGAAATGAGCTTGTCCAGGTGGACCTTATCTGCCTTCAGAATCTGTTTGTAGAAAATGTAATGTTCACCTAGTGAAATGGAAAGTGTGTGACTAGTAGTCATGTGACTAAGTGCATACAATAAAATCTCTAGGTTAAGTGTTACTAATTCATAGTCAAGACCAGTTTCAGCTATTATACTTGTTTATACCATTTCTGTGCATGATCCCAGGAGTGACATACCCCAACTTGCTGTGTTGATGCCTGGAACAGCTACCTTAATATTGGGCATTTTTTACAGACAAAATTATCTAAAATTATTTGGGGGTAGCCACCCTGCTAGCAAAGCGGGATAAATCCCTGACTAACGCCCAGCCAATCTAGGTTTGATTAACGGATCAGAAGACTGACAGTGCAGTAAAGAAGGGATGGACATGCCCATTCAGGGTGGTATGGTGCTTGTTGATATACTGCCTAAGGGGAGGTGTGCTCCAATGAAGGGAGTTGCCCTCAGATGGCATTAATGAGTATGGGGGGGTGTGGAAAGGGAAGTGGATAGGGCATAAACAAACCCCCTCCAGATGGAAGCACAGATGAGCTGAGCCCCCAATATGGCCTTAGGATCCATGATCAGCCCTGGCAATACCAGAGTAGGTCATGGGGTCTTGGAGGATGGCGTGGATGTGGGTTACTAGGGGCCGAGCCGGCAAAAATTATGTCTGAATGGACCACACACACACACACACACACACACACACAAAAAAAAAAAAAATATATATATATATATATATATATATATATATATATATATATAAAGTTATGTAGGGGAATGCGAGTGAGCAGTATGAATGTGGCTCCTGTATCTCAGGATGGTGGTTTTGGGCTTTTCTCTTGGGGACCACTCTGTGATGGAGAAGGAGGATCATTGCCCTGATTACAAGACACTACAGATCACTTAGTAGCTAAGGGGAGACATGAGTGAGCTGGCAGCATGGGCAGTGTTGATGCTGGTGACATCATGCTTTGTCCATCCTAGTTACGGCTCCCCCAGCCTTTGCATGTATAAAGTCTTCATCCCTGAATGCATAGATGATGTCTGCCTTCCAGCTCTCACCCTTATTAAAGGATAGAAAAAAATTAAGAAATGCCATGTTGGTCCACTAAGAAAAAACCCAAAGACACTGGAACACAGACATGATGTAGTACCTTTTGCTGGACCAACACTGGTTTTGCAATTACTTGAGCTTTCAGGCTAGCAGGAGCCCCCTGAATAACTTCCAAGAAAGGGTGCATGCTACCCCAAACCTCAAGTAATTGCAAAGCCAATATTAGTCCAATAAAAGGTATTACCTCTCACTCCTCCACCTTCATCTTTACCCCTTTTTGAAGAATTGCTCCCTGCTCTGAAACCACATCCAGACAATAAAAACTGATGTTACACTTGTGTAATTGTTGACAAAATGGTGCTGTACATCTGTCCAAAAACTCAGAATGATGTGTGCTTCAATAGTGTACTCAGATCAACACACCCACACGATCAGCCATGGACATTTTTCCTTTACAAGATCCCTTCATCATACCACAAGTGGAAATTCTGGATATATTCTGAAGCATTCCATCTAACAAAAATCGCCTGATGTATTATTAACCTTAGGCGTGGTTAACAGATGAGTTGAACTCAAGAAGCAAAATCTCACCAAAGATAAATATAGGAACCAGCCAAGAAGTACCATCTTACTTTCTTTCTCAAGATACTCTGTCCAGTCTTTTCACTGTCACCCTAATTACTTAATTTTACCCATACTCCTCACCTACACCATGTACAGTGCTTTGCATACTAGAAATAGTGATATAGTCACATCTATATAAATTCATGATTATATGTGTATAACACATGAACCAAAGGTTGTTTTTTCTAGTACTTTTATGTACTGCTTATGTTTTTTATATATGCCTTTTTATGTATAACTTGCATATGTATTTTATATAAATTCTGTTCTTTTGTTTATGTTACTACTGAATAAGATTACAACCTATGTCTTTTGTTATTTGTATCTGTTGGGGCTTTCCCCCCCGGGCCTCCGCTGAAAATGCGCCTGTGTCTAGTCTGACTGTCCCAGTAAACAAATGTCAAATAAATAAAAATAAATACAAATCCTAGGGAAATATTAACATCACGTGTGCAAAGATTTGAATATCTCCCTTTATCAAGGCATTATGAGACAAATGCACATTTTCAGTGAAAAGTATGTCAGCAGAGTCCTTAAAGAATGTTCAATGTCACCTAGGTCTTTAGTATTGCACTCTAGCAAAATAGCCAGACGTTCCCACCTGTGATCATGTTTCAGATTTATTAGGTCTTATCAGCATGGCAAAATGAATGATATATTTTTTACTCATGTTTGGCTTCCCATAGCTGATCATCAGCTATCCTTAGTTCCTCTCCTTGTCCACCTGGTCTGCAACACCCAACCTCCCCAAGGCTATTCCTGATCCATGGCCAGGGCAGTTAAGTAGACAGAGGACTCTGATGCAGCATCAGTCTGTCAGGGAGTGTTTGCTATTTTTATTCCTCCCTCCTGTGTATATCCAGTAACATCCTGAGAGTGGGTGTCAGTGCCCAGTAATATCCTGAGAGTGGGCATCAGTGCCCAGTAACATCCTGAGAGTGGGCATCAGTGCTGAACTTCCTCACTTCTACAAGGGGCTGACATCAGCAGAATGATCCACACTGATCCACAGGAAGTATCTTGTGGTTATTTCCCCAATCTTCACAAGGAAAATCAAAAAATAAGAGCGTGACCCAAGCATATGCACTTCCCTTCATCCCTAGGATGGGCACTCCCATTCTTCCTGCCTGCACCATTAAGCACCCACGTTGTTATTTAAACTCAGGTTGCCTGGGGACAAGTCAGGGCTTAATCTGTCTATGTCACCTTTGCAGGCTGATAATCTGACTGTGGTGTGAGGCACTAAGCTAATGAAGAAGCCTCAGCTGCATACACTGAGAAGTGGATGGCAACCAGTCTGAAAACTCCCTTTATTGGTCTATACTGGATAGGCCAATGCATTCTGCACTGGTGTGTTATGCCTTCCTGAGTAAGAGTACAAAACTTGAACCAGACAGGCAATCACTCCTTGTTAAAAGTAATAGTAGCAGACCAGGTAGAAGCAGATATTAAATCATTAATTCTGCCAAATGCAGTGATCACTGCACAATCTTTTCCTTTTGGATGCACAGAAACAAGACACAAATATTTATTATGTCCAACAAGTTCCATCATTTCATTTTCCAGATAAATGACTTTTGTAGCGTGCTTTGTATGTAGTACAGTACCTGCGTGACTTTAACAGTATCTTAGCAGTAGAAGACGCAATCTTTCCAGTCTTAGAGCAAAGACTCATGGGATACATTTCCCCCTAAACAGTCAGATATCAAGAACCAAGGAGCACAGCATTAAAAGTGACAGAAAGCAAACAGCTGGATAGCAGCACTATTTTAATTAGATGTAAGGCAAAACTACATAAATATAACAAAACATGCCAGTTCATGCTATTTTTGCTAAACCAACTTAGCTTTTAAACCACCCTAGAGACTACTGGGATGAACTTTAAAAAATTTTGCCTAATGAAAGCAAAAATGCATGAAAACCTTTGTTCTTTCATTTTCTGTGAATATTCTGAACAACTCAAATCTAAGGGCAATGCAAACTACTTCAGCACATCCGTTACCAAATCCTACTACTAACAGTAACAGTAACACCTTAACATACCCTATTCCTTCAAATTTTGGCAACTACCTTCCTGATTCAAATATTCAAACACTGAGTTCAGGGTTGGCATAATGGTTAAGGTGTTTAACGCACTGACACAAGGTAGAGGAACTGATTCTCAGCTTTGAGGGAAATTCGCTAGGCTTAAAATGGCTCAGAAGGGCAGCTAGCTTAGCACAAATGCATGAAGACCTACTGTAGTCACAAGTCTTCAAACATATTGTGATGCATGGAATGCTTTGATTATGCTTCAAAAACAGAAAAAGACAGAGGATTATGACTGGGTCCCAGATCATAACCTGCTCATTATGCACTTGAGACATGGATGCCAAGAAATTCGCTTCAATAGCGAAGCTCAAGAGATGACTCTCGGCATCCATGTCGAGAACACATAATTGAGGGTTATGATCTGAGATCCAGTCAAAAGTCTTTGTAGTGCATGGAACTTTATCTGCCCCATGTACCACGAGTTACAGAAAAAAAACTGCTAAATGTTTGCCTGCTTTCAAAGCCATAAAAGACTTGGCAAGCACAGTCAAGAAAACGGTGTAAAACAGATCCTTATGTTTACAATCACTTTGCCATACCTCTTAAACGTCAAGATTTTTGCAGAATGTCCATATTTTTACCTTGTATGTTTGCTTTGTTCCTCATAAAATATTTGTTTTTTTTTTTGGAGACATCACTGAGGATTGACATGAGTAAATAATGACATTAATTTGAGTTTCAGACTTTGTATCCTTCATAAAATTCTGGCAAACACACATCCCATTATACTGCATTAGTTGCTTTCTAAGTTTATGAGTGGAAGTGAAAGACATATTACCGGTACTGGCAGCAGGCAAAAACAAATCTGTTTTTATTCTGCCACTGTCATTTGCAGGTCAGTACTGGCAGATTTGACTGCCTAGCATGAGACCCAACCTTAAAAAGTTAAGCAGGGTTGCTTAATATTTGTTAAGATTGGGTCTCACACTGTAATAGCACTTAACTGATTTGTGTCTTGCCAGCTGAAAATAAATAGCTGCAAAAGGTAAATCAGCTTTAAAAGTTGTTAAATGGCAGAAGTAGGTGTCTTAACAGCTATGAAAGACTTTCAGTATTTAGAAGGCGCATAATTTATGCCTGCTGTCTTCTTAATACACACAAGTGTTTTACCAGCTTTCAAAGTCTTTTAAAGTGGGCAAAACACTTGATATTCCTAGAATATTTTCTTTTTTTGTCCCATAATTGGTAGTACTTGGAGCAGATAAAGCTCAATGCACTTCAAAGAATTATGACTGAGTCTCATAGAAATAGAGCATAATCTTTGCCATGTATTCTTGACATGGATGCCAGAGTTGAGTTCTTGAGCTTCACTCTCTAGGTGAATTTTTTGGCATCCATGACTTAAATACATAATTTGTTGGTTATGATTATGACCCCCATGCACTGGCCCATTAATCAAGGAGCCTCAATCCTCACCACTAACACCAGTGAGGGGCGTCCGTATAGGGGAAGAATAATAAATACATACACAGTAAAGTACAATTTCCCTTAAGAGCACACAGAGATCATAGTCAGTCTGGGCCTGGTTTCTCCCTTTCTCTCCGGGTCCCCAATAAGACTCCTCACTGGCACAGCTATAGCGTCCAGGTCTCAGACTAGCGGGCAAGCTAAAACCTCCAGCACCCTCTCTGTCCAACCAGTACTTCGTGTCCCTGCCCAAGTAGCTGACACACACACACACACACACACACACACACACACACACATACACACACACACACTTTTGAGATAAGAGTTTTATACAACCACTTCTGAGGAAGGCTGGCACAGGTTCTCCAGCTGTGCCCCTTTTACCCAGACTATATGGTAGTACCACTCGCCACCACCGACTCGTATTTATCAGCTACCAAAAGGCCCTTATGAAAGGGTGTCCAGTTATACTGTGCAATGTTGTTATCCAAATGGTAGGTGCAACTGAACAGTCAAGGCTTATTTGGAGTGGCTTAGTACAGTATCACTATATATATATATATATATATATATATATATATATATATATATATATATATATATATATGCAATGTACTCTAGAGCTTAAATTATCTCTACACAAAACAGCCACAGTTGAAAGGTTTAAAAATATTTAATAATAAATAATAAAAACACAAGACAATACTTTTACTACACAGTGCTAGTCAAGAGTTCAGACACAGGAAAATGCTTAAAATAATACAGTAGAATAGTTCTGACATCAGTACAGAAAACAACTGTCTAATCTTCCTATTTCCTAGCTATTTCTAAGAGAAACACTGAAGTCTAAGATCCTACTTACATATAGAACACAGCCAGATACTGGTGACTTGGATGTTTTCTAGACAAGTGCTCAATGCCCTCATTCTTTCTGTCCTTAAATTGATAACACAGTACCACTGATTCATTTAAGATTATATCATTTCTTTTTGGTTCCTAGGCTAACAGAAGCTCAGAGGTTACCAGACCTTTTGATCTTGCAGCTGGACAGCAAGCCAGAGCAATGAAAGAAATTATACATGTAAATTCTAGCCATTAACCCTGGCCCCAAAACAGTAGGCAAAATACCTCCCTTTAGACATCTTGGCTCCAAGTTTTAGATCAAAGAATTTCACAATGCTTGACTTATCAGCTTTCTTACCGCAGAGTGAACTGTTGTTATTGTTACATTTTTTTCAGTTTAACATCCAATGCAGTCTTTTCACATTTAAGACAACAAGCCTGTGGCTTATATTAATATTTACAAATGACAGAATTATCTACAAAATTTTATCTAGCTAGGCTGGCAGCTTTCACCTATCTTTACAATGGTCAGAGATCCAATAATAATCCTTTATATTGCATATGGACTGCAAGTAATAGTTTCATTGAAACTATAGTTCACAGTAAACTTCTAGAGGTTATAATGGATGACAGTCTCAAAGGGTCTATATTATGATATCGCATGCTCAGAAGAGAGAATGACACATAATCGACCCCATGTAAGCGAAAGCTTAGAACGTCGAAACCTCAGAACAGCGATTTTTTTTCCAAGGGAAAAAAAATCGCTGTTCTGAAACCAAAACAAAAAAGCTGTAAAACATTACATAATGTTGGGGGGATTCGCCCCCCACTCCCCCCTACTTAAATATACCAACTCCGAGATCACACTACAGTGCTGAAAATGGCAAAGTAGCGAAAGCGGCCAAGTGAATTCTTCCCAGGGAAAGAAGTCACTGAAAAGCTGCTTCGCTATTTTGCCTTTTCACGCTTTTCAGTTCAACAAAGACGCATTCAACAACCTGCATCCGTGACTGTGTAATAGGGAGCCATCTCAAATATGACCAGGATGTACTGCACACCATTAAATCTACACACCAGAAACTAGGCTCCCTTTATAGGATCAATGGATTCTTTACAGGTACTGCAGAACTCTAGCCACCACCTTCTTACTGCCAACTATCTTATAAGCCACTCCTATCCTAACAAAATTAAACAATACTCAAAGAAAGAAACTTGCCTCCTGCTACTATAAAATAGCTAAATTTGCCACCAATCTCCCTCATAGGATCCACCATTGTCTTAGCTTAAATCAACTAAACTGGCTTGAACTGCACAACTGTCTAACATATTCACAACTGACTACAGGACAGAAACTCATTCATCATCCAGAAAAATGCACTACAAAACTTATTACTACCCTACTGTCCATGAAGGGACCACTGTTCTAGTAACAAATTCTTATTACTTGCAAATAAATCAAATAATGTTGGAGGAGTCTCGCTGTACTCCAAATGCATTGCTAAACTCTGTAATAGTATCCCCATGCAAATAAAACTCTCTGAAAAACTATGTAGTTTTAAACCACTGCTTAACATATTATCCAGTCCTGGTCCTGTACATGCTTATCACAGGGATAAAAATGTCACTGTACAATACTATCTAAATACTCTCCTTAAACATAATATTCTTAACCTCTTACTGAAATGACAAAACAATTTTTATACATAACTGCTGCCTGTACAATCCAGTAAGTTGGATGTGTACATTCTCTTTAGTAACTTCTACCTCTGTAAAATCTTAGAATGTATATGTATAAATGTAACTACTGTTTGTGTATAAATGTAAATAAAAATGTAACTACTGTTTGTGTATAAATGTAAATGGAAATGTAACTACTGTTTGTGTATAAATGTAAATGGAAATGTAACTACTGTTTGTGTATAAATGGAAATGGAAATGTAACTACTGTTTGTGTATAAATGGAAATGGAAATGTAACTACTGTTTGTGTATAAATGGAAATGGAAATGTAACTACTGTTTGTGTATAAATGGAAATGGAAATGTAACTACTGTTTGTGTATAAATGGAAATGGAAATGTAACTACTGTTTGTGTATAAATGGAAATGTAACTACTGTTTGTGTATAAATGGAAATGGAAATGTAACTACTGTTTGTGTATAAATGGAAATGGAAATGTAACTACTCTGTATTTGACTGGAACTTAGTATAATGCAATGTAAGCAAATGGAGCTTATCTCCACGGGCCTCTGCTGAAAATGGGTGTTACCCAGTTGGACTTTCCTGGTAAACAAAGACAAATAAATAAAAAAAATAGACTAACGTACAGCATTGTATAAAGTCACTGACTACATCTTTAGCAGTACATATAAGGAGTCGTAACTGGAACTATTTTTATTGTCAAAAAGCGAGCCTTTGATATATTACATCCTTCTTTATACTCAGTCAGCTATATATGATGGGCTTTTTTGTTCCTCTACTGTGATTCACAGTTTTAAGGGAAAAGCTTAATCAGGTCATGATTGGCTCTGCTATGTTTTGTGTTGGTTCCATCACATTGGATCTGCCTCAAGATTCAATCCTAAGGACAGTTGTCTTTACTTTTTTTCTTAATGCACTTACATCTGATGTCAAGAGAGTTAATTATCTTACATATGATATTAAGAGACTTAGTTCAGTATGGTGCACATATGACCTTACCATGCTGTGATCTGCTAAATGACTCACTTGTACCAAACTTACCAAAGCAAGGTTAGATTTCAGCTCTTTTTGGCAAAATTTTTCAGGAGTAGTAAATTAATTGCTAATACCAGTAAAAATGTCATGGTGCCATTTGTAACCTCACAGACAGTGGCTAAAGTCTCTTTACTAGCCTTCCATGGACCATGCATTAAGTTGCAAATACGGTGGCATCTGGCTGGATCTACAACTTTCATTCAGTTACCATACTGAACTTCATCTCTATATGTACTTAGGCAACTAAAGTAATTACCTATACATTAATGGTGTATGTACTTGTGTACACATATGACTCCGCATGAGAGAATGCATCAATTTTTACTAAGACAGTCAAGGCATGTCTACCTTAATCTACACTGACAACCTTAGTGTAATCTCTCTTTTCTATTTCACACAGACCTTTGAGAGGGACCTGTTTCTAGCCTACAGAACCTCAAAGGGCTCAGTCCTATGTGACCTCCTACAAACCCAGAAAGATGAATAACACCCTAAGTACTCACTCAAGAGTTCTAAATTTCCACTGTAATGTAAGTTTGTTCTAGGGGCAAGATAGATATCTCTCCCAGGGAACCCATCTTCTATGGAATAGACTGCCCTTGTATGAAAAACAAAGTGTCTCCCTGACCCTCTTTATGTATAACCTAAATGAATTAATGTGAATAGTACATACACCCCAGGTGGGCGGCCACGGTGGTGCAGCAGTTAGCGTTGCCACTTCACAGCAAGAGGTTCTCTGGTTCGATCCTCGGCTGGGGTGCCTTCTGTGCGGAGTCTGCATGTCCTCCCTGTGGTCGTGTGGGTTTCCTCCAGGTGGTCCGGTTTCCTCCCACATCCCAAAGACATGCTGTAAGTGGATTGGACACACTAAATTGGCCCTAGGCTTGAATGTACGTGTGTGTGCCTTCTGTGGAAGGTTGGGCACCGAGCTGGCAACTCAACACCATAAAACTCCACTGCCAATCATGAGCGGACAGTGATCCGCTGTGGCGACCCCTAAATGGGAAAAGCCGAAAGAAGAAGAAGAAGAATTACATACACCCCAGGTCTGAACCCCCCTAAGCCTTCATTGAAAGGGGTATAAATTATTCATGTTGATGGGTGCTCACAATCTGGGATCTCTTGGCTAGGCTACAAATAGGCCATCAGATCAGTAGTGTAGTATTAACATATGAAACTATGAGAAACCCTTTTAATAACAAAATCTAGAATCTGTTACCAGAATCATTTTCATCCCCAAAAGAAAGAATGCCTTGTCTTTATTAGCTTTAAGATATGTGTGCAATATTAAACTACTATAACCCACCATTAATAAAGTTTGTGATATTTATCAGACGAACCTAGGGAACATCATTTTCATTCAAAGCTACCCTTTACATAACCGAACTACGTACCCCCTTGTATGCAGCTCTTCTGCACAGAGACATTAATTACCCTTCTATGGCTAATAAAAACTGAAAAAAAGAGAGTTCCAGATTTCATTTTTACAGCAGAACCACAAGGTATACTGTCCCTTTAAGGATAATCTTTTTACCCTAGGCAGTGAAGACAGAGCCTTTTCAGAAACTGGTTTTGCACTTGTGGAACTTCCTCTCAAATAAAATGAAAAATAACATTGAATGTATGCATTTCAGAGCTAGGCATATAAAGTATGTAATATCTATTTCAAAACTCCGGTGTTTTAGAAATGCAAATTAGCAGCTTAAAGTATGTTCCTAGTGTTCACTTCAAAATATTTTATTTTTGTTTTCATTACTGATCATTTGCCAGCCTGTAAACATTCCATACCTCTCAACTGTCCAGATTTTTCCACAGAATTTTTAGATTTTTTGCCTCATATTTTTGATCCATTCCTCATACAATTTCTGTTTTTCTGGCAAATCGTTGAGGATTGCAGTTACAGAGTAATGGCCTTCATCCTTCAGAAAAGGCATGCTAATACAAAACCTGTTATTCTATTATCTTTTGAAGCTTATAATAGTAATATTTAAAGTATTTCCTTGAATTTAAACCTTTGGTTATGATACTCTCCATATAATATCTACACATTTTCTGTTACTGTATTGTTTGTTGTTAAAGACATTGCCTTTCATTGGTTGTATGTTATCAAGTAATGTCGTCTGTATGTCAATATGTGCTGTGTATAGTTTAAACTCTTGTTATGTAGATTTTTTACTCTAAGCAGTCTGTATTTCCTAGAATTTGTTTTCCTAGAATTTGTTTTCCACATGATCATGGTATGACTGTATTTTATGCCTGCTAACTGTCGTTAGGACTCATGGTTAAAAAGGGTCTATGGGCAAGCTCATCAACCTGTTTATCAAATAAATAAATATATAAATAAGCATAGTCAGTAAAGGCCTACCACAGTGCATTTTACCAATCCATGTGTACATTCAGAAATGAGGAACAAAAAAGTATTTTTACTTTGGCCATGACAAAAAGCTATAGGTACATATTTTGCAGTGCAGGATATAATATGGTTCTCAAAGAAGATTGTAACCTGTATTTTCACTTCTGTTGTAAACAGTGGGTGTATGTGTGTGGGGATATTTTAATTTAATTAGCATGTTAAAAAAAACAGCAGATCAGTTATGAACTTAATTTCTAGGTAATGTTTTTGTATCTTTCGGCTTTTCCCGGTTAGGGGTCGCCACAGCGGAACTCCGGTCTGGTAATGATTAGCAGCAGATTTTTACATACCAAGTTGCCAGCCCTGACATACAACCTTCAGCGAAGGTACGCCCATTCACGCATGTCTCCACACAGAAGTATCAGTGGATTTTTGGAATTGTCCAACGTCTTACAGACTGTTGCCCTCCTTGTTATCTCCCTCCCCATATGTAGCAAACAGTAATGTAATTACATTACTTATGCACTTACATCCCTTATAATTTCATTTATGTGTTTAAAGCTGGGACATTTGATTCTGCTGTTCTGGGGCAAAGTCATACCCTTTGGAAAAATAATATGTACATCATGGCTTCCATTGGGGTATGTTGGGTACTTTGTGGTGTTGCAGTTTATAAGGTTAAGTTGTCCAGGTTTATTAGTTTTATGCTTTTTTAGCCGAGAATATATAACTGTGTGTAAGTGAGCAAGGCTGCACATTTGGAAGGATCCTTAGCAGGTAACGGAGGAGTTTGTGCACACAGGGACACTTCAGAGAGCTGAAGTAGTAACTCTTACTTCCACCTTATTAAAGTGTTCACATCTTTTCATTAAGTTTAAAATATGACAACTTAGTTTCAGTTTAATATCCACTGAAGAACTGTTGAAGAAATGCCATCACAGTGGGCCATGCTTATTGCTGTCTGAGCTGTGGTGTATTTTCACTTTCCTTTCTGCAAACACATACGAGTTATAATAGTTTCCTGTAGACCTAAGGCACTGTTTCAGTTCTCCAGTCCTCCTCCTCTTCATCATTGCATGCCATTTTTTATTTATTTAACATTTGTTTACCGGGAAAGTCGACTTGGAACAAAGCCAATTTTCAGTGGAGTCTTGGGGAGAAAAGCTCCAGATGCATATCTTTGCGACTTGGGAGGAAACTGGAGCACTCAGAGGAAACCCACACGAATGCAGGGAGGACATACAGACTCTGCACAGAAGGCACCCCAGCTGAGAATCAAACTGGAGAACCTTTTGCTGTGAAGCAACAATGCTACCACTACACCACTGCGCCATCCACTTGTCCACCATTTGTCTAATTCCTGCTTCTCTTCATCATTGCATGCCATTTGTCTGATTCCTGCTACTCTTCATCACTGCATGCTATTTGTCTAATTCCTGTTGACAGATGAACAGCATAATAAGCAAAGGAAATGTTCCAAATTAAATTCACCCCCTGCACCCCCATGTAGGAGTACACCTCCTGCACCCCTCAAAACTTATGTCGACCTACTACAAGGTCGCACAGCTATAGAGAAAAGAGCTGATTTGGATCAGTGTTTGCCTATTATATTGCTGCTTTGACAGATTCCTGCAGTTGCCTGCCTTCTTGATCTTCTCTGTTATAAACGCTCACTGTAGAATTCATTTAAGGTGCTAAAGCACGATTATAGATGTTTTCCACAGAAAACGATGATGGTTTAAAAGGTACTGATGCTGTCAATTTCAGTTCATTGGTCTGCATAAAACAGCAGGGACTCTGAACAGCTCACAACATTACTACTTGAGTTTTTAAACAGTTTTGTATTAAAATAGTGGGTTTTGTCTGCTGGTAAGCATAGTGAAAGTTAAGTATGAAAGTAACCAAATAGACTTGCTACTTAGCTGTAGTGTAAGTTCTGGGGTGATTTAACATAAGACTAGACTTGTTACACAGATTCAGTATGATCCTGCTAAGCTACAGTGTATTGCCTATTGTATCCATTTAACAGTCCTTTTGAAAATGCCTCAGAGCAACCATTTTATACACATTTTATGATACGCAGTAAGTCATAACAAAGTGGGAATGGTCTGGAAATAGCACATTCAAAGGCAGAAGGTAATTCACAGAGCAGTATTACCGATACTGAGTGTCTTATCCGACCTGTAAAATGGGGTGTATAAATTGCAGAAAATTAACAAAAATGCCTTCACAGCAAAAAAAAATATATATATTTCTACATAATCACTTGGCAGAACCCCTGGTCTGATTAGAAATTTTTGCATCTGTAGACACTTTCTGAAATGTTTTGAAAAAAGAACTAAGCAGGTAAAGAAGACCAGATCTGAACCAATATATCCTTTGAGGAATTCTGTCTCTTGACTAGTGTAGACCCACAAAACTGTTGTGTCCATCGTCTACAGCTTCCAGAACCAATCTTTGTTTATATTCCCTTGCGTTTGCTCACAAGAAAAGAATGTGAAAAGACACTGGGCAGCATCTCGCGGCACATAGCTCAGATAAGTCTCTTTATGATGTCATGGATTCTGATTTGTTCCCTTGGCAGCAGTTGCTTTTGCCATAACTTTGAACAAAAACAACTGTCACAGGGGGCCATTTCTCAGCCTTTAAAGTAAATGCATTGTTGACTAATTTCTCCTACTAAATGTGTCTCTATTTAGCACAAAAGTATCCCTTAAGAACTTCCTGTTCATGGGATTCGTCTCTCACACATCTGGTTTTACTCTTAGTTATATGGCCTGCTATCTGCTAGCTTTTTATTTTTTTAATTATTATTATTATTATTTTTGTGAGATGGCAGAGATAGAAGCTCATCTTTGCAGTAAAATCACACCCATGAAAACAATTAATAACAAAGATATCTGTCTAACTCAGTCTGAAAGCATTGGTTTTGTATATGCATTATAGGTCCTGTCTGTCAGTTTGGAATATTTTTTTGATTGCATGGTCTAACAGAGAACAAATAATCTAGTACCTGGTAAAGTCACGTATTATCCTGTAGGGAATGCACCGACATCCGTTTTTCTGAGAAACAGTGAAAGCACGATGCTACCTACTCACCCGGTCTCAGCCCTGCCTGGTACTAAAGCAGTGTTTAACTTTTCATCTCTTTCTCTTTGGAGAGGAAGCTATGCTCAGACTGTTCAACCCCTCGTTCCACATCCCACACCTGCCCAGAGTGTTCTGGCCAGCCCTTCACTGTTTTAGTATTAATCTTAGTATACTTATCTAGAGTTCCAACATAAGTTGTCATGAAGTTCCTGTGGTTGTGTCCTAGGAATTCATAAAGGAGAAGTAGATGGTAATATTTATGAACTCTTTCATTCTGCCTTGTGTACATTTAAGTGTTGCACACATACATTCATACATTTATTAGTGTTGCTGGACCCTCCCATTGAAAAGAGTAGTAGTCAGTGGTGTCATCCAAGCAGGGCCAGCATTAGCAACTGTAAGGCTCAATATGGACCATATTGGTTAACCCCCCCACCTACCACTGCAAACCTTCCTCCATGCTGGCTTGCTGGATTTAAGACCATTTCAGATTAGGTATCAGGAATATATGCTATTATGGCATATTAAAATAATACAAATGTTTATTATATTGTGCGTCGTCACAAGACTCATTAAAACAGAAGTAAAATATTGAGCTCATATAATACCCACAAATCCAACATCTACTCTAGTTCCTCTCTCAGAGTCTGCTTACATCACTAAGGCATGGTATAAGGGGTCAGTGTCAGTGTAGTGCTTCATCAGGTGGGTGCGCCCCGGATTACCAGTAAACATGTTCCCAGACTCCTATAGTAATGCCAGGATTTCGTGAATCTGGGCAGAAGATAGCTGCATAACTTTCTCCCTTGTAACCACCACTTTTTTGCCATTCTCCCTTTTCTGTCTCCCTCCTTTCCCGTTTTCTGTCACTTTCTGTACACTCTTTCACATCTCAAGCCCTGCAGTAGTACATACTGTACTTGGTGTCATATTGTCTCCATAGAAACATTGTACTATGTTGTTTTGACCATGCACAAATACTCTTCTTACTGATTTTACTGATAAAACTCTTGTATCCATCCTGTTATGATGTTGTTTATTTATACTGCATATTTCCCTGACTTATACCTCTCTGGATGTAAGCTCTTATGTTACCATTATTGAATTAATATCAGTTAAAGCTTATTGATGTCCTTCAAGAATGCAACTGCAGTCATAACATGTGGGTTGTCCTGCCTCAGGCAACCCTCGGTCGGCCGGATTCCAAAGTCTGGGTCCGACGTCGGCTGATGTCACATTTCTCTCCGACGTCAGAGCGGCTGGAGTATATAAGCATCAGCCGACGCCATTTTCTTCAGTCTTTCTTGCCGCGCGGTGCCCGAAGCAGAAGCAGTTCGCAAGTGCCGGTCGGTCAGCTCCTGTATTCTATGATACCGAAGTCATCAAAAAAGCTAAGTACCCCATTGGGGACCTTTTCTTGCCTCAGCCGATGTCAGAAATTACTGAAAAAGTTAACAATTGTCTTTTTTGTGGTAAACAAATACCTCATAAGGATTTCCACTCTTACTGCCTCTCTTGCCTGGGCCCAGACCACGACGTCTCGGCCTGTGTAGCCTGTGCTCGCTTCAACAAGCGCACTCTCAGGTGCCGGGCGGAGTTCGCTGAAGACTTTTTCGGCGATAAATTTGCTTATAGCATGCCGTCGGATCTTCCGACATCGCAAACTCCCAAAAAGCGAAAAGACCGGGACCGACATCCTCGGCCCGCGTCTACTACCGACTCCACGCCAAAACCTAGCGCGAGTGCTCCGGTTCCCTCTGAGACAGTCTCTCCACCACTCAGAACCGAAGACACCGCATTACCGACGACTCCGATTCCAGACATTACTCCGACGCTACTTATAGATTTTCCTCCGGATACCGGAACCGAGGAAATGCCCGAGACCATTGCTGTAGACAAGGTCACTCCTGCACGTGGAGCTGCCAGGCCTCCTATGGCCATGTCTATTAAGGCCTACACTAGGGCTAAGGCAGCCAGCAAAACAAAGCATATTACTTCTAGATCCTTACCTCAGCCGACTCCAGAGACACAAATTATGTCCATGGCTGCTGATTTAATTTCCATGATTAGAGGTTCGCAGACCCATCCAGAGAGAGCATCCCAGCCTCCTCCTGATAAAAGGCCCCAGGTTGAACCCTCTGACCCTACTCCTTCAGATGAAGACTCTGAGGGCTCTGTCCACTCTGATAGCCAGGAAGAGCTCTTCCAGACCTATGAGGACTCAGAGGCAGAAGATTCCATACCTTCAGTCTCCCCTCCTGAGGATATTTCCTTTGGGGAAGTTCTGCACACCATGAGGGAACATTTCAAGTGGCAGGGCCAGGAATATTCTGATTCCAGGAAACGCCTTAGGACTTTCCTTAAGAAGCCTCAGCACAGGCCCTTAGCTATTCCTCCTGTACTTGATGTTCTGGATGATTTGTATTCTGATTCTAGTGCTACCCCTGATACTCTCCCTCCTGCACCAGCCAAGCCAGACAGGTATTACAGGGTCCCTGAAACTCATTCCCATTTATTCAGGGCCCATACTGTTGATTTGGAAACTATTACACAGGGGCCTAAAGGAGTTTCAGCCTCCACCTCAAAAAATCCTTTGCCCTCCAAGACGGAAGCAAGGTCATTAGAGAGATGGGGTAAAAGGTTTACACTTCCACTACCTTATCTATGAGAGCTTTAAATTGCCTTTTTCATATGTTCCAATATCAGGATTATCTTTTAGAAGATTTACAAAAAACATTAGCTTCTCCTGATCCTTTAGACAGGAAGACTTTGCAGGAAGCTGTACATAACACTCAGCAAGTAAGCAATCACTTCCTGCAGTGTGGATATGATGCACTGGAAGCTTCATGTAGGGCAGCTATGACAGGGGCAGTGATGCGAAGACATGCTTGGTTAAAAGATCAACCTCTACCAGATCATGTAAAAGCAAAGCTTCTGGATGCACCTTTGGAAAAGAACAAGCTTTTTGGTGCAAATGCTAAGGATGTACTAAAGACCATCGAAGAAAAAGCAAAATCAGTTCAAACTGTAAAGGATTTCCTCCAGGTTCAACCCCCCAGATTCAGTAGGAATTGGCCTTCAAAAAACTGGTCCTTTCCTAATCCAGTAAAGTTTCAAAGGGGTAAGAACAGACGTGGCCGAGGAAGAGGACAATACAGAGGCCCTTACAGGGGACGTCAATGGCAGCCAGGAAACCAAAGAGGTGATGCAGGGGTTTCTCCTGCCCAACAACCACAATCTCAATGACTTTCCTCTACTACCGCCTACCAGGGAACAACTGGAAGCTCCCTTGGGCGGGAAATTATCTCTGTTTGCAGAAAACTGGCACAGACTGACAAAGGACAAATGGATTTTGGACATTATAGACCGAGGGTACAGGTTTCATTTTCATACCTTACCAAGAAAACAAGGCATGCCAAATCTACCACAACATCAAAGGGCAGAGGCTATCAAGCAAATCTCTCTGCTAACTCAAATGTAAGCAATAGAAAGAGTTCCACAACAAGAACAAGAACAGGGATTTTACTCAAGACTGTTCCTTGTTCCAAGAAAAGAAACTCAATGGAGACCAATACTGGACTTGTCCGCATTAAACACCTTTCTCATAGTACCAAAGTTCAAAATGCTGACTCTACAGCAACTCCTTCCCATGCTGGGCAAGGAGTCGTGGCTGATTACTCTGGACCTCAAGGAGGCATACCTGCATGTCCCTATCAGACACAGTTGCAGAAGATACCTCAGATTTCTTGCAGGGCCAGAGCATTATCAATTCTCAGCATTGCCATTTGGCTTATCTACTGCGCCCAGAGTGTTTACAAAATGCCTGGCTTCAGTAATTGCTCATTGCAGGCTCCAGGGTATACAAATTTACCCGTACCTGGACGACTGCCTCATACAAGTGGACGACAAATTGATGTTGACAAAAAATCTGGAATATGTCATACGATTACTTCAAGCTCTGGGATACACAGTCAACTTCCAAAAGTCAAGACTGCAGCCATCCCAGCAAATAATCTTCTTAGGAGCCAAACTAGATACATCCTCTCAAATGGTTTACCTGACAGAAGACAAGCAAGAGAAGTTAACTCAATACTTCAAAGGTTTAGCAAAACTCACCCAGATGACTGCAAGGAGAGTCCTACAGGCCCTGGGTTACATGGCATCCTGCATCCTACTGGTTCCATTAGCAAAACTACACATGAGAAAGCTTCAATGGTACCTAAAAAGCATTTGGTCTCAACACAGCAACAACTTGGAGACAATCATACCACTCATGCCATGCTTACAAAAGGAATTCCTATGGTGGGCTTCGGTGAGCCAGGAAAACACAGGTTTGTCATTCAAAAAACCACAGATAACACAGACCATGACTACAGACGCCTCAGACCTCGGATGGGGGGGCACACATGGAAGGCAGATGTATACAAGGACAATGGTCTCCAAAGGAAACACATCTGCATATAAATCAAAAGGAAATGCTGGCAGTAATGCATGCTATCGAGGCTTTTCAAAACCAACTCCAGCAAGGTCACTTAATGATACGGACAGACAACACCACTGTGATGTGGTACATAAACAAGCAGGGGGGCACTCACTCTTATCCCCTTTGCAGACTGACAATGCAGCTTTGGGAGAAATCACTGAGTCTAAACATCCAGTTGCAATCACAGTTTGTTCCAGGAAAAGACAATGTGTTGGCGGACAGCCTAAGCAGGAATTTCACAGATCCACACGAGTGGAGGTTGCATCCGAAGGCTTTCAGACAACTCACTTCGACATGGGGCAAGCCAGAAGTGGACCTATTTGCCTCTCACCTCAATCATCTACTACCAAAATTTTGCACAAGGACATACCATCCAAAGGCTTGGAAAATAGATGCTCTTTCATTCAACTGGAACTCCCTAGCAATCTATGCATTCCCACCTCTGCCACTGATGACCTCAGTATTACTAAAGATCAAAGCAGAGAAGCCCAAGGGAATCATAATAGCTCCGGATTGGCCAAGACAACACTGGTACCCACTACTACGGAGCATATGTCGCACCAGGAGGTGGGCCCTCCCTCAGTGGCCTCTACTTTTGACTCAGCACAATTTCGAAACACTGCACCCAAACCTTCAAACTCTGCAGCTAACAGCCTGGGAGATCCCATAAATACATTCAACTTACCTCTCTCCAAGGAAGTTCAGCGGATACTAACGGAGGCTCGAAGACCATCCACCAGAAAGGTCTACTTAGCAAAGTGGAAAAGATTCAGCAATTGGAATACCAGCAAAGGGCATGATGCATCATTGCTGAACATCCCACTTATCTTGGAATATTTGGCAGATATGTTACAGAGTGGCCTCTCATATTCGTCAATAAAAATACATGCATCTGCTATTTCAGCCAGATACAACACTGATCCTCCTGTTTTTTCTCACCCCTTACTAAGGCAATTCCTCAGGGGAATCAAGAACATTAAGCCACCAAGAAAGGCCCCAGTGCCAGCCTGGGACCTCAATTTTGTCTTAGAAAAACTGACTCTACCTCCTTTTGAGCCAGCAGCTTCAGTTGACTTGCAATTTCTCTCATGGAAAACAGCCTTCCTGTTGGCAATTACCTCAGCGAGAAGGGTTTCGGAACTACAGGCCCTAATGGCAATACCACCCTTTATTATTTTCCACAGAGACAGGATTTCATTAAGGACCAACCCTACCTTTATGCCAAAGGTGGTATCTAGGGTTTCTCTAAATCAAGCCATTCATCTGCCTGCCTTCTTCCCCAATCCTGAGAATAAGGGGGAAAGGATTTTACATACCTTGGACATTCATAGACAACTTTGATACTACCTGGACAGAACCAAGGCCAGTAGGAAGTCTGAACAGCTTTTTGTAGCTTACGCCCCTGCAGTCCAAGGAAAAGCAATTTCAAAACAGACTATTTCTAAATGGATTGGACATTGCGTCAGATTCTGTTATTCCTTTCATGGAAAGACTGTTCCAGCCTATGTCAGACCAAATTCCACCAGAGCTACAGCCACCTCTACAGCATTTTTAAGAGGGGTGCCTACAAAGGACATTCTAGAAGCTGCTACATGGAGCTCCGTGCATACATTCTCAAAACACTACAATCTCCCCCTATATTCCAGATCCAGAGCAGGCTTTGCTTCGGCAGTCCTGCAGGGTTTGATTGCCACACCATCTCTTTCCTAGAGCATACCTCCTCCCCCAGCTAAGCTATGGTATTCTACCCACATGTTATGACTGCAGTTGCATTCTTGAAGGACATAGTACAGTTTTGTACCTACCATAAATGTAGATGTCCGAGAGACATGCAACTGCAGTCGGGTTTTCCCTCCCTCCATACCCCTCTATGCTTAGGGTCCACTCCTACCCCTCTCTCTAGCTGGGGATATCTGTTATGGTGTATTTGTTTTATTGCTCATGTATTTGTTTGGAATCCTGTTTTTGTCTTCCAATTTGATTACAGCCTTCCTGGGAGGGCACCTGGCATCTGGGGCAAGAAACACTGAAGAAAATGGCGTCGGCTGATGCTTATATACTCCAGCCGCTCTGACGTCAGAGAGAAATGCGACATCAGCCGACGTCGGACCCAGACTTTGGAATCCGGCCGACCGAGGGCTGCCTGAGGCAGGACAACCCACATGTTATGACTGCAGTTGCATGTCTCTCGGACATCTACATTTATGGTAGGTACAAAACTGTACTTTTCTTTGGTTGCATTTCCACCATGCTTTAGCTGAAAGTGCTCTAGGTAGATCAGTGCTCTGTCTTAGTTAACGTGTAAATAACGATAGTAAAGGACCTACTTTTGTACGTTATGTACTCTGCACACTTCACTGTCTTTGGGAGGTGCTGCAGACTGTCCTGCCAAGAAGCAGGCTCATATGCATCCTGAAACCTTGTTAAGCCTTGTGACTCATAGGTTCATAGGCTGGAACTAGGCTGTCAGCCCTAGGGCCTATACAAGCCTAGCCATAACAATTCTCTGGCTATTTTTTCCCAGAATTTCCTATCTCCCATCCAATCATCAAGGTTCCTTTTGAAGAGGGCCAAAGAGGCGCTCAGCTTGACATGTATGGGCAATCCATTCCAGAGTATGGGGAGTCTCTGGGTCAGGAACCTATCCCTCCAGCATGTTTTGTTCATTGTGATGACCAGGTTTAGATCCCTGGAGCGTGTGGCTCTGAGGGATTGGGATTTCTTTAAGTGTAGCATGTCCAACAGCTCTGGGTTTGACATGGCCTTGTATGTTAAGCAGAGATTGTCTCTGAGTAGGCGAAATGCGACAGAGTATAGCTGCAGTTTTTTAGATGGTCAGCATAGGGCAACTGCTTTAGGCTTGTGATTCTTTTAGTGAGGTATTTCTCTTGCCTTTCCAGTTGTTGCAGATGTCTAGTGAGGTACATACTAAATGGGGCATTGTACTCTATTATGGATCTACTGAGGGATGAGTACAGTGGGACAATGACCTCCTTTTTTCTTGGTGAAAAGCCCTTAGTGATGAGGTGTGCCACATAGAAGGATTTACTGACTGTTGTGATAATGTTCATAGGTTGCTACTAGGCTATCGGCCCTAGGGCCTATACAAGCCTAGCCATAACAATTCCCTGGCAATTTCTTCCCACACTATTTACTTTCCTGGACCTTGTCTAGCAGGGCGACTGACGTGATCCCCGGGGTGAATTTCCTTTCTTCCATCCAATCACCTTTTGAAGAGGGCCAAAAAGGCACTCTGCTTGACATGTATGGGCAGTCTATTCCAGAGTCTGGGGAGTCTCTGGGTCAGGAATCTATCCCTCCAGCATGTTTTGTTTATTGTGATGACAAGGTTTAGATAACTGGAGTGTGTGGCTCTGAGGGATTGGGATTTCTTTAAGTGTAGCATGTCCAACAGCTCTGGGTTTGACATGGCCTTGTATGTTAAGTAGAGATCGCCTCGGAGTAGACAATATGCGACAGAGTATAGCTGGAGTTTTGTAAGGTGGTCAGCATACGGCATCTGCTTTAGGCCTATGATTCTTTTAGTGAGGTATTTCTGTGGCCTTTCCAGTTGATGCAGATGTCTTGAGAGGTACATACCAAATGTGGAGTATTCTATAATGGGTCTAATGAGGGATGAGTACAGTGGGACAATGACTTCCTTTTTTCTTGATGAAAAGCCCTTAGCAATGAGGTGTGCCACATAGAAGGATTTCCTGACTGTTGTGGCAATGTGGTTATTGAAGGTGAGACCACTGTCCACCTGTGTCCCTAAGTCTCTTATCACACTTTTGGTGTTTAGTGTACTGCCACCTATGTGGTAATTCACAGGTACATATTTTTTTCCCAAAGGAGATAACTATACATTTCTTGGCATGGAACTTGAGCCCATGGCTCTGGCACCAAGCATCTGTTTCTATAAGGCCCTTTTGTAGAATATCCACATCATTTGGGGGTTCAATAATGGCTCCCAGTTTGCAGTCATCTGCGAACTTTGTTAGCCAGAGTCCCTTAGTGCTGGCCTGTACTTCAGAGAAGTAGATGCCAAACAAGAGTGGTCCCAGGACTGAACCCTGAGGTACTCCACTTGTCACTTGTCTGGAGCTGGATTTTGAGTCTGCTACTTTTACAGTGTGGGTTCTGTCAGTAAGCCAGTTGGCAATCCATCGAGTGATGTAGGGATTAATGCCCAGCTTAGTAAGTTTATCTATGATTCCAGAGTGGGGGATGATGTTGAAGGCCTCGGGGAGATCCAGATAGGCTGTGTGGACTGCCTTGCCCTCGTCCATGGCTCTGGAGACTGATTCGAAGAAGTCAATCAGGTTGAAGAGACAAGATTGGCCCTTTATGAAACCAAACTGGGCGAGGTCCAGTGTTGAAGGTTGCCAATGTCTTTGTTTATAAGTTCCATGATAATGCGTTCCATGGCTTTGCAGATCAGGCTCATCAGACTGATGAGACGATAGTTCCCGGGATCCAAGGTGGATGTTCCCTTGTGGAATCGGATAAATGTAGCTGTGTGCCACTCATTGGGCATGAAGCCTGAGGTGAGGCTATGATTAAACATGATGCTTAGGTGAGGTGCCAGTTCATTTTGTAGTTCATGTAGTACACAGCCCGGGATGTCGTATGGTCCCGTGGATGCAGTATTCTTAGCTGTGGAGAGTGCATTTTTTACCTGTGTGGCTGTGATTACCGGAATTTGGCAATTTTTTTCGTATTGAGATTGGCCCTTTAGGTGGTGAGGGGGGGGGTGACGTTGGCACTGAATCGATCTGCCAGGATATTGACAATATCCTTGGGATCAGTATATTTAATGCCATTCTGTTGTAGCTCAGAGCAGATCTGAACATTGCCATTTAGATTAATGACGTAACTATAGAATGCCTTGTGGTTGTCCTTGGAATCTTTGGCAATTTTATTTTCGTAACTAGCTTTGGAGGCTTTTATGAGGGATCTCAGCTTCTTACTGAGGCTGGTAAGGGAGTAATTTGCATCCTGGGATTTTCCTCTTTTCTGCAACAGTTTCTTCCTTCTGTTGTATAGTTTGTTTATGGCAGGGAACCACCAGATTGGCTTCCTTTTTTTGGCAGTGGGCATCTTGGTTCTATTCGGAATGGCACGATTCATGCACGAGTGGATGTGCTCGTACAGTGCCTTAGTGTAGGATTCAGCAGTCGAACTTTCAGTTCCCGTCTGCATGGGTGTCATGAAGTTTGTCACTTCTGACTTGAGTAGCATGACGTTAGCTTTGGAGAAGTTTTTTATGGAGGTTTCTCTATTGGGGGGTGGGGATGAGATGTGGACATCAAGGGTGATTAGCTTATGGTCAAACCTGGCCAACAAGGGGGTGACCACTGGTGTGGAGGCTCGATCTCCCATGTTGGTAATGACTAGGTCTAGGATATGTGAGCCCCTGGTGGGACTGTGGATTAGTTGATCCTGGGCAATGGAATTTATGAATTCTAAGAACCGTTGGACAAAGGTGTTGGTACCCAAGTAGTTTTCCCAGTCAATGGCAGGGTAGTTGAAATCACCCAGTATTAGGGTGTTTGGTTGTATCTTAATATTTTACAGTATGATTGGAAAGGTGTAGTGAGAATCTTGGGGCATGGTGGGGGATCTGTAGCAAGCTACAATTTGGATTGCAGTCTTACCTATGTTAGTTGCACCTGGAGAATTTCAGATGCATTGTGTTGGGCAACTAGCCTGGAGGTGTGAATATCCTTGGTGAATATGGACACTCCTCCGCCTTTAGTGTTTCAGTCCTGGTTTGGTGTCCGAAAAGTGTGGTAAGAGTTGTAGCCTGGTATTGCAGGGGTGCTCTCTGGAGCCTTGAACCAGGTCTCAGTTACTGCACAGATATCGATGTTCTCCATTTTTAGGAGTGCCTCGAGAGAGTGCATTTTGAGGTTTAGACTTCTAGCATTGAGTAACATTACCTTCAGATTTTGCATGCTTATATCTGTTACAGTGGTGGTTTTGTCCTTTGGGCCCTGCCTAAAAAAGGCACTATAGGGGTGGCAAGAGCCTTAGCCAGTAACCTTAATCCCAGGGGCAACAGGCATCTCTGGCAAAGCTTCGTGGTTTGTCGATCATGTCGTCCCAGGCAGACAGATACTGGTTCCCCTTTGAATGATACCAGAAACTTTACCAATTGTTGAAGTCAATCATTTTGTCCTTACACTGTGGTATCATATCATTCTGGGTGAAGGCAGGATGCTACTCAGGGCTAGGGTCATACATTCCTGGGCCACATGATCTGAGAGCTCTTCCATGTCTCTTTTCATGTAGTCCAGGGAGGTATGTATCAAGTCATTCACTCCAACATGGACAATGACTGAGTCATATATATATATACTTGTGGAGTGACTTGAGTGCATGCGTGATGTGGCAGATCCTGGCACCTGACAGGCAACTCACTGTAATATTCTCCTTGTTCAGCCTGGTGAGTAGGACATCAGTGTGCCTGACTATAGAGTCACCTATGACTAAAGTGTTGGGTACGTTGTCTTGCCTTAGGGGCTGTTGTTGGGTAGCACACTGGTGTTGTGAGCTGTGTCACACTTTGCTTGTGATTGATGTTTGCATTTCAGCTTCAAAAGTCCTTGTTGCTTGGGCAGGTTATGGCCTCCACATAAGTGGGTTTAGTGTTACTATGTGTGGATGCTGGTGGTGTGCATTTTGAAGGGCTATGTGTTGCTTGAGGTGTAGTGCAGGTGTAACCTTCTCCTCTTGACTGTTTAGCACAATCTTGGGTGGAGAGAGCTTTGCTTCCAGTTTGGCTATGTAAGCGCATCTCTCACAGGTTATAGTGTTGGGTGGTAGGAGGAGAGGGTTGTCTGTGTACATGAGGCAATTGCTGCATTGCCCCAGTATGCCCGGATTCACCAGGTGGACAGGAGAAATCACTGGAAGCTGACCCTTGGACATGCCTGGTTCGGTGTTTCTTTTGTAAAGTACAAGAGCTGTTTTCCCTTACCTTGGCAAGGTAATTTGCAATTATAGGATGTTTAGTGCCTACGAATAATTTCTCCTTATTAACAAGGAGAATTGAGTGTTTGTATCAGTTTACGGATTCCTAGTGCTTTCCAGCAGGTTTAAGAGCAAGTGCTAGTCACAGGGATTCAGATTTTAGCACTACTACTGAGAAACCAGCTAGTTCTAAGGGAAAGTTTGAAGAGCACACTTTCTGGCACTGGGAATAGTTTAAAGTGCTGGACTAATAGGATAATAAAGGTGCAGGAGAGCAGAGAACTAGCAGATCTAAGGGAAAAAATTGAAGAGCAGCGCTCAGAAGCTAACAAAAGGTCCTGGATAAAGCAAATCTATATCTGGGTTACACTAGTTCAAGGAAAGGTAGGAAACAGTTTTATTTATTTATTTTTTTGTAGAAAGTAAAGAGGGAGAAGATAATGAGATAATTCAATATGCAGAAGCTAAAGGGTGGGCCTTTTCTAAGTTCTCACTATTAACAGTAAAACTCATCACAGATCCCAAGCTCTCGCCTTCCTTGTGTTCAGTGTCCTCTGATGCTAGAAAGTACTGGACAAATGAGTCGGTGAGGCTGCACTTAATGAGTGTGGAATGACTGGGCATTCAAAAAGGATATAAAAAGTTTTTAGCCTTCATTACACATTCTCATCTCACATTACCCCATATTTTCCTTTATGAGCTTTCAATCACGAAAGACTTCAACGCTGTCATTTCCTGTACTTGCTTTGACTGGTTGGAGCTCCTTCCTCAGTTAATTTTCATTCCATGTTACAGTCAGTATGTTACAAAAAATGCTGAACTTCCTTATGACACTCAATAATAATAGTAATAATAATCTCAGGTCTCTCTTTAGCAGCAATGTTGTTCACACACCATCCCACCTGTAAGTATTTTTAGGTTTATATTTATTTATTTAATTCTATGTTAAGATGGTAAATGGACTAATTCTTGCAGCTATTTTCCAGTTGCATCCCATGTTTAAAAGGGCAACAGAAAGGATTTACATGCAGGGTCGAGGATTAATTTAGAGTAGTAGCTAATTATCAAGGTTTGGTAGGTAGGAAGAAATCAGAATGCCTTGTAATACACTCCTGTACAAACTCCTCTCCAATCCAGTTCAACAATTATCTAAGTTAAATTTCTGCTTGCCCCTGTTTTGTATGGGACTCAAACTGTGATACTAGGGGATGCATTACATTTATGTCAAACTGTTTCTGTTACTGTTTTTTCCCCACTTTCAGCCAAGTGAATTATTTCTCTATCCATCTCTGCCTACTGCCATGCATAGGTTTATCTGAGACTGTTTGCCCCTACCTGTGACTGCAACGTGCAATTCTCTCTCGTACTGTTGAACTGGTAACTATCACAACACTAAGTGATCAGAATTACCTCACATCATAATATAAGTTAGTTACTTTTTGTTTACTAGTGTTTGTTTTCATACTATCTGAGATTGACTGTCCCACAGTTATTTCTTGTAATTGTATTCATTAGCAACCAGTGAAAAACTCCATGTCAGCAAGAGAAGCAAAAGAAAACACAATACCTCTCTCTACCAGTCTTCATCAAGCCTTTAGTTTTCATATTATTTTCCAAGGCAGTAGCTGCAGCCGTATACAAAACCAGATGGTTAATCTGACTAGATATGTGCTGAAACTCCTGTAGAGAACTTGACAACTCCCTACTGTGGGATAATGAGCCGTTTACACTGTGAGCCATACAAGGGGTGTGAAGCTGTAGGTCCTAATAATACTGGGCTAGCCACTAGTGCAATGCATAGTGGGAAATGTCTGCTATACTAATGAGATTTTGTGACTACAATAGAGCAAGATTAACACTTGGAAAATGTTTTGCACTCTGGTGTAGTGTGGTCTCTTGCAACTGTCTGGGCCAAAGAATGCATAATAAGCGTTGTGATGGGCTCCCTGAGGGAGCAGGGCCCTATTGGGCTAAATAGGTCCATTTGCCCTAAGGTCATCCGCAGCCCAAGGATTAGTCCTAGGGCCACTTTTCTTTGGCATATATTTCCCTGATGTTAAGGCTGACAGCAAGGGTTTGTGGTTGACTAAGGTTGCAGATGACTACAAACTTGGAGCAGTCCTAAACTCCTTATCTAATTTCCAGATTATCCAGGAGGGTCTAACACACACCAACAAATGGTGCTTGCACCATGGCCTTAAACTAAATGCCAAGAAATACAGAGTACTTTGTCCTTCGGCAAACAAAGGCAGCCGTTTAAGAACTATTTAGGTGTCACTCCCTTGAAAGTTGGTACCATAGGTGGCACTCCCTTGAAAGTTGACTCATTCATCGGGGACCTTGGCACTTTTATTGATAAACTGTTGTTGATCACCATGTATCCACTATTGTTCAGAAATCCTTTCATCTGGCCAGAGTGATTGCCAGGGATATAACTTCAAGGTCTATGGAAGTTATTATCCCTCTCTGCTTTTCCCTCATTTGGCCCATAATAAAGTGTAATGTCTCCTTTGATATGTACTTTTCTAAGCAAATGACTCAGTCTGCAAGAGTGCAGGGTTTCCTCACAAGACAATAAAAAATGTCTTTCTGAGCTGCACTGATCACCTTAAAGTGCTCTCTTTTCTGTTTCTTACGTTGTCGCCTCACAGTTAGATGTTGCCCGTTCGATTCTCAGTTAGAGCGTCTTCTGTGTGGCGACATGCATGAATGGGCGTTCCTTCATTGAAGGTTGTGCGTTAGGCCCGGCAAGCCAGTACGTAAAAATCTACTGCCAATCATTAGCGGACCGGAGTTCCACTGTGGCGACCCCTAACCGGGAAAAGCCGAAAGAAAAAAACAAACTTTTCGGAAGAGTCCTTTGTGTGGAATACAGAGCCTTAGAGGATCCAGTCTTTTGTGACCTCTTGCACATTCTCAAAACAAATAACACCCTAAACACCTACTAAAGATTTCCAGTGAAATTTAAATATGACCTGCTGCTAAGACAGATATCTCTCCCAAAAAATTTCTCTTTTATGAAATAAACTTCTCTTGGATAGAAAACAAAGTAGCTCCCTGTCCTCCTTTAAGCATGACCTGAATGAACAGATGGTCAAGGAAAAATACATTTGGGTCTGGTTCCTCAAGCCCTCATTGAAAGGAGTTAAAACTGGGTCTTCCTCTCAAGCCTTCATTGAAGCCGGTTGTAACAGGGTATTAATTATTCGTGTCTGCGGGTATCACAATTTGGGATCTTGTGGGTAGTCTGTAAATGTTCCTCTGAATCAATAGCCTAGTATTAACCTGTGAACCAATGAACTTTAACAAAACTTAGTAAGTGCCTGGAGCTAGAACTGCAAGGCAGGCAGCCTTTACTTTCTTCTTCAGTCATTACAACAGTGATAATACTTCATCCTCCTCTATTTTTTAACCTTTGAGAGAAAATAGCTAATGTAATGTTTGCAAGAAGCATCCATATGTTTGTCAGACACTCATTGTGTTCCTGGAGTTGGCAGTATCATCTCTGAACTGACGTCTTATAAACCAAGTAGTGCTTTGGTATGTGAACACTGTGGGCTTAAACACCACACTGTAATAGTGAGATGATTAGCTATTTGATGTGTAAATGTATTTAAGATAGTTGACACGGATCTGTTTGCTCTTTAATTTTACTACCTAGCTTTCTATTGTGCTTTTATTATTGTAGCCTAATACATTGTTTAACTTAGCTTTTCTTCATAGGTTTCTGTTATAAAGAGGTTATGCTCAGTCAAACTAATGTGGTACTGTTGATGTAATACACAAGAATGATAAAGCATTTAATATTATTTTGCTGTAAACTAATTACAGTACAGAAGTACTACTTAGTAGGGCTTAATGCCATTAAAAATAGTTGTTGACACTCCTGAGTTAGCACTGTAACTTTTCAGTAATTGTAAATGTACTTACCTTTTTATTAGTTTAACCTCTGAGGGGTTCTCCTGAGGAACTCAGGATGACATCTCTATGGTTCCTCTGGGCTGAAAACAGTGACCTAGATAGACCCTTCTGTCAGAGATGTATCATCTTTCTAATCACCTGATGGAATAGAACAAATTAATTCAGCCTCCTTCTGTGATCAAAAATCTAATCTGTAATGTTTTTACTTCATGACCAGTCAGTCTTTTCCTTGAGAAAATGCTCTTAGTCATGTGATGTTCTTCAGTTAAATGTTTTGTTTGTGGATCTATTGTAGGAATACAGCTTTTGCAATCATTCTGTGCTTTCATTAGTTGGGTAACATGCCATGCTTTCTTCGATGGAGTCAAGCTGCCCATGAGGTAGTTCTTTAAAATTCACTTGCATGACAATATCTTGACCATCAGATTCTTGAGCACTTCGTAGCTGGTCTGTATATAATCTCCATGTACCATATCTTACATAAATAGTACACATTTTTAAATGATTTTTGCCACCCCTCCTCCTTCACAACTGACCATCAGTTTCTCCAAAGAGTCTCTTCTTGTTACTTGATCTACCAAATCTGAAAAGCTTCCCCCATAATTTTTCCAGCTCATGTTCAAGGCCCAGTAAGGATATCAAGGCACCATCATATAGCTGATGAGGAGGGCATTTTCTCATATTCCTTAATTTCCCACCCTTTTGATCACACCTATAATGTCAAAGTGCAGATGTACAATGGATCACAGAAAAGTATCAACCCACTTACACAGCAACTCATCCAATGTTTATGCCTCCCTAAGAACAGCAGGTCAAGGTGTGTCCAAGTGCATGTCCTCCTTCCCAACATGGGTATGCCCATCCTGTCCTTGTCAGCACCTAGGTCATCTGAACTACTAACAAAGTCTGGGTCTCCTGAGCCACATTCAGAGCTTTATCCCACAGTGCCACAGTGCTGGTTTGCATAAGTGGTATACATTATGGTTCACTTGCCAATTTCAAGTTTGGTAGTCTATGGCAAACATTGTTGTTGCATGAAAACACTTCTCAAAAACCCGTCACTTCTATTTTAAAACTTTCCGTTACATAGACATATACTCTCACTTTTCCTGATTAAGTCCAGTCCGGACTGCAAATGTTCACTCAAGAACAATATGGCTGTTTTTAGTGTTGATTCATAGGTTCATAGGTGTTTACTAGGCTAATGACCACAATCCACAATGGCCTTTTTAAGCATAGTCCTGCATCCCAAATCACTAATAAGTTTTGATACCCTTGATAAGTGTAAGCAGGGTACTCAGAGATGAAACATTTACAGGTTGCCTGTGTCCATTAGAGACATAAGTGCCAAACCAGGGATGACTTTCCTGTTTCTCATCCAGTTGTCCAAATTGCACTTGAATTGGATTAAGGAGGAACTGTGCTTCACAAGGATGGGGAGCCTGTTTGAGAGATGGGATAGTCTCTGGGATACATGCCTGTTGCTCCAGCAGGTCCTATTTATATCACAGGCAAGATTTA
This sequence comes from Protopterus annectens, assembly GCF_019279795.1. NCBI lineage: Eukaryota > Metazoa > Chordata > Ceratodontiformes > Protopteridae > Protopterus > Protopterus annectens. Next base: position 873,783,496 of record NC_056743.1, on the reverse strand, counting down.
AGTCTTTACAATTGGTAATTCTGGTGCTGTTTGTTTTGTGGATACGCAGGACATCCCTCAGAGTGGGCTCTGACAATGCCTTGTATGCCAGGCATAGATCTTCCCCTCAAACGCTTGTAGGAGACAGAATACAGGGAAAGGGCCTTGAGGCGGTCAGCATAAGACATTTTACTTACACCCTGTATTCTTTTAGAGAGGAACCTCTGTGGACATTCCAGTTGTTGGATATGCTTGGTTAGGTACATACCAAAGTGGGCATTGCACTCAATGATAGGTCTGATGATTGCTGAATACAGTGGAACACTGACTTCCTTGGACTTAGATGCCATACCATTGTTTATAGGTTGTGCGGCATAGAATGATTTCTTCACTACTATAGACATGTGATGTTCAAAGCTAGATTATTGTCTATGTGTGTCCCTAAGCCCCTGACTACTGGGTCAGCTCTAAGGAGTGTGTTGTCAATATAATTACCAAGGGTGGATGACTTCTCATAGAATACTGTTATGCATTTCTTGGCATTTAGTTTTAGTCCATGGCTCTGACACCAGTTGTTTGTCTGTGTCAGCCCCTGCTGGCGAACATTTGTGTCGGTGTAGCATTCAGTGACTGCTCCTAATTTGCAGTCATCTGCAAATTTAGTCTGACATTGGCCTTGACTTCAGAGAAGTAAATGCCAAAAAGGAACAGTCCAAGAACCAATCCCAGAGGGACTCCACTTGTGACTGGCCTCTTTGTACAGGTGGACTCCCCAATTCTAACCTCCTGGGTCCTGTCTGCAAGCCAGTTGGCTATCCACCAGGTGACATATATGTTTGTACTTAACCTCCTAACCTCCTGATAGTTATATGTCTGTCATCCAGGGGTGGCTGTGTGGTACAAGACTGCTGTGCTGCAGCCCCCCCCCCCCAAGTGAAAAATTGTTTAGTGTTTTTCATTTATTTTAAACTTTTCTTTCTTGAAATGAGACTTTTTTCCCCATTTTGGAACTCAACACTTATTTCCAAATAAAAAACAAATGAATACATATTTATTCTACTTACTTGGTCAAGCAGTTAACAGACCAGCATGTGTAAAAATGGGAAAATGGGTTGTGGATGGATGGATGGGTTTAAGAAAAATTATCCACAAAAAAATAAGGTGATTATGCTTTAATATAGCTCTGGATCCTTCTGCCTTTTTTGAGAAGTGGAAATGGCATTTTAATGAGGGGCTGTTCGGGCTGCTCTATGAAGCTGCAGCCAGCCATTTCCCATTACCTTAGGCTGTATCAGGTCTTTGGTGCTTGAACCTGAATCAAAAATGAAAGAAATATGAGGGAATAGTTGCATTCTTTTTATATTAAGGTTACTATTTTTTTATTAAATAGTCCTCTACCAGGAACTCTTGTTAATTATAATGCTCTTCTGCTCAACATTGTCATTGCCAGCCAGATTGTAGTGGATATGCATTTTTTTTATTTTATAGAGTTAAATTGCGCACGCACACTCGGCAAGTGTGTGTGTCTGCTTCACATGCCTCAAAATATCTTACACCTTTTACATTTTCTAGTTTAGCATTTTTGAAGCTGCAATGCTTTGGGGAACCAGGGGTGGGGTGGGTTCAGTACATTCCACTTTATAAACTAGCAAGTGGCTAGAATCGCAGGGAAAGAAGCTGGTGCAGTCTAGCATAGTAATTTTTAAAGTGTTTAACTACTAGTGTTTTATACGGGAGTTTCTATGTAGATGCAGGGACAGTTTAGGCAAATTTGCTGCATCACTGTCTGCATAGCAAAAGGTGTATGTTAAAGATATTGTTTCCAATGTTTATCAGGTTTCAAAATGTGCTTTCAAAAGTGCCTTGGATGCGGCTGATGCTATTTCTAGAAATACAGCATTATCAGTGGTATTTAGGATGTATGCTTGGTTGCACTCTCAGAATTGTTTTGAGTTAAAAAAATAAGATTTTGAATGCTTCAACTGAGTCTGATTCTGTGTTTGGTGCATCAGGTAATCAGCTCCTTAAACACTGAGTTGACGAGGGTAAATTAATGCAAGGCGTATCAAAAATGTTTCATATCCCCAAGTTCTTTTCCTCTAAACAAGAAAACGTTCAGTGGCATAACAAACAGAAGTCCCAGTCAAACAAGAACCTAGGCAATAAAAGTAAATAGACAACTCCTCCTTCAAGCCAAACAGTGAAGAGTTCCTTTTTTAAAAAAGGATACACCCCCTGCCAACTTATGACTATGCTGATGAGTGACAGCCATATTTATAAAGTCCTCCACCAGGTGCCTTGAGTGTCAAGTTAGATCTGAACAAGCAGTCCTGGACGTTAATGGTTTCCAACAAATGGGTACTAAACATTGTTAGCAGGAGTTACAGATGGCATTAGAATGAACATCCACCTCTGACCAGGGGGTTACTCCCTCATCCACTGGGCTAGTCTTTGTTATTCCCTCCTATTTCTGAGCAAATGCTGAACTCTGGGTCATAGGACTGGCCTCTCCTTTGGAATGAATGAGAGGTTTCCTACTTCAGAATTTTCTTGGTTCCCAAAAAAGAGCAGTCGTGGAGACCATTGCTGGACCTTTCTTTTCTGAATACGTTCCACTGTTGCTAACCGACTGCTTCATGGGGACCCTAATGATGTCTATCATCATATCCCTAGTCCTCATAACTTCAGGAGATATCTGAGGTTTGTTGTGTTTGGGTCATGCTATTAGTTCCCTCTATTGCCCCTGGGTTATCCACTGCACCATGTGTTTTTACCAAATGCCTTGCTATAGTAGTGGCCCACTGTTGGACTATGGGCATTCACACGTTTCCATACTTGGACAACTTGCTGATCTGTGCAGAGTCTGCAAGCAGGTCTCGACCTTACTCTTCCATCTGGGGTTCAAGTTGAACCCCCAAAAGTCATGTCTGATGCCATCACAAAGACTCATCTTTCTGGGGATCTCAATCAACTTCAACATGAGATTAGCCTTTTTGCTTGAAGACAACGTCTTGTGTGTAACAGATGATGTTTCTGGAATTCTGCAAGAGGAGTGCCACCTCAATGAGGTAATTCCTAAAATGTCTTGGACTTATGGAGCCCATTATTCTCTTCATAATACTGGCCATTATTCACATCAAAAAAATTCAATGGTATGTCCAAAATTGTTGGACTCAGCACCTTTATTGTCCAGAATCCCATTTTCTGCTGTTGTCCTTCATCAGATGAGAATTGCAGTGGTAGGGAGAACAGTTGAGTGTCAATCCAGGCTTCCTTTCTCCCCTCCAGTGCCAGTCTTTCTGGGGGTGCATAATTGACATCAATGAGAGAATGACCTTTCTACCTAAGTCAAGGGCCTGTGGTACCAGATGATGTTTCTGGAATTCTCCAAAAGGAATGTCACCTCAGCAAGATAATTCCTAAAAAAAAATCTTGGACTGGTGGTGTCTGTGACAATAGGAGGTACTGCCAGCTATGCCAGGAGAAGTAGAGTAGTGGATGTGTAACATATGCCAGAATAGCTAGCCAGAGTTTTGTAAAGAATATGTTATTTGTATATCAAACTGATTTGTACAGGTGCTTGTGTTGAAAATGTATTTGTAAAGTTGCTTGTGTTAAAAAAAAGTGTACCAGCAGTGCACCCTGATGGACAGAAAAAAGAAATGCACCTGTATGTCAAACTGTGTTATAACTGTTGAAATTAATATTGTAACAGAAAATACTGGAAGAGAAGACGTTAAGCTCATCCCCGGCTAATGTTTTGAAAAATATCCTGAAATTAAATTAATTAATTTAAGCCATAAAGTTTGTATCTCACAGGTCCCAATGCAGCCAGATACAAAAAATCTGTAATATGAAGCCTTCTTTATTATCATTGGGGTGAACTATTTGCCACTCTGGAAGGGTAGAAATTTGAAATTGTTTTATGACTTCCAGAACCTGCAAAAAATCTTAGCAAAGCTCTAGGTGTGTAAGGTAACACATCTGTGCTAAATCTTGGCAGCCCCTAGTAAAGGGGAAAGTGTGTGAACCAAAATCCAATGACCAGATGTATGTGATATCATTCTGTAATCTAGCACAAAAATGATGTTTTAATACTAGATTAAACTGAAGTTTCAGGGCAGTCTGTTTCTGAAACCAAACAAAGAAAGAAGACCACTCACCCACTTCATCTTGCCTTGCTTTTAGTAAGTAACCAGGGAATAATAATTCTTTAGATCAGTCAGGAAAATATAGTGAGATTAGTTAAGTACTATTTTTCTGTATCTGTGTGAAAATATTCATCTGTGTTATTTTAATATTTCCTGTGATTGAAACTCCAGTGTTTATTATAAATAGATATATAGTATTTTTATTTTCTTTTATTATTTATTATTAAATATTTTTACATTTTTCATTGTGGCTGGCCCTTTAGGGAATGTTTTAACCTTTGAGAGTACTTATATTTATTTGGTGACACTGTGGCCACTCCTGAAAACCTTGCTGTTTGGTCAACATTGCCATTGGTATTAGTATTAATTTTACTCAGTTTAATTGAGTACCCTTGTAAGAGCCTTAGAGTAGCTGGCTTTGGAGTGTCTGGTCATAGTAACTATCTTATAGTGTGGGCAAAGAGGCATTGCTAGTAAATCTGTGGCATCATTTCCCAAGTGTGTGTGTGTGTGTGTGTGTGTGTGTGTGTGTGTGTGTGTGTGTGTGTGTGTCTGTGAAAATCAAATCTCATAGAGTGTGTGTGTGTGTGTGTGTGTGTGTGTGTGTGTGTGTGTGTGTGCGTTAGCTACTTGGAGCAGGACCACAGAACAGTGGTTTCACAGAGAGAGTGGTGGAAGACTTGGCTTGGACACTCGGCTGACGACTCAACTCTACAGCTGTGCCAGTGGAGAGTCTTACTGAGGACCTGGAGGGGACCTTGAGAGAGAGAGAGAAAATCCAGTCCCCAGACTGAGGGTGTTCCCTGTGTGCTCTTAAGGGAGAATGTGCTTAATGGAGAGAGCTGAATTTGGAAATACTGTGTGTATCTATTTTTGTTCCAAGTGAATGTTCCTCACCAGTGTCAGTGGTGAGGATTCAGGCTTCTTGTTTACTAGCCCAGAGGAGGGGACGTCACAGTGTCCATGATTCTCATGATACCACTGGTCCATATTCACATGAGAAAAATTCACTGGTATGTCTGAAACTGTTGGAACCAGCAGCTTCATTCTCTGGAATCCCAGTTGCCAGTGCTGCCCTTCATCAGATGAGAATTACAGTGGTGGAGAGAACTGCTGAGTATCAATCCAGGGCTCCCTTTCTTCATCTGGTGCCTGTACAGCCTTCCCAGACAGAGTCATCTGACTTCACCTGAACTGGGGAGCTGTGTCAGTTGGGATGTAAGTGTAAGCCACTTGGGCACCCAGGTATGCATGGAAGCATATCTGTTGGCAGTGATTCTTGCCATGAAAGTCCTTCGCCACCTTTGGAATCCAGTTCCTTTTCTGGTGGTTATGGACAGCACCACAGTGATGTGGTACCTCACCAGACACTGGTTGGCAGTGCTAGTGTGGCAGCAGGCTTCTCAGTATTCTCTGTCTCTTCAGACACCTAACATCATAACTGAAGATTGTGGCAGACAAATTAAGCTGATCTTGGGCAGACCCACATGAATGGAAGTCAAGGCAGTGGTGTTCCAGGGTCTAGTCCAGATGTGGGGAATGCCTCAAATAGATTTGTTTGCCTCCTTTCAAAACAGACAGCTGTAGCAATTCTGTTACATACATCCTTGCAGCCATGCTTAGAGAAAGATGTATTCTCATTCCCTTGGATGGGAATAGTCCTGTATTCATTTCCACCCTTTCCACTGATTCTCAAAGTACTTCTGAAAGTTCAAAGAAAACTGCCAATGATCATTGTGTTTATCCGCTGTTGGCCCAAGGCAGTCTTGGTTCTCCCAGTTAATGGTATTGTACAAGGTCAATTACTACAAATTTCCTCACATTCTGGGCCAGATCACACAGTCTCAGGGGCAACTGGTGCACCCTGATTTGGAGAAACTTCAGTTGACAGCATGGATGATTCAGTCTTGACTCTGTTTAGGCATTTATTTCATGAGGATGTGCAGCAGGTCTCAAAGGAGACCAGAAAACCTAATATTAGAAACTATTATGTTTACAAATGGATGATGTTTTAAGTGTTGCCTAAACAGAGGGTCCATTATTGTTAATATCCCTCTGGTCTTGCAATATTTGTGTGAGCTACTTCAGGATGGCTTATCATATGTGTCCATTAAGGTGCATTTAGTGGCCATCTATACTTGTCTCCCATTGGCTCCTCTTCTTTCTACATTCTCTTTTGGGAAAACAATTCATGAAAGCAGTATTGCATATGAACCCCATCACAAGCAATTTCCTCCTTTGCAAAACCTCTAATTTGTTATTGAAAAATTGACTTTACCAATTTTTGAACCAGCAGCACACACTGATATTAAGCTCTTAACATGGAAAGCTGTTTTACTTATTGCTCTAACATCTGCAGGGTGAGTTTTTGAGCTGCAAGTTCTCATGGTGAGACAACCTTACCTGATTTTCACAGGGATTGGGTTGAGTTATGCACTAATCCTTCTTTCGTGCCAAAAGTTATTTCAGAATTCACTCTCAATCAGTCTGTTAATCTCCCTGTGTTCTTTCCAAACCTAAAATAAGGATGAGAGGATCAGTCATATCTTGGATGTGCATAGGCAGCTCAGGTAGTACCTTGACAGAACAAAGCCCTTTAGGAGGGCCAAAAACTTTTTATTTCCTACACAGGGTCAAGTAAGGGTCTGCCTGTATCTAAACAAACCACTGCATATTTGGTTGTCTTCTGGTGGTATGTTTTTGTTATACCCACCAAGGCAAGTAGAATTCAGGCAAAATAAAGGCACATTCAACCTAGGCCTTTTCCTCTTCAGTGGCTTATTGGAAAGGAGTGGATTCAAAAGTGTTCTAGAGGCAGCAATTAGGTCCTCAATACAGACTTTCATGAAGCACTACAAACTGTATGTTTTTTTTTTCAGATCCAGAGCAGACTTCATAAGGACCATTCTCCAGGGGCTCCTGGACCCTTGTTCTTTCTTCTCCCAGGTTGGATTATGTTTTGGGACTCCACCAATAAGGCAGTGTGTTTGTTGAACAGAGTGCATCTGTGTAAGTCTCACTTTTAACAGTAGGTGTTGGTAAAACACATTGTCTTGCTCCTCATATTTGTTGGGTGTATGTAGCTTGTTGCTGAAGTTGTTGTTTTTGTTCAGCAGCCTTTTTTTTGCTGTATGTGTGTGTGGCATTTGGTATGGAACAGGTTTTTGCAGAGCTTGTGTTCTTGTCTGCTTTTCCTGTTGGACCCTAGAAAACTGAAAGGGTATTGCCTGGGAGTGTGAAGAGCTGTCCTGGTCCTGCCAGGTGATGAGCCCTTCTCAATCAAAACCAGCAATGAAAAAGTTCTGACCTTTGACAGACTGCCAGATGGAGGGTAGCAGGATGCTACTGCCTGTATGCCAGTAAGGCAGTAAGTTCTGCAAACATCTGCTGTTGCTGGTAAGTGAAACGTAAGGAACTGTATTTTCCTATCCATCTAGTCCATGCTTTCTGGTTCCTTATAGTATTCATAAATGAGTCAGGATAGCCCATCAGCATTCCCATGTGGCTTTGTTCTCTTATAGTCCATTTCATAGGAATGTCCTCTAGGAGCTAGTACTGAGGCTGGCTAACACAGCTGCTGTTGCAAAGAAACCTGTCTAAACTTTTTCCTGTGTAGGTACTAGATGAATTTCTTTACTCCCCAAACAAGACCCTTGACATATTTTTCTATCTGATCATAGTTACATTTGGTTTTGGTCAGTGACCTTGGAGTAGTTACCATGGGTGTCTTTATACTGTCCTGGAGCTTTTGTGATAGAACAGCACCAGTTCTGTAAGGTGAAGCATTAAATATTAATCTAATTCAGAAGAGATAGATCAGTGCTTGTAAGATCTTTATCCAGTTAGATTATTTTCTTTCTTTAAAGGGAAGTTCACAGGTGCTCTGCCTCCATTCAAACCCACTGTGTCATATTGCATTTTTCAGGACAGTGCATTCAACGGATGTAATATTGCTGAGAAATTTGGTAGTAACTTACAGTAACAGTTTGCCCATCCTTAAATGCAGACAAATTCTGATATCTTTGTGCCATTAGTACAGCCTCTGCCATGTCATGTGAGTTGCATAATTCATTCATGGCTATTGCATGAACACAAAACAAAATTATGTTGTTGAAAACATCACTTTTATATCTGTTTTCTCAAACCTCAATATCCTATTTTATCTAGGATGGCTTCATGTCAGGTTGTAGAAGACATTATCCTCAAAAAGTGAGTCAGTGAAACAACAAAGCAGTCAGATCCCTTTTCAAAATGGCTAGTTTTTCTCTTATGGGCAACCCCCGTCCCAATATAACTTAAGAACTGATTAACTCTGAGGTTTCCATACCATGAGGCAAGGGGAAGCCATGACAGAAGGCATACCTTTCATGAATGCCCACCAAGTTTTGTTATTATTTAAGCATTTGACTTTTATGTAACTGGCATGCTTGTATTCAGGACTAGAGTGCTCATGCATCATTTGTCATTCTTCCCCATTATGGGTATCATCTAGATAGCAACACAAATTAGAAATTGGAGTACTTGGTCTTTTGCCTTTTGCTAAATGGTAGGGACAGAATCCACTACAAAAATCAACAAAGTATACTGGATCAGCTTTCTGTGATTATTAATTGCTAGATTTGCTTTGTAAGACTCACCCATTTACTATACTTATACTATGTCCCTTTTTGTAAATTACTGCCCCACACATTCAGATCTCTTTATTTCTTGGCAAAGGATATTGTAGTGACCTTAGCTCTAGGCTAATGGTGACTTTGAAATCTCCACCAATAACAACATACTCTGACTTTAACTTGTTCATGCCTGTAGTGCCTTTTTTTGTATGGTCTCAGTTAATGCAAATACCTTCTTCTGGTGTCCTTATATATTTCGAGGCTTACCAATTAATATGCAGTGGTGTAAAAAATAGAAGATGTCAGTAACAAAATTAAGATAGTTAATCTAGAATGTGCTACAATGGAGATATTAATCGCTGTCACTTTTTATTCAAAGTTTATACTTATATTTTTGTAACTGAGCAGGTTACAAGTTTTTTAATGGGCACAGGATGAAATGTCATGAAGGGAGACAGAAAAACATTTTTAACTGTCCACACATACTGCACTGTGCTGAAGTTATTGGTAGCTGTTGTTTGTAATTATTAAGATATGCAATGTATCCATGTGAGGATATTAGAAATTATCTGTGCTACCCTGACTGGCTGACGTTTTGTAAATACTTGTAAATAATTGCAAATTACCCTGTGTTATATATGGCAGCATGACTAGCTATAATTTTGTAAATAAATTTATGTAATTTTTTTAATTTTTACTTTGATTTATGTAAGATGTTTGACTTAAACAGTGTTCTTCTGGCTAACCAAATGTATGTTTTTTTTTTTTTTAATTGAATGTAGGTTATGCCAATCAGCTGACCTAGATGTGATGTCATTGTGTGTCAGAGCTGAAAGGAATAGAATCTCCACAGCAGCTGTTTTGTTTACTTTCTAAAGTCTGACATGAGAGAGTAGAATTCTTATAACAGCTTTCTGTGATTTAAAAAAAAAATTCTGCTATAAAAGCAGGTTCTGAGTTAGTTGTATTTGCTCAGTTGTTGTTCAGTTGTCAGTTGTTTTCCAGATCAGTAGTTATCACTCAAGTTTTCCAGAGCTGTTCAACAGTAATATTAGGAGTTGTTATTCCAGTCATTGAGGACCAAACAACAGCCTGAAGAGAGGGCATGAATTCCCATCTTGCCTGGCAGAAATAAGAATATCATCTTGCCTTGCTGAGTTAATTAGATTAGACAGGGACAGTTAACCTTTAGATAGGGAACTATAGTTAGAGTTTTTCTACAGTCAGTGTGAAACCTATCCTACAGTGTTATTTTTATAATTTATGTGTGTGAAACTCTGTGGTTTATTAGAATCAGTTATTCTGCGTATACATGTTTTAATTTATTTTATTTATTATTAAATATGTTACTACCTTTTATTGTGGCTGGTTATTTAGAAAGTACTTTTAGTTGTCTGAGAGTATTTATGCTTATTGTGATAACACCAGGGCCACTCCAAAAAGTCTTACTGCTTGGATTACATGCTACCATTTGTACCAGTATTTATTTTACCCAGTATAGTTGATCACCCCTTTTGAAGGGTATTATGGTATTTGACTGGTGGCAGCCAATACCTTGTAATTTGAGAAAGAGGACATAGCAGGTAAATCTCTACCAGTCTTTCCCAAGAGTGTTTGTATGTATGAATAAAATATTAAATATTTAAGAGCGTGTGTGCCAAATGCCTAGAAGTGGGACACAGTGCTCTGCAGTGGTTAGTGTGAAGACTCATTTGGGAACCTGGAGTGAAGCATATAGTTCAGTCCCAGGTTTGGAGCCTGTTCCCTGTGTACACTTAGGGGAAATTGTGTATTTCTATCCCAGCTTTCAGTGACACTCCCTTAACTGAGACAGTGGTGAAGATTGAGGCTGCTTAGTTACTGCCCCCGGTTTTAAGTGGGATTGTCACAATCCATGTGGAGATAAGTATTTACAAACTATTGCATGGCATTGATGATGATGATAAAGGAAATTGTCATTGATAGATCTTCTATGAGTTGTACATTTTCAGATACATTTAGTGCTATTTAGATTGTTAATTATACAAATATGCATATGTTTTCATATTTCTGTAAATATTTCATTAAGCACTCAAACGGCATTTTTGATATTATATAATGGTCATTGCTTCTGTGCCTACAACCGCACTTCCTTTTTTTTTTGCTTTTAAACATTGACTGCCTCTTTCTGCTCATTAAACACATGAATCACCTGAGGTGCTTCTACATTTGCACATATTTTTCCACACATGTATGAAAATTGTTTAATTTTTCTTTTTTCTGTTCTGCACCATGAGGCAGTATCCAATATTTCACAGTAAACAATACATTTATGTTGACAGAAAACTGATATTTCATGTTATATAATACTTTCATGCTAAAGAACAATAGATACATTTTTATATCATTGCAACAGTGTGGGTGTAGCCATAAGGGCCAAGTATTTACATGAATGCTAACCTTATTCCTTTCATTTTTGTAGCTGTCTACATATTTTATTTTGCATCTGTTGACTGGGATAGTCTGAATAAGTGCTCATTTTCAGCAGAGGTCTGAGGAGAAAAGCTCCACAAAAGTAGCAGTTATGTCTAATTTGCAAATTTAAAACCACATAGAGAAATATTAATATCTATTGCGAAGCCTAATCAACATAAGTCAATATGGATTACAAAGCTGTAAACAACCTAGCAACTCTATCATAGATACAGATATAATAAAAATTAGAGTATAGGAATGAGTTCAAATGGATGTATACACAAATTACATATAGGAGTACTTTTTGTTTTAAATGTATACACATTACATATAGAAATATTGATTTAGTTTTGTGGTGTTTGCTGATTTTATGTTAACACTGTACCTGTGGTTGAGATTTATTTAGGTATGAATAGCATTAGCTTGGTTTTCTTTGCATTTAGAAGCAGTTGGGAGTTGGTAAGTCGTGATTCAATGGATGAGAATACCTCTTGAGTAATTTATTGTAGCTTTGCTAAGTTTGGGGCTGAGCAGGTAAGTGTAGTCATCTGCTTACTGTAGTATGTCATCTTGTTGGTAGCAATGTGGAGATTATTTATGAAAATATTAACAAGCAGAGATCCTATGATTTATTTCTGTGGGACACCAAATGAGACAAGTAGGAAAGGTAAGGAATCTTGTTGCCTCTTGACAGTTCACTGTCTGTTAAGTAACTGTGGAAGCAGGAGAGCATTGAGTGACTGAGGCCTAAGGAAGATAGTTCTGTTAGCAGTTTTTGGTGAAAGACATTGTTAGATGCCTTGGATAGGTCAAGGAAGATAGGCGAGACTAGGTTATCTCCGTTCCTGTTGATACAGATGGGGCTGGTGAAGTGAAATAAGTTAGTTGTGTTATGGTGTGGATGGAATCCATGTTGTGTCTTAGCTCGAATATTAATATTGAGAAAGACCCTGTAGCTAGAATATTAATATTGAAAAAGACCCTAGTAATTATTCAATGGTTAGTAAGTAATTGGCATTATGCATTCATTTTATAGTAATTCAAGTACAACAAGTAAATGATATAGTCCTAATTTACATTTGTAGAAAGCAGGAAATAAGCAGTGTGAAAGATAGTGACACAAGTTATTGACAATCATTTTATGACTAGTAAGGACTAGACAAAGTTAATCACCCTGGCTTGCTAAAAGTCATATTTCCTTTCTTCCACCAGTTGCTTTTATAATTTTTTTGTGTGTTAATATTGCAAAGTGTTTCTGCCTGTAAGTTTATCTGGGAGGTAGTTCCAAACAGCTAGGACTATTCTGGACCATTCCATGTTTACTGAGTAGGCAACACTTTAGCATTTGGTCAGCTCAAATCCTTTTTTCACTTTCTCTGTGTTAGTTTCCTTTTCATTCACAGAGGTTTTGTTATGATTTTGTGTATTTGCACACAATATATTATTACTTTGCAAATGCATATTACATGCATAGAGACCTGCAGCGTGCAACTTCTCCTTACTACTGCTAGTCATTACAATGGCACACCCCAAGGGGAACATACATGTATATGAACATGCACTTCAGGGCACATACACAGTTTAAGTGATGTCACATTTTATCTGTCGTGGGACCTCCAGGGGCCATGGGCTTTCTTCCATTTGTTAGCTATACTGCCTCCTTATTGACATTTAAGGACCAACTGTGAAACCATTGATCCTTGGTTGTCATTCAGTGCAGTCCTAATACTTGGGTAAATATTAACAGATGCTTGGAGGTCTGTTCTCCTAATCCTCCTGGGAGGGAGAGGATATGCATTACCACCACCCAAACACTTTATGAGCCTTATCAGTAAGCATCTCTAAAGCTCCTTATGAGCAGATCCAGACCCTGGTTTCTGTTAGATGGCAACCTGCCTGCAGACTCATTAGTAATATATCATTTGGCAAGCATCCCTTACAGTACTTGTAACTCTGGTACATTACTTAGATGGAGAGCTTTCTATGAGGAATATGCACATTTCCTCCATCCCAGTTTTGTAGAGTTTCTACTAGGGTCTGCAATTTTCTTCTACATTCTGAAGACATGCAGACAACTTGATTGGCAATGTCACCTTGCTCTTATGTGAGTGCCGAAATATGAGAGTATGTATTTTATGATGAAATGACATCACATTTGGGGTTGGTTGCTCCTTGCTTACTGGGACAAATTCCAGCCCTTTTGAACTCAAAGTACATGAAAGCAGGTGTAGAAATTGAAGTTTATGGTTTCAAACTGTGTTAATGCAGTTATCACTACAGTGTTTTAATTTCAGGAACAAAGTATGATTGATGTGAAGTTTGGTTAAAAATGGCTGCTAAACTATGTTTATGAAATGAGTAGGAGAAAACTCATAAAGATTCTTTAGGAAGCTTTACATTAAAATAGAGAGGCACAAGACAGAAGCCGAGTATAAAGCTTGGTAAAAATGAGCTGTGTGGACCTCCATGTCTTTTGGACGAACCTCCATTTTTTTGTTTTGGTTTGTTAGAGGCTGACTGACTGATGTGGCAACAAATGGTTTGTTGTTAGTCTGTTGTATCACTGTGATTCAGACCAAGATAAACAATTTTAGGTTAAGAAAATTTCTAATACAGCAGTATCAGTCTGTAATCAGGATGGGTGTCTTCAGAAGATATTATGTTATCTCTTTTTTAGGGACTTGAAGACCATTGGCCTGGCTTCAAGTGTCACTGCTTACCATGTATGTGATTTTATAAATGTAGGATACTGTATATGTGACAGAGATACAAGGTTAAGTAAGTTAAAAAAAAATAAAACACAGTAAGGATACAGGACAAAAATAAGGTAACTTGCTCCAAGAATACAAGAAAAAATGTTTTATGCAGGCAGACATATCTGAGTTTGTTACTATATCATTTAAGTTCTGATTATTACTCAAACCATCGAAAGGCTTACTTAAATATGTACTTATTGACTGTCTTTGTTTATATCTGAAGACTGCATGTTCTGAGCATGTCTGTTATGCATATGTTTAAGCATTGTAATAGACATAGTTCTATCAGTATGTTTGCTGTTTACTAATCTTTGTATACATTGCTTCTATCTGTATGTCATCATATCTTATTGCTTTTTCTTTGTACATCAGTGTACTATGCTGTTAATCTGAATTGTCATTGTCCATAAGCAGGTTGTGACTGAGGAGATGCCGAATGGTCACATTTCTTTAGCTGCTAAATAAATAAGTAAAATAACTATAGCAGAGCCATTTGGATACACTGGTGATGGAGTCCCATTTTTAGTTTTGTTTGCAGTTCCCACAAGCTAGATATGCTGACTTTGATTTTTAAGATGCTTAAAATAAAGCTGTTCTGTGTTATTTATGTAGGAGATTAAAGTTACAGGCTGCTAATGAGCTTTATCCTGCAGTCCCACATGTAATTCATTCATTTTCCATTTAACTACTGTGATTCTGTACAGGCAGTGCTGTTGAGTTGCTCCTAACAGACACGTGTCTTGTGGATTTATCCAGTTACAAAGAGTAGTGCAACTGCAATAGATCATAGTTGTTCTCTAAGGGCTGGGATATGATGGTATATTATAAGGCTGGTGTATCATGGTGGCCAGTATATCATAAGGACAAAATATATCATGTAATATCATAAGGGCCAGCATACCGTAGCATATCATAAGGACAGGAAAATCATTGTATATCATAAGGGGTGGCATATCATAGTATATCATAACGGTTGGTAATTTATTGTATATCATAAGGGCCACTATGTCATGGTACATAATCAGAGCCAGTATATATGTTTGCATATCATAAGGGATGGAATATTGTGGTATCTTTACAAGGGCTAGCTTGTCATGGAACATAATAAGTGCTGGTATATTATGGTGCATCATAAGGGGTGGTATATTATAATCTCTCTTAAGGGCTGGTATATCAAAGCATATTATAAGGGATAGCAAGTCAAGGTATATTGTAAGGGATGGTTTATCATGATATATGTGGTCTGGTATTATGGTATTTCCTAAGGTCTGGTATATCATAGTTTATCGTAATAATTTTTCACACAGTTATTAATAAGCATGTGGCAGTTACACAGCATTAGATGGGCTTGACATTGTGTCAGGAGGGATGCAAAGGAAATGAGGAGCTTTTTTGCCAGTAGTAGGTCTAACCATACATAAACACAACAGCAAAGGGTATCTCTCTGACCACATTTTTCTCAATAATTAATGCATAGAAATGAAGGCAAACTGGAGAGAAAGAATAGTGCATAATCCTAACGTTGATGCTATGGATAATTTTATCATTCTATGCTCCAGCTCAGCTCTCATTAATTTTGCAGAAGGGGACATTTCATTTTCCAATATGCAGTTAAAAGTGCTTTTTGCTTGCACTTAACTGGGGTGTTGAAAGACAGTTCTGTAATAATAATGACTCATAAAAAGAACAGGAACTGTTTCGGGATTGTTTTGATGAGGATTCTCCCCGGCTGTTATGCTGGCAGCTGAACAACCTCCCTCCTGCTAAGAGAACTTGCTAGAAAAATAAAATGAAATTAAATATTTTTCATCAAGCTACTACCAACTGTTTGCACTTAGCTTAAATTGTTGACTCAGTTTCAGTCCGTTGTGTGGCAATTATGTGTAGCACTTTCTATGTGCTTTCATGGTGATAGAGCAGCTGTTATTAACTGGTATACATAACCGGACTCAGGAAGATGGAGTACATTATCTTTGAAGTTAATGTACTCACTTGGGAGGGGCTGTGTGTTATTGTGACAACTTTATACTTCAGCATGCCATTGGGATATTTCATGGCCAAAACAAAGTATGATATATGACACAGTGTTAGTAATGACAAATTTGGGCAGTGTCTGCCTTTTGTTCTGCCACAACTGTGCCCTTATACCTGATGTTAGCAAGGGCCATAACTGTTTTTAACTTGTGCTGTACAGGATGTTAGGGGGCTCTCATATGTGTTGCTAAAAAAGGCATGGATGTATTTTGTGTGAAAATGGAGGTATACAATTTGGCTGCAGTCTTTTGATGTTACTGTACCAGGGCACAGGGCCTCTTCTACACTCATGTGACAAAAAACAAAGAATCCAAGTAGTACCACAGTGATGGAGAACTAGAGTGGTTAGCAACTTAGGTAGGTGTCAGCTGACCATACCAGGAGGCAATTAAAGAACATATTTCTAATATTTATTACTGCACTTGCAAGCTGCAAATCTGAAAGTATGCCGTGGGTCAAAAATATTGCATTGGTTTTGTAGGGAAGCCACATATAGCAATGGAACAAGCAAATTAATTTGTGTTCTTCTAGTTTGCAGACTACATGTATAAAAAGATCAGTCCTTTTGTTTGTGTCACAATTATGTGATTTTCCAGGTAAAAATTATGCATTATCATGTTATAAAGGTTTGTGATTCAGTTCTTGAGGGTTGTAATTTTTTTTTCCCGTTTTAGTGGTGGGATATTATTGACATTAAACCTTGCAAGCACATCTCTAAACGTTATAATTCCACATGTGATTATGACTATGGAACCTTGATCAAGTAGCCTGCTCAGCAAGTGTAACTAATCCTCTATCCAAGAGGGTAAATAACTACCCCCCTACCCCAGCATGTGGAAGAAATGCAGAAATCATTCACAGCACAACAGGGTCCTGTTCAAGTCCTCTATGCCAGGATCCTGCATCAGTGTATAGAAGTTGTGAAGCCCCTGCAGTGACCCAGTAATCAAGGACCCTCAATCCTCACCACTAACACCAGTGAGGGATGTGCACATTGGGATGATGATAGGTACACACACAGTAGAGTACAATTTCCCCTTAAGAGCAGACAGAGATCACAGTCAGTCTGGGGCTGGTTTCAGTCTCTTTCTCCAGATCCTCAATAAGACTCCCCACTGGCACAGCTATAGGGTTAAGATCTCAGCTGAGTGGTCAAGCCAAGACCTCCAACACCCTTTCTGTCCAACCAGTGCTTTGTGTCCCTGCCCAAGTAGCTGACACACACACACTCACACAGTTTGAGATATGGTTTATATACAAACACACAGACACTCCTGGGGAAGGCTGGCACAGGTTCACTAGCTATGCCCCCTTCTGCCCAGACTACGGTATGGTAGAAATCACTGCCACCAACCACTCTTACTTATCAGCTACTAAAGAGCCCTTCCCAAAGGGTGACCGATTCTACCGTGTAATGTTACTATTGTCCAAATGGTAAGTGTGGCTGAGACTTGAAGGCTATTGGAGTGGCTTGTGCAGTATCACCAAATACATATACAAGTACTCTAAGAGCTTATATATCTCTATACAAAACCAGCCACAATTAAAAGGTTTAAATATATTTAATAATAAATAATAAAAACACAAAACAATACTCAAATCAACACAGTGACAATAGAGTTCAGAATCACAGTAAATACTTTAAAACAACATTATAGGACAGTCTCACATAACTACAGAAAACATCTAGACTACTCTTGCTATATTCATATCTATCTCTAAGAGAAACTGTTCTAAATGTCTTACTTACAGAGCCAGGCAGATACAAGTGCTGAATGGATGTGTTCAGATCCAGAGACAAATACAAAATGCACTGACTTTTTCTCTGAGATAGTTCTTAAGTTAATACACATTACTGCTGAATCATCTCAGATTACATAATTCTTGTCACCTCTGCCTAAGTTTCCCAGGCTAGCAGGAACTTAAATTTTAACACATCTCTGTTAAAAATACTTATCTCTCAGAAGCTGACAGTTCCTCTTAGAAGCTTGCCTGAAACTGAAAGTTGTAAAACAATTACGTTGGAAACCTGTAATTACCTCTGTTCCTGACAATAGAAAGAAGCCCCTAGCCTAGACACCCTGTCTCTTAGCTGAGATAAACTAACATTGTAACACATCATAAACCTCTTTACTTATCAACTTATTTAAGTTTAGCAAGGTAACTCTGTATGTCCCAGTTTCTTCTATGAAACCATACATTTGCATTGGCATATAGTTTATACACATTTCTGCTCTTTTCCAGCAGGGTGCACTCTGGTTACAGTCTTGAAGGTCAGTACAGAACATATATTGTTCTTACATTTGTATGGTAAGCATACAAATCCTATTACTAGTAATAAATGACATAGAATTATTTACAAAATTCTATGTAGCTGGACTGACAGCATCTTGGTTTATCACAGTAGGCTTATCCTAGAGAAATGATCACAGTACTTGAACTACATTACTGTAGGACATTGCTTATGGGGTAACAGATCATAGATTGTTTTGACGGGTTCCATTCGTTGACTTGTCAAACTGCAAAAAAAGTCCAATACAGTTGATCGAACATACCAGCTTCTCTGCTGTATGTGATTAATTACAGTTAAAATCAATGAATTTACCCTTTTCCCTCTGTATTGTGAATTCAGAGTTAGTATATATAATTAGCAGGGGGTGTGGAATGTGTAGGAGCAGCTACCCTACACCCCTGCAAAAAGGTGCATTTTGTGTTGCTTCAAATCTTTGTGATTCAAAGTGCTGTGTATTCAAATCTGTTTTTATACTTTGATTGTCTGTCATACACTCGTTTTGAAACAGTGGTAGTGTTGCTGCTTTTCAGCTGTAGGGTTTGATCCTGGTCTCTGGATACTGCCTGCATGGTGCTCTCATTTTATTTCAATGACCACATTATATTTGTCTTGGCATTGTTTTTCTGTGCAGCATGTTGCTTTGTATGAGTAACTACTCAAAAAAACAAAATGACCCCACTTATGTAGTATGCTTTTTTTATCACTGGGTCTCCACTGTAAAGAGAGTTTGTCACAGTGGTATTTTAATTTACTCTGTTAAGGAAAGCGTATTAATAAACATTAGCCAGCGGCATTGGTGCACAGACATACAGCCTTGACCATGGCCCATGTGACCTGAATTTGATTAATGCCACGGTTATCTTTTGGAGCTTGTACGGGGAGGACTGCTGGACTTTTTCTTGGGAAGAGGAAAGAGGTGGACCAGAACCACAGTCACTTGGGTGAGGGGATGGTGATGCATACGAAGGCCAAGGGGCATGAGCTCCCATCATGGGTGCACTGGAGCATATACTCCCTTGCAAAGGAGGGTTTGGGCCTATAGTACAAACCACTACTAAGGCTGTCCATATGACACCTGTTTCTCACCCTCACTGGATAATACCCAGAATGGTTCAAAGCTCTAGAGAGCACCCCTGCATTACCAGGCTATAATTCATACCACACCTTTCGGCCACCAAACCCAGAATTAAGCACTAAAGGTGGAGGCGTGTCCATATTCATTAAGGATATCCACACCTCCAGGCTAGTTGAACAGCATAATGCATCCAAGATTATCCAAGTGCAACTAATTCTGGGCAAGACCGCAATCCAAATTGTAGCTTGCTACAGACCCCCCATCATGCCCCAGGATTCCAACTCCTCATTTCTTGATACACTGGAAAGTATTAGGGTACAACTTAACACCCTAATAATGGGCAATTTCAACTACCCCCACCATTAACTGGGAAAACTACTCATGTACCAACTCTTTTGCTCAACGTTTTGTGGAATTCATAAATTCCAACGCCTTGGATCAACTTATTCACACCCACACCAGGGGCAGTAATATCCCAGACCTGGTCATTACCAACATGGGCAACCGGTGTTCCACACCAGAGGTCAATTTCTCGTTGGTTATATCCGACCACAAGCTAATCACCCTAGACATTCACATCCTGCCCCCACCCCCAGTTAGTGAAACCACCGTAAAAAAATTCTCCAAAGCCAACTTCACATTTCTTAAGACAGAAGTGGCAAACTTCATGACACCCATGCAGACAGACAATAGAGTTACGTCTGCTGAATCCTACACAAATGCACTTTATAAGCACTTACACGAGTACATGGATCATGCTATCCCTAATAGAACCAAGATGCTATCCTCCAAAAAAAGGAAGCCGATCTGGTGGTCCTCTGCCATAAACAAACTCTACAAAAGAAGAAAGAAACTGTTGCAAAAAAAAGAGTAAAATCCCATGACTGGAGGAATGCCCTGGTCAACCTCGGTAAGAAGCTGAGATCCCTCATAAAATCCTCCAAAGCTAGTTACGAAAACAAAATTGCCACTGACTCTAAAGACAACCACAAAGCATTCCATAGCTATGTCAAGAATCTCAATGACAACACTCAGATTTGCTCTGAGTTACAGCACAATGGTATGAAATATACAGAACCAACTGATATTGCCAACATCCTGGCAGATAGGTTCAGTGCTAACTTTACCCCCCTCTCACCCCCTAGAGGGCCCATCGGTATACGGAAGAATGCAGAGTTCCTGTAATCTCAGCTGCACAGGTAAAAAACACACTCTCCAAAGCCAAGAACACAGCATCCATGGGACCTGACAATATCCCAGATTGCATTCTACATGAACTACAGAATGAACTGGCACCCTACCTAAGTACCATGTTCAGTCATAGCCTCACCTCAGGCTTTGTGCCCACTGAATGGTGAACCGCAACGGTTATCCCACTCCACAAAGTGGAAGCCACGACGGACCCCGGGAACTACAGCCCCATTAGCCTGCCGAGCCTGGTCTGCAAGGCCATGGAATGTATCATCATGGAACTCATAAACAAAGACATCGGTGGTCTCCAAACTCTGGACCCTACCCAGTTCGGATTTGTAAAAGGCAGATCATGTCTCCTAAACCTGATTGACTTCTTTGAAGCAGTCACCAAAGCCATAGATGAGGGTAAGGTGGTTCACACAGCTTATCTAGATCTCGCCAAGGCTTTTGACACCATCCCCCACTCTGGAATTATAGATAAGCTCACTAAACTAGGTATAAATCCCTATGTCATAAGATGGGTTGCCAACTGGCTCATGGACAGAACCCACACTGTGAAAGTAGCAGACTCCAAATCCGACTTCAGACCAGTGACAATTGGAGTACCACAGGGTTCAGTCCTGGGTCCTCTCCTGTTTGGTATCTACTTCTCTGAAGTACAGGCTAACACAGAAAGTCTTTGACTAACAAAGTTTGCAGATGACTGCAAACTAGGAGCCATAATTGAAACTCCTAATGATGTGGACATACTACAAAAGGGCCTCACTGAGACAGATGTCTGGTGTCAAAGCCATGACCTGAAGCTCAATGCCAAAAAGTGTATTGTCATCCCCTTTGGTAAAAACTCTGTACCCATGAACTATCACATAGCTGGTAGTCTACTTAATGCCGAAAATGTGATGAGACCTTGGGACACAGGTGAACAGTAGTCTCTTCTTTGATAATCACATCGCTACAGTGGTCAGGAAATCCTTCTACGTGGCTCACCTCATCACAAAAGGTTTCTCATCCAGAAAAAGAGGTAATTGTTCCCCTCTACTCATCACTCATTAGACCCATTATAGAGTATAACACTCCTTTTGGTATGTACCTCACAAGACATATACAACAACTGGAAAGGCCACAGAAATTCCTCACAAAGAGGATTACTGGCCTCAAACAGATGCCCTATGCAAACCGTCTCAAAAAACTCCAGTTTTACTCCGTCGTATATCGCCTACTCAGAGATGATCTCTGTCTCACATACAAAGCTATGTCAAACCCAGAGTTGTTGGACATGCTCCACTTAAAGAAATCCCAATCCGTCCGAGCTGCACGCTCTAGGGACCTAAACCTTATCACCACAATAAACAGAACATGCTGGAGGGATAGATTCCTGTCCCAGAGACTTCCCATAGTCTGGAACAGACTACGTATCTGTGTCAAACAGAGCTCCTCATTAGCACTCTTCAAGAAAAATCTTGATGATTGGATGGGAGATAGGAAATTCACCCCGGGGATCACTTATGTGGCTCTGCTCGACAGGGGCACAGGAAAATAATTTTTTTAGGTGGCGAAAGCCAGGGTACATTTTTGGCAAGGCTTATATAGGCCCTAGGGCCAATAGCCTAGTACCCTCCTATGAACCTATGAAGGAATGAATGGGCTTGGCTGATGAGAGAGACTGATGACTCAGGTGCAGAGGGAAAAAGCATATTGGAAAAAAAATATTAAATACTGGCTTACCAATATATGAAAGCTGAATGAGTTTCAGGTGAGATTGACCCTGTAGTATGTACAAGGAGTAAGCGATGGTGAAACTTCAACCAGCACTCTTTAATGAACACATCTTATCTGTTAGTCCCTTCAAGTCCATAGCTTTATACATTAGTGAGACAGTAATGTGGGAGAGGCATGAAGTCTGACTTCCAGTTTTAGTTATATTATGGGACATTTAGCTTCAGTCTTCAGTTCTTTCCCATGTGTAAGCATTTGCAGAGGGAAAAAAATAAGCAAATCATCTTCAGTGTGTGAAAAGAACATGTGAGAATAATGCAGTGTCTGATGTGTTTCTACAGTCACACCACTGCTTTCCTGTCTCCACACTGTTTTATTTAAATGCGTATGGCCAGGTTTGACTGTTTAGTTTCACAGGCTGTACTAACGACCAGTTCATCTAAAATTCAGATGAGTAGTCCTTCTGGGCATGGTAGCATTCCTGATTAAAGACGAGCTTCTCAGAATGGTATTTGTGACTGGTAATTAGAGCATTCTTTAAAGGGAGAGATTAAAGCAAAGCAATGAATAATTTAAACAGCTGTGTAAAAAGCAAGCAAATAAAAACGGGCTTAGTGTGAATCAGAGTAGTGAGGGGATGTATCCAAACAAATGACAGTCCTTTTCTTTATTATATTTTTTCTTTGTGATGTACATCAGCTTTTCTCTCTTTGTTTACTTAGTATGAATGCAGCAGCCTGTCTCTGTAACTATAACAGTATTATTCTAGAATAGGGTACTGAGGAGTGAGTTACCAGACTTCAGCAGCTGTTGTGTTGGTTAAGAAGCTTTCTTGCAAACCAGAGACCAGGTAGACCAACAATACTGCATTGGTTGTCGTTTGTTTGTTTGTTAATCGGGTAAGTCAACTGTTCCAAAGACCCTATCCAACAATGACCTGATTCAATGATATACAAATATAAATTAATATTTAAAACTGCAGGTCAACATATGTTGCATAGAACATGTACACAGTTTATTATTTAAATATTTATATATTGAACTTTGCAATGTGTTGTGTGTAATGCATGTGGAAGTTGTATTTACTTAGTACTTTTTGTGTACCTTATTTTGGAGATTTAAATTAAGAAGTTGCTGCCAAATAAGCTGTGGTGTGTGGAAGTGTTGGGGGGGGGGGGGGGGGCAGTGCAACTTCAGTCATAAGATGATTGCTAATGTGATAGTGTAACCTGAGTGCTCGTTTTTCTTTACATTTTCACTGTTATATGAGGAGCAAGAAGTAACCAGCATTAGTGAATGTGAGTGCATGGTGACAAGTGTCAGGCATCTCATCCACGATTCATATAGGTTCATAGGTAGGTACTAGGCTATCTACCCAAAGGCATTTATAAGCCTAGCCAGAATGTGTTGGCTTTAGCTGACTCCTTAGATTAGTTCCCTGTGCTTCTGTCCAGCAGAGCCATTGAAGTGATCCCTGGGGTAAACTTTCTGTTTCCCATCCACTCGTCAAGGTTCCTCTTGAAGAGGGTTAGCAAGGAGCTCTGCCTAATGTAGATTGGAATCTTGTGCCAGAGCATGGGAAGTCTCTGGGACAGGAATCTATCCCTCCAGCACGTCCTATTTATTGTTGTGGTGAGGTTTAAATCCCTGGAGCATGTGTCTTGAGGGGATATGGTTTTCTTTAGGTGGAGCATGTCCATCAATTCTGGGTTGGACATGGCCTTGTATGTCAGGCAGAGATCACCTCTGAGTAGGCGGTATGCAACCGAGTACAGCTGGAGTTTCTTCAGTCGAGCTGCATAGGGCATCTGTTTGGAGGTCAGTGATCCTCTTGGTGAGGTACTTCTGTGGTCTTTCTTGTTGTTGCAGGTGTCTTGTAAGGTACATCCCAAATGGGGCACTGTGCTCTATGATGGGTCTGATGAGTGATGCATAGAGGGGCCCAATGACCTCTTTCGATCTGAATGCAAACCCTTTTGTGATTAGGTGGGCCACATAGAAGGATTTTCTAGCCACTTTGGCAATGTGATTATCAAAGGAGAGGTTAGTATCTACTTGGGTCTCCAGATCCCTTATTACATCTTCCGTATTTAGGGGGCTACCTATTATGTGATAGTTTGTGGGCACTTTGTTTTTTCCAAAGGGGATGACTATGCACTTTTTGGCATTTAGCTTGAGGCCATGGTTTTGACACCAGGTATCAATCTCTGTGAGACCCTTTTGGAGGATGTCTGTGTCAGCCAGAGAGTCAGTTATAGCCCTTAATTTGCAGTCATCTGTGAACTTGATCAGCCATAGTCCTCCTGTGCTTGCCTGTACCTCCGAGAAGTATATGCCGAACAGGAGGGGTCCTAGGACTGAGCCCTGGGGAATGCCACTTGTAACCGGTTTAGAGTCAGACCTAGCTCCCGCAACTCTTACCATGTGGGTTCTGTCCATTAGCCAGTCGGCATTCTATCTCACGATGTAGGGGTTTATTTTCAGGCTGGTGAGCTTGTCTATAATACCTGAATGGAAAATGGTGTTGAAGGCCTTTGAGAGGTCTAGGTAGGCTGTGTGAACCACCTTTCCCTCCTCTATAGCCTTGGTAACTGTCTCAAAAAAGTCCACCAGGTTTAGGAGGCATGATCTGCTCTTAACAAAGCCGAACTGGGTAGGGTCCAGTGTTTGGAGGTTCCCAATGTCTCTGTTAATGAGATCCATGATGATGCGCTCCATAACTTTGCAGACCAAGCTAGTCAGGCTTATAGGGTGATAGTTCCTGGGGTCTACTGTGGCTCCACCTTTGTGGAGTGGAATAACTGTTGCTGTGGGCCACTCTGTGGGCACATAGCCTGTGGAGAGGCTGAGTTTAAACAGTGTGTTTAGGTGAGGGGTTAGTTCATCTTTGAGCTCGTTTAGGACGCAGCCTGGGACACCATCCGGTCCTATTGATGCAGTGTTTTTGGCTTTGGAGAGGGCTGTTTTAACCTGAGTGTCTGTGATTTCAGGTGCACTACATTCTTCTGGTATAGTTATGGGCCCTTTTGGGGGTGAGAGGGGGGTGAAGTTTGCACTGAACCTGTCTGCCAGGATGTTGGCTATATCGGTCGGTTCAGTGTATTTTGTGCCATTCTGCACTAACTCTGAGCAGATCTGAGAATTGCCAGTTAGATTCTTGACATAGCTAAAGAATGCCTTGTGGTTATCTTTGGAGTCAGTGGCAATTTTTCTTTTGAAGCTAGCCTTGGATGATTTTATGAGCGAACGTAGTTTCTTGCTGATACTGATCAGGGATGTCTTCCCTTCTTAGGATTTTACTCTTTTCTGTACTAGTTTCCTTCTTCTATTGTATAGCATCTTTATGGCAGGGGTCCACTAGACTGGTTTCCTTTTCTTGGAGGAGTGAGTCTTGGTTTTATTTGGGATAGCACGATCCATGCATTCTTGTAAGTGCTCATAGAGTGCATTAGTAAAGGATTTTGCAGCTTGGACAGCATTATCCTTTAGCATGGGGGCTTTGAAACTTCCCACCTCGGTCTTAAGTAACTTGAAGTTTGCTTTTGAAAAGTTTTTCACTGTGGTTTCTTTGAATGGGGGTGGTGGCAGAATGTGGATATCCAGAGTGATTAGTTTATGGTCAGATCTAACCAATGAGGGGTTGACGTCCGGTGTGGAACACCGGTCGCCCATGTTGGTGATGACCAGGTCCAATATGTTGTCACCTCTGGTGGGGGTGTTGACCAGTTGATCCAGGGCATTTGAGTTTATAAATTCTAGGAAATGCTGGACAAGGGAGTTTGTACTTGAGTAGTTCTCCCAGTTAATGTTTGGGTAATTGAAATCACCCAATATTAGGGTGTTTGATAGGACTTTTATGTTTCCCAGTGTTTCCAGGAATGTGAAGTGGGGGTCCTGGGACATGGTGGGTGATCTGTAGCGAGCTATAATTTGAATAGCAGTTTTGCCCATTGTTAGTTGCACGTGGATGCATCGTGCTGTGCCACTAACCTGGAGGTGTGGGTATCCTTGATGAATATGGATACTCCCCCACCTTTTTTATTTTGGTCCTGGTTTTGTGGCCGAAATGTATGGTATGAGTTGTAACCTGGTAGTGCTGGGGTGCTCTCAGGAGCCTTAAATCAGGTTTCTATTACTGCACATATATCGATTTTCTCCATACTGAGGAGTGCCTTGAGTGTGTGCATTTTGAGGTTTAGACTTCTGGCATTGAGTAGCATTACCCTCAGTTTTTTGTTACTTGTGCTATTTACAGTGCTGGGTTTGTCTTTTGAGCCTTGCCTAAAAAAGGCACTATGGGTTGGCAAGAGCCTTGGCCAGTATTCGAAAGCCTAAGGGTGACAGGTGCAAGCCATCTCTAGCAAGCAGCATGGCTTGTTGAGCATGTCATCCCAGGCTTACAGACACTGGATCCCCTTTGAATGACTCCATAAGCTTAGCCAATTGTTGAAATTGATAGTTTTCTCTCTATACCTTGGTATCATTCTTGGTGAGGGCAGGATGCTACTCAGGGTCAGGGTCATACCGGCCTGGGCTACTTGATCAGAGAGCTCCTCCATGTCCCTTTTCATGTAGTCCAGGGAGGTATGGCTCAAATCATTAACACCAACATGGACAATGACAGAGTCATATTTGTACTTGCTCTGGAGTGACCTGAGTGCTTGTGTTACGTGGCGGATCCTGGCACCCAACAGGCAGCTAACAGTAGCCTTTTCCTTGTTCAGTCTAGTGAGTGGGATGTCAGTGTGCCTGACTATATAGTCACCTATTACTAGTGTGTTGGGTATGTTATTTTGCCTTAAGGGCTGTGATTGCATGGCACACTGGTTTTGTAAAGTATGTGTTTCATGGTTTGCGTTGGGGGTGGAGGTTGCTTGGATGTTTGCTTTGGAGGTCTCTGTTGCTTTTGCAGATTTTTATATAGAGCCTCCGAGTATGTTTTTGTATATTTATGTATGTTTTTTGCCGGTGCTGGTTTCATAGGTCTATGTGAGACTGGTGGTGTGATGCAAGTAATTCCCTTCTCTTGACTGACTGGTCCAGTCTTGAGTTGAGAGAGCTTAACCTCCAGGTTGGCTGTATAATTGCATCTCTCACATGTATTAGTGTTTGGTGGAAGGAGGAGAGGGTTGTCTGTGTACATGAGGCAATTGTAACATTGCCTCAAAATGCCCAGATTCACCAGTTGGTCCAGAGAGTACACCTGAAACTGCCCTTTGGACATGCCTGGATAGGTACAGTGAACTGTTTTACTGATTGGCTGGTAAGGTCGAATAGGGAGCCTTGTCCTTCTCTACAGTACAGGGGGGTCTAGTGCTAAGGTTTATTAGTGCTTGCTATGAGTTTTGAGCAAGTGCCGGTATAAGAAGTGAGTGGTTTGAGTGCTTAAGTTGAAAGTTTGTCTAGTTCCAAGGGAAAAATTGAAGAGTAGACTTTGTGGAGCAGGGAATAGTTATACCCTAGCTGTCTGGCAAGCAAAACTGCACAAATGCGGGTTTTATAGCAGGGAAATGAAAGAGATAGAAATTAGCCCAAAATGGCCAATAAACTACTAATTTCTGGGCTGAAACCACTCCTCCAGGGACAGATAGGCTGCTCCAAGCTCCCTCTCTTACAGTGAACAGAGAAACTTCCTTCTATCCAAATAAGGTATGGGCAAACATAGAAACTTGTAACACAGCCCTGAATTCAGCACTAACCTGAAAACGGGACTATACTAGCTTAGAAAGGCGGGAAAACAAATATATATATATATATATATATATATATATATATATATTTTTTTTTTGTTACAGAAAATAAAGCAGATACAATAAAAAAAAACACTTTAAATGAACAGAAATGGCTATCACACTTGAGTGTGTAGCCTACAACAGTTAAACAGGTAATTTAAACACAAAAACGACTTTGTTAAAGTGCAAGCAGTAAAATAAGTACAATATGTAGCTGAAACAAGCTTTTTAAATCACAGAAACTCTAGAAAATCGGCGTTTTAGGCGGAATTAGTTAAAGGCAGCAAGAAAATGCAGAAAAATGATACTTAATCACTCTGTCTCTATTTTGTCTCTTTGCTGCTGTAGAACTCTGCAGGGCACCAGGCAGGAGCTTTCTGAGCTGTATACTTATCAACCCAGGAGTGTAAGAGTCGCACTGACCATTCAGAAATCTTAGTATGAGCCAATGCAGAGCAATATTTTCTCATTTCATGCAGAAATAGTTCTGCAAGTGACTTACCCAAAGATTTAATAAAAATATGCATAAGTAGCTTTAACAGCACAAAAAATTGAGAGAGAGATCAAAGATGAAACTGAAGGACAACATCAAAGATCTATACCTAAATCATCATGAGTGAGAAGTGTGAACCTCTGACTTTTAATCAGCCAGAATGAAGTGGTTTAGAAAAGAGAAGCACCCAGTGTGCATGGCAGAGTCCCCTTCACAGACTATGGATACAAGAGTAGAATAACAGGAGCTCTAATAAGGGTCTCTGTTGACATCAAGGCTTAAAGGCATGAAGATGAAACTGAAAGGTGTATTTGAATGCTGCTGTTCATGTGAGAAAGAGAGCCTTGTTGGAATGGACTAGAAGTAGTACAGAAGGAGTCTAGGGGACTGCCTTAGGAGATTAGCACAATTTATAGTTTTCTTAGGTTCAGTACCTGCAGCAGGCAAGAAGGCAGGCTGTTGCACACAAACAGAACCTGTGATATTTATGGAAATTCAGCATACGGCTGGGGTTCCCATCTGAGGAAGTGTGGCTGGAACACTGGACACATGCACAGACACCAAAATGGATGATACCTTAAGTCCTAAGTCAAGTTTTACAAATTTGGTATGGTTCATTTTAGGCTAGAAAGAGAGTGAAGAGCTGCCCAGAGCCCTCCAACGTGATATGGGTGCAAAATCCTTCATGATAAAACAGCTTAATTTTGTGTTTGAACTTTTACAGATCTAGCTCTTAGTGTAGATTGAAAGCATTTGTCAGACTTCACAACCCTCCTCAAGAGAAAAAGTTCTGAATGGCAGCAGTGGTATTTATCCATACAATAGCAAAATCCTGTTCCAAATACAAAGTGTTGTGAGCTGAACGACAGAAAAAGACACAAACTGTCCCTGCAGGTCTTAACAGTCTGAAAAGAATCTGCAGGAGCAAAATCCAAACGTAAATTGAGGTTCAGGAGGAAGAGGAACAAAAAACGAATGTTTAAATGGCGGGGGGGTGGGCAACTAGACTATCTCTATAACTATGTTTATACAAACATGATGTCTGTACAATACAACTACAGACTTTAAACCTGTCACTGTGGAGACTTAGATGCAGCCACATGATCTGCTGTGAGTCAACCCCAAGCTTGTGCACTGTTCAAGAAATGCAGATAAAACAGATGCATTATTCTAGAGACCTTAACACGACTGACACTCGCACAGCAATAATTTTCCAGCCTATAGCACAGGGTGCAGAAATTGATTAATATGATGATGAAGTTGAAAGGGTTACAAAGAAGGGCATATTCTTGTTTGGAGAATTTGTTACATGCGGACAAGAATTAAACTCTTCCTTAATGTGTCAGGTTAGCTGGATGCCAGGGAGGTGATATACCTCTGCTCCAGAAACTTGCCATTGGTTATTAAACATTTACAGCTGGGTTTTCTCTGCTTAGAGACTTGTATTACATGACGTTGCAATATCTTGGTTAATACAGCATATGCAAATGTGGAAACCATTAGTAAGCACACAGTAGATGACAACTTAATAAAAAAGTTATCAAGATGTGATGTAGGATAGAATACACTAATCTTCAACTGTGTTAAGGGACTAGATTTGTTAATCAGGTTTAAGAAAGCAAATTGTGTCGAATGTAGGAAAACAATTGTTAAGGAGAAATAGGGAAGCATTAACAAGTTTATGGAGGGAATGGCTTTTACTGTATGTGGTATGAAAAACAGAAGAGCGGGAACAAAAAATGTAGAAAGAAACGACTGCAGATCTTCAAAATGCCCGAGCTGGAAATGATACTGAGTGCCATTTAGAAGTTACTAGATGAGTCAGAGTGAGGATGGCAGAGGGGGGCTATAAAGAGAGAGAGACTCTGTGTGTGTGTGTGTGTGTGTGCACACGCATTTGTGTGTGTATGCTTGTGTGTGTTGTGACTAGAAAATCTTCACTGACAGAAAAACACAGAGCTCCCTACTTTATTGTTTTTCAAAGGGAAGAGTCAGTGTAAAACTCTGTAGAAGTGCAAGCATGAAAGAAGAGAAAAGAAGCAACGTGCCAAGCTCTCAAAACTTAACGTAAAGCTATGCTTCAGGTATACAACCACAGACTGTTATCAGGCAAGACAGGCTAAAAGGAGGTAAAGTCATTTTTCTATTTATCTATTTATTTGTGGAAGTTATCCAAAAGTACATTATGGCGCAGTTAACTGAAGCTTGCTTCATCTTATCATACTTTCACAAAAATATATAATCAAACCAAGAGTGGTGAATAGCAGAATGAGTCAAACTGTCATGCACATAATAAAGCAGCAATATAGCCTGAGCAATGTATTTTATTTTATGGTCATGGCTTCTAATACCCCTAATATTAGGGCAGTATTTCCATACTCCCTAATTAAATGTGACATAACTGTTGCAGTTGAAGAGAAATCATAGCAACACTCAGCACCTGTGTTTTAACTCACTGCTAGCTACATTGATAGCCTACTAACCAACTTGGTGTTTAATCCCATACTAACACTTCAGCAAAATGATTTTAAGGTATTCAACCAAGCCTTTACTGGGGCAAAGTTGAATTCATGAATCATGGAAATGATGTTGAAAAAGGACAGTTTAGTCAGTTATGTGTCATCAGACTGATTGAAGGTTATTTTACAAATTGGTCATCTTAAATGTAAGACTTCTGCTGAAGATCAGAAAGAGAGAAAGAGAGAGAGAATACGGGGCATTAAAATTAAATGTGTGTATATGTGTCGTTTAGTGTAACACCTGAGACACTTTTAGAAGTTTGAAATTTCCATTATCTAACCTATTCCAAAGCCATCAGTCCAGTAAAAATGGACATCTCTATATGCTGACAGTTTGTCAGCAAGGGAGAAAGTCCAGAAGGAGCTGGCACTGACCTGTGGAAGCCATAACAACAGGGTCACTGTAATATCGGGAGGGATCACAGTGACACATACCTGTGTTGGGAAGTGGCTCAGAGACAGCAGAAAAGTAGATTTTACCCAAGCTTCTTAAAGATGACACTGAGAAGGAGCCCTAAAGTGACAGAAGTGTCAGCCTGATTTTTGTAGTACTAAAGATGCTTTTACTGAAGAAAATTAAGTGCAGCCCTCATACAGGGCAGCTGTCTTGAAAAGCCCGGTTGATTTATTTGCCTGAACTATCATTGAGACCTGTTAATGGTTTATCACACAGAAGGCTGAAGCCAAATATCATAGGTGTACTTCTAGAGTTGTAAACCATATACAACATTGTTTAAACAGTGGGACTCAGAGGCATAGGCTACATGTTGGTCACTCTGGTTGAAGACCTTAGGATCAGCACTGGGCCCCATTTCCAGTTTTGTCTTTACTAGTAGCATTTTGAGAATTGTTTAAGGGGAAGTCCTATCTGGTTGAAATGATGCAAGTGAAAATTTGAATTTTAAGGCAGGGTTGACATAATGGGGAGAGGTTAAATCACCATTTGAAAATAATAAAAGGTTACTCAGTCTTATGGTTAAAATATTTCAGTGGTGGAAAATATGTTATTAAACATGTGAGGCACATAAACTTGAGTGAAGTGTATCAGTCACATGGAAGGAAGAATAGTTAACAAAAGAAGAAGTGGGGAAATGAGAACGAATCATCTTTTTATGATGCCCCGAAGGTAACCTGATAGGGAGATTACATTTTTTTTTTTTGGGGGGGGGGGGGGGGGCTTTGCAGTACACAGGCAGAACTGTCAGTGGTAGAAAGGCTTGAGAGAATGCTGTTACTCTGTGGACTTAAAGCAATAGTTTGTTTTGGGCAGTGTATGTGATTACACGTCTGCAGTGACGTAGGTAGAGGCAGGACAGAAGGCAGCAATCACAGGTGTAGCTGAATCAACAGATGTCCTGTAGTGAAGGATCTGTGGAATCAGATAAGCATAAGGGAGAGTGGGACGAAAGGTTAGGCACGATAAAAGCATTCAGACACTGTACTGTAGACACACACACACACACACACACACACACACACACACACACACACACACACACACACACCTGTAACATATGTATATAAAAATATAATTTTAAGTCAAATCAGTATTAAATTACTGAGTACAAGGAACTCTTTTCCTATAAACAGGTGCATGTGTGTATGTATGCTGTATGTCTACTTTGGAGGGGATGACAAATGATTCAAGAAATTCATGGATACGTTACTGAATTTTTAAAGCATGGAAAAAATTCTGGTGATGTTGCTAAAACAGTAACCTGAATCAGTCACAGATGGGATAGATTTTGGGAATCTTAGAGTTAAGCTGGAGCTCAGGTATGGACAATAGCATAAAAGTAGTATTCTCAAGTGGTACTTAAGGTTAGTAACGTGGCAAAGTTTCAGGGTACTCAGAGGATGTTCATCGTGTTTCACTGTTGCAGTCATTACACTTGGGTTATCCTGCTGGCAGGCTACCCACAGTCTGCCTGAATTCCAAAGCCTAGGTCCGGCGTCAGTTGCTGTCGCCTCCTCCCTGACGTCAGTGCGCCAGGGGTATAAAAGATGCAGCTGACGCCATTTTCTTCAGTCTTTCTTCCCGCGTGGTCCCCGAAGCAAAAGCAGTTCGCAAGTGCCAGTCGGCCGACTCCTGAGATTTTCAAATTCCAATTTCAGATTGAAGTCTTCATTAAAGCTAAGTACCCTGTTGGGGAAACTTTTTTTCTTGCTCCAGACCGATGTCAGAAAAAGTTAATAATTGTATTTCTTGTGGGAAGCAAATACCTCATAAGGATTTTCATTCTTACTGTATTCCTTGCCTAGGCCCTGACCACAATGTTGCTAGTTGTCGGTTTTGTGTTAGATTTAACCAACGCACTATTAAGTGTCAGTACGATTTTGCATTTCATTATTTTGGCAGAAGATTTAACTGTATAATGCCGTCAGAGCAACTGACTACCGGAGTTTATAAAAAGCGCAAAGAAAAGGACCAGCACCCAAGGTCCAAAACCGACCACGAGGCTTCCGCTAGGCCTGTTGCCGGTTCGCCGGTTCTCAGTGAGGTGCTTTCACAGCCCCTGATGCCCACTACCTCAAAGCCATAGGCCGCTTCCGACTCCCACGTGGAGCCGACTAGGCCATTGGAAACTCAAGGTATTGGACACTCGGAAACTATTCCCTCAGATGGGTCCAGAGCCGCTGAGCAGGCATCTGCTTCTGAGGGTGTTTTCAGGCCTACACAGTTATATGTAAAACCAACTTCAGCTTCAAAGGCAAAGACTAAGCAGCTCTAAAGACAAAGAAACAAGTACAGCATTCTCCCGGACAGGCCTCCATGCCTAAAAAACAGATGCTTAAAATGGCCGAAGACCTAACTACTTTGATCAGGGGTTCCCATCCCCCTCCTGATAAGAGGCCTAGGCAAGAGATAGAATATGCATCTTCAGATCAGGTGTCCATTTCCTCTGATTCCTCTTCTGAACAGGAATATTCTCTTCCTCCCTATGAGGATTCTGATGCTGAATAATCTATTCCTTCAGCCTCTCCTCCTGAGGATTATTCTTTTGGGGAAACCCTGCATACTATGAGGGAGCATTTCCACTGGGAGAGCCAAGATTCCTCAGAATCCAAAAAAAAGCTCAGAGACTTCCTTTTATTGCCTCAGCACAGCCCCCTTGCTATTCCTCCTGTTTTAGACATTGTAGATGATGCATTTTCCGAGTCTGGACTGTCTCCTGACTCTTTGCCACCAGCTCCTGTTAAACCAGACAGATACTACAGGGTACCTGATTCACATATATTTCTTTATAAAAACCCTGCTGCAGACCCAGAAACTATCTCTCAGGGTCCCAAAGGGGTCAAGGCTTCCTCTGCAAAAAACCCTATACCCTCTGACAGGGATTCAAGGGCCCTGGACAGATGGGGGGAAAAGATTTATACTTCTGCTACCTTGGCTGTAAGAGCTTTAAATTGTCAATTTCATATGCTTAAATATCAGCAATATCTAATGTCACTGCTTAAACAGAAAATGTTGACAAATTCAGAATGTGCAGAAAACAAAGAAATGCAGGATTTATTGCATGCAGCTGAACAAGTGGGAAAGCATACTTTGCAATGTGGTTTTGATTCTCTAGAGCAGGCCGCTGTTACAGGTTCTGTCATTAGGAGACATGCTTGGTTAAAAGAACAGAATCTGCCCGATCATGTTAAAGCAAAATTATTAGATGCTCCATTACAACATGATACCTTGTTTGGTGTAAAAGCAGAAGAGATGTTAAAGAAAATGGAGGACAAAGCTAAATCTATGCAAACAGTCAGGATTTCGTACAGGTACAGCCCCCCAGATTTAGCAGGAACTGGCCTGCAAAGAATTGGTTCTTTCCAGTGTCAGACCGGCCACAAAGAGGCAGATACAGATGCCCCAGAGGCAGATCACAGCCCCAAGGCTCATACAGGCCTAAACAATGGGGTGCTTCTACCTCCAAAAGTGGAGAAGAAAAATCACAGCCATACAGGAAACAGTCTAAATGACTTTCCCCTGCCAGCACCAAGCACTTATCTTCTGGCAACTCCTTTGGGGGGGGGGACTAGCACTTTTTGCACAAAATTGGCACATGATCACCCAAGACAAATTGGTTTTAAATGTCATATCCCAGGGCTACAGGTTCCATTTTCACACCCTGCCAAGGCCAAATGGTATGCCAGACCTGCCACACAATCAATGGGCAGAAGCACAAAAACAAGTTTCATCCCTCATGGACATGAGAGCCATTCAGCAAGTGCCACTGCAAGAGCAGGGACTAGGATTTTACTCAAGTCTATTCTTGGTGCCCAGAAAAGACAAACCTGGAGACCAATACTGGACCTGTCTATCCTGAACACATTCCTGGATATTTCGAAATTCAAAATGTTAACTCTGCAGCAGCTTCTGCCCATGCTGGGCAAGAAGGCTTGGCTTGTGACTTTAGACCTAAAAGAGGCATACCTGCATGTCCCAATCAGACAATCATGCAGAAGATACCTCAGATTTATAGCTGGATCAATGCATTACCAATTCTCTGCACTGCCCTTTGGCTTATCTACTGCGCCCAGGTCCCAGGGTCTTCACAAAATGCCTGGCAGCAGTAATTGCTTTTTGTAGACAAAGAGGAATTCAAATATATCCTTACTTGGACAACTGCCTTATTCAAGCAGAGAACAAGGACATTCTACTACAGCATCTGGCGTTTGTAAAAACATTACTAACAGGCCTAGGGTACACAGTAAATGAAAAGAAATCAAAACTCGTACCCTCTCAAGAGATAATATTCCTGGGTGCAAACTTAAATACAACTGCCCAGGTGGCTTATCTCATGCCAGACAAACACAGACAACTGACTACTTATTTCAAAATGTTGGCAACAAAGACCCAGTTATCTGCAAGAACAATTCTGCAGGCTTTGGGCTTCATGCATCCTGCATTCTGCTAATTCCATATGCAAGACTGCAAATGAGGAAACTTCAATGGTATCTAAAAAGTGTTTGGACTCAACTCAACATTGCCACAGCCTGGAAACAATAATTACCCTCATTCCCTGCCTGCAACAGGAGTTTCGCTGGTGGGCAAAAGCCTGTCACCACAACACGGGACAGCCATTCACCTTACCCACAGCCAGGCAGACATTGACAACAGATGCATCAGATTATGCCTGGCAGGAAGATGTGTTCAGGGCACATGGTCCACAAGTCAAATGCATCTACATATTAGTCAAAAAGAGATGCTAGCAGTTCAAAATGCCCTGACAGCCTTCAAGGATCTACTTCGTCCAGGACAAGTACTGAGAAAGACAGACAATACTACAGTCATGTGGTACATAAACAAGCAAGGGGGCACACATTCCTACCCCCCCTCTGCAGACTAGCCATGAACTTGTGGGACACAGCATTGACTTACCAAGTATATCTGCAAGCACAATTCCTGCCAGGAAGGATAAATACTCTGGCAGACGAATTAAGCAGAAACCTAATGGATCCCCATGAGTGGAAATTGGATCCACAAGTCTTCAGCATGATAACAAGGAACTGGGGATGCCCGGACATAGACCTATTTGCCTCACCCCACAATTGCCAACTACAGAGATTCTGCACAAGGACTTATCACAAGCAAGCATGGAAAGTGGATATTCTATCTTTCAACTGGATAAACCTAACAGTATATGCCTTTCCTCCTCTGCCTCTCCTCCCCAATGTACTCCTCAAGGTCAGACAAGAGAAGCCAAAAATGATACTGATTGCCCCAGACTGGCCCTGCCAGCACTGGTACCCAATCCTAAAGAGCTTGTCTCAAAGCCCAGCTTGGACATTACCTCAAGTTCCTCACTTATTGACCCAACAAAACAGTCAGATGCTGCACAGCCAACTCAGGACCTTAAACCTGGCAGCATGGCGGATAATGTAGCCATTCAAGATACACCTCTCTCTCTAAAGCAGTCATGCGTGTTATTTTGGAGGCCATGATGCCTAGCACCAGAAAATCTTATGCAGAAAAATGGAAGAGATTCTGTGCTTGGAACCAGGCACAAGGTATTGACACGATTGTTCCAAATATTCCTCAGATTTTGCAATACTTGACTGAGATGCTGGATAAAGGCCTTTCCTTTTCATCAATTAAGATTCATGCCTCTGCCATTTCAGCTCATTACAATACAGAACCACCTATTTTTTCTCATCCATTATTAAGGCAGTACCTCAGAGGGGCCAAAAACATAAGACCCCCAAGGAGAGCACCAATTCCTACAAGGGATCTCAACTATGTCTTGGAGAAACTTACACTACCTCCGTTTGAGCCAGCCTCTGCAGCTGATATAAAATTCTTATCCTGGAAAACAGCTCTGCTCCTAGCAATGACCTCTGCTAGATGAGTCTCAGAGTTACAGGCATGCATGGCTGTGGAACCTTTTATAATTTTCCATCCTGACAGGGTTTCTCTGAGGACAAACCCTACATTTATGCCTAAGGTGGTGTCCAGTGTGGCTCTTAACCAAACAATTCACTTGCCTACCTTTTACCCAAACCCACAGAATAAGGGTGAGAGACTTCTGCATTCTTTGGACATTCACAGACAGCTACACTTCTACTTGGACAGAACCAAAGCTTTCAGAAAGACTGAACAACTTCTAGTAGCATATGCTGCAGGATCACAAGGAAAGCCTATCTCAAAACAGACTATTTCAAAGTGGATAGGCCACTGCATTTGTTTCTACTATTCACAGCATGGCAAATCAGTGCCTAAGGGCTTTAGGCCACATTCCACCAGAGCAGCAGCCACTTCAGCAGCCTTCCTCAGAGGATTACCAATGTACCAACCAAAGACATCTTAGAGGCTGCAACTTGGAGTTCAGTGCATACTTTCACAAAGCACTGTCACTTACCTCTCTACTCTAAATCCAGGGCAGGTTTTGCCACTGCAGTTCTGCAGGGCCTGATAGCCTCTCCTAATCCTATTTAGCACCAGCCTCCCAACCATAGCTTTGGGATTCAACCCAAGTGTAATGACTGCAACAGTGAAACACGATGAACATAGTACAGTTGTGTACCTACCATAAATGTAGATGTTCGAGTGTATTCACTGTTACAGTCCAGGTTACCCTCCCACCATCCCCCTTTTCCTTGCTGGGACTTATCTGTACTTCTCTGTTCTATACTACCTGTGTGGTGTATTTGCTTGTAGATGAAGGAAAACATGTTTTTTGGTTATGCATGCTTTTTGGCCTTAGTGAGCCTACCATTTTAGGGGCACCTGACACCTGGGGCAAGAAAAACTGAAGAAAATGGCATCGGCTGCATCCTTTATACCCCTGGCGGACTGACGTCAGGGAGGAGGCGACAGCAACTGACTCCGGACCTAGACTTTCGAATTCAGGCCGACTGCGGGTAGCCTGCCAGCAGGATAACCCAAGTGTAATGACTGCAACAGTGAATGCACTCGAACATCTACATTTATGGTAGGTACACAGCTACACTTTCTTATTTTTCACCCTGCTGATTTCTTATACTGACAGACTGTCTGTATTGGTCTGCCGTCTGCATCCTACCTATTACATGCCTTTAACAGCTTATTTACACTTATTATGTAAACTTATTTGTAAAGAAGTCATGTACAGCTGTGCTTTATTTGATGATATGATCTCTAGCCCCTCATGAAAGTGAGTTTTCTCTTCCCATGTCTGTTTAGATTTTTCTAGGTTATCCATTTCCTTTGTATCTCCCATGTAGTGCTGGTTAATAGGCTATATTAAATTGTCCATATACATATTTTGTTATATTAACTCTTGTAGCCTAGCTTGTGGTTGGAAAGAGTCCAAGAAGGACTAATTTACTTCCCAGGTTGATAAACAAATAAAGCAAAAAGAATATAATGTGTGTGTATTAATACAGTTATTTTCCCTTATCTAACCGTGTCACTCTGTATATGTTTGCATTGCTGTATTTGCACCTAGAAAGCTAGTTAGCCATCTGTCTGTGCTGTTTCTGTCACATGTGTAAAACAAGGCCTTTCCTACTTAGTTTGAAATTTTATATCCTGTTCCTTGTTGGTAACATTTCCAAGCTCATTTCTTACTTTAATCCCCTCAAGAGGAATCCCCTCACATCTTCATTTATGAGAAACAGAGCAAAAGTATAAGAACAGCTGAGAGCCATGCAGACGTATGTCTGTGACACTGTTGACTCCGGTTTTACCACTGGTCCAGTTTCTGAAGGAGTACTTGGGGAGAGTGACTGTGCAGATGGAAGATGGCATTCATCATATAGATAGGATAATGCTTTTTCTGTGTGTAGCAGTCTTTGGGAGAAAACCTAGTGTGTCACAGCCGACATGTACAGTCAAATCAGGGTAGATGGTGGCGACATTCTTACAACATGGCTGTCTGGATGTGCATCCCTACTGTCAGCCGTCCTTACATGATGGCTGTCAATAGGGGAGCACATGGTTGGTACTATACTTGACACAATTCTGTGGTGACAGATTTAGTACTAAAACTTTCCTCAGCATTTCAGGGGATCACTACCTCCCAGATCCCCCTGAGGGGATTAAAGTGGAGTTAATGAATGGTTTAATAACTTTTGGCTGTTGGAATACTAAAGTACCTAGCTGGGGAAGCAAACCACAGTTTATCCTGTTAAGTTGAGCAGAGGATGCTTGATATTTGTATGCAAGGTCTTCAGAGATGCTGAATTATCGAAGTAATAAAGAGAGTAGCAGGTCACGTACAGATTTCAGATGGATTCTATTGAAAGGAAAAGGGGATTATGCTTTAGAGAGGCTATGAGTATATGGAATAGTCTGCTTCTGTGGGATAAAAGTGCTGGTGCAGTAGGACATTTAAGAAACCAGTGAATTAATGTATAGAACTTGAGAATTGTGAGATTTGGGAATGTTTCTGCTGGACTCACTGGAGTGTTTCTTCATTCTTTTGTATATTTATCTGTAATTAAGCACATGTATTGAGCTGTGTATATAGCATTGATGGTTCCAGGCTTCCTTTCTTCCTAGGGCACAATAGAGACACAGTACCTACTTGGTGGGGCATCATCTGAAGACCAACAAATGAAGTAGAGAATTCATGGTAACAATATATCTGCAATCCAGTTTTCTAAAACCACCTTTAATAAGGCTTCATTTCAAAATCCAGCATTTTCACCCTGGAACCTTTGAGGCTTCATATCAGTCCCTTCCCCCTTCCTACCTCACACATTCCATATCAGTGGCATGTGGCGGACTGTTTAGATAGACCATTTTTCCTTCAGGGTCCTGCAGGCATGCACATTTATCCTGTATGTTTTCTTGAACTTATCTTTCCAACACAAAGGTGATGCCTTCCACACTGTTGTCTCTTTTAGTTTTAATGTGTCATTTAGCCACTTTGAACCCTTGGATGTGCTGCTGCATATAACACGACTTGTCTATTTGTGGTCATCCTGTAACAGACAGCAAAAGATAAGGTCCAATTCTAAGTGAACGTACCACATATCTGTTTTGTCTTAAAGTATGGCATCACAAACAGCTTGATTCATAACAGATGAAATTCTAAATATATCTGTATTATATAGCAATAACCCATGGCTGGGTGTGGGTAATGCTGGATTTTACCCACAGTTGGTGTGGTTTGGTCACAAGGCAAAGCCCAAGTTATGGGTATTACTCTGAAAGTGTACTGTCAACCCTCTGTTATACTCCCATTAAAGATTTGTTATGTGCAAAGTAGTGTGATGTATTTCTTCAGATTTGGTTTGCTGAAACTAAGGGCAGTGTATAGTTGTATAGCTAGCATCCTACTAAATGGTCAGTGTTGTATGGGCTCAGTTCCTGTTCACATCACAACATCTTAAGTTCTCTCTCATGATTTGGTCATATGCATACAACACAATCAACCAAGATAGCTGTGGAGCCATGTTGTCTTCTGCCTTGGTGGCCATGTGGTAGACATGTCACCGTCACCACTCTTTTATAGTTTTGCTTATATCATTTCTTGCCCAATTAACCTGGTGTGTTACCTGGTATATAGTCTGTCTCATGAAAGTGTGCTATGTGCATTGTCAAACCATTGTTTGGTATTGGACTTGACAGTATAGCCTATGAGACAGTGATCCTATAACGACGTACAGTTTAACATTCCTTGTGGTGAATGATGCAAAACTAATTCTGTCCACACAGCTACGCTTGCTAAAACTGTTCAATCCTTTTCTTTTCTGTATAGCTATGCAAACCTGAAACATTATGCAAATGTTGACTTGCAGTCCCGTTGCTTGTAGCACAATGGACAAATGATGGACATGTGATATGCCGTTGTGAGGCCTACTTTTTACCAACCACTTTGGGTGTACTTGCAGGTCCTGGCTGCAAAGACTTCTAGGAAGGGTTTTATATTTGAATAAAGTGATCATATAATGTTTCAGGTAAATAGTTAAACATTGTGGCTTTTTTATGCACATACTTTATGTATATATACACACAACATACACATATACACACAGTAGATACCATCTTTATCTTGTTCAAGGTTTGGGGAGACAGATCTTGTTCCAGCAAGCAAATGGGTGTAAAGCAGAAAGACAGCCCCATAGGGATACCATTCCTTCACCTCACCCCCACAACATACACACACACACTATTAGCCTGTAGGGATGCCATTCCTTCACCTCACCCCCACAACATACACACACGCTATTAACTGCAGGTTTAGTGTTTCCAATGCATATGTATGGATTGTTCAATGCTATGAACATAGGTCAGTCTGTAGGGCATATGGTCATTGGTTCCAGTCATGAGAATGTATTTGAACTGTAACAGAAATGCCCAGTCCTTAAGTACAATACTAGCTATAAGTTGTGTTTGAAGATTTTCTTTTCAATGGCAAATCAAACTGATGTCTTTAGTGCTTGGTGACAGCAAAGAGCTGCTATTGTTTTTTCAGTAGAATTTTATAAATAGAGAGCAAAATCAAAGTAGTGGTTAGACATTTAATAAAGGAAATTAAATATATCAAGTTATATTGCATTTATGCAGTGATTATGTGCTGTCCACAACAAACCCATCCCTTATTGGTATTTATTAAAGTCATTAAGGTATATTAGATAAAAGTAGTGTTACACACGTCAGTTGAAAACTACGACTGAACAAAGGATGCAAATGAGATTAAGAAATATCCCAGATTCAGTTCCTTGTAAGAGTTTGGTAATTGGAAATGTGTACATACATTAGTGGACAAAGTGGCTGTCATC